>NC_067495.1:106099704-106453230 GCF_947179515.1 Apodemus sylvaticus
GGTGGTTCACAACCATCAGAAATAGGATATGATGACCTCCTCTGTCAAGAAGACAGCTATAGTGTGTCGTTACATACATAAAATAAATAAATATTTTTTTAAAAGAAATAAAATGTAAGAACTCAGGTGACTTCCCTAAATTTCATGAGCTCCTCCTGACCCTGAAATGTCACTTCCTGGACTCCTGTCTGTCTATGCTTTATCAACCAGCAAAGAATCTAGCTGCACAGAATCCCAGTGCCCTATCTTCAGTAGTAGTCTGCTTGTGTAGGGAATCTCCCACACACCATCAAGCTGCCCCTCAGTTGCTCTTTCAAGAGAAGGATGAAGCTTAGCAACACGGGAATGAATGATTGGAAAGGCATACATTTCCCACCACCTTTAGGTTCATAACCACAACCTGTTATTGCAGTGCAGTGACCCTTCTGTTCCAAGTTCTCAGAATAAAATGTCACCACAGCTAACTAACTAGAAGGCAGGCTAAATGGTTTCACACTCAGTTCAAAGCAGCTAGGAGGCAGCATGGCACATGAAAAAAGGTCTCTGAACTAGGAGCTCTAACTGCCCTGCATCAAAATCACTCCAGATGCTCTTTCAAAAAAGAAATTATGAACTAACTCTCTCTCTCTCTCTCTCTCTCCTCCTCTCTCTCTCTCTCTCTCTCCTCATCTCTCTCTCTCTCCTCTCTCTCTCTCTCTCCCAAATTTCACCTAACTTGAGTTCATGAGAATTTACAATTTTTAAGATGGAAACTCAGGCCTGAGGAATACTCATTTAGTGGAAAAAGAGTGAGATTTCTGAGTCAAATGTGATGCAGACTCCTGAAGTCTTCCCCTTAAAGAGTGGTGTGAATACGGGGCTTGGGGAATCACTTCAAACCTTTGCATTTCCCGTTCACCTAAACTGGAAACAATGGCATGAAGTGTGAGTAAAACATAACAACATGGTATATATTACAAAGCAACAGGGTTGGTATCAATTATTCTCCAAGGTAACAAAAGAAGACAGCATTGTTGAATAATAGAGATAGCTTGATGTTAATCAGAAGAAAAATCAGTGCCCCAACCCCCGACACCCTGTCTCCTTGCCAGCCCTCTAGCAGTCATTGCTCCTGTTCTTCTATTTTTCTTTCCCACCAAAAGAATAAAACCACTTGTTGAAGTGTTCTTTCTTAGCATGGGTTAATAATTAACACCTTTTGGCTTCCTTGTAACTCGTCACATGCAGCACATAGTAGGAACTCATAGCTACCAAATGAATGCCATGATTTAACTCCAGCCCTACTGACCTCAACATCTGCACTTCAGCTTAACCTGATTCTTGTTTCAGTCCCGTAATTTCAATTTAGGCGAGTCTAAGACATTGCCCTACCACATCGGGAAATCAGATCCGTTTTTACTTGGATAGACAAGTCAGAAACAAAAATCCCTCCCTCTTCTCCCAGAGAAAGTCTGCCTTCCTCTCCTCAGGTTACCAACTCCCTTGGGGGAACATAGCTTGCTCTTAACCCTTAGGTCTTCAAACCTTGTCAATATGAAATAAGAATCCTCCGGCACTGATCCCTCATAGACTATGCAAACAACCAACTATGAGGAAGTAAAAATACACCAGGCTGCCCTTGGGAAGAAAAACAACTTCTCTGCTCTTTGACTTGAAAGGACAGGAAGCCAGGGAAAGGAAGCAGGGAAGAAGGGCCGGGCTAGGAGTGAGCAAAGCAGGCTTCCCCAGCTGCTTCAGTTGCATTGGGCCAAGTTGCATAGTTACCTTCTAACCAGGAAGGCTGACTGACTTGTTCCCTTTCGCCTGGTTCAGATTTGAGAAGAGAGAGAAAATAAGAACTTCTCGCGGCTTGTCAGACAGGGCTGGGATTCCCAGTTGCTCTTTGCAGTGATGCCTGAAAACCTTGCTTTACCTTTGGGAGAGAGGGGAGGAGTCCAGTGTAATGGGAATTAACTCCAACTACGCTGGAGGCTTCAAACTCACCCTCTGACATGCAGGCACTTGAAGCAGAAACCAGCTCAGCTGGCCTTGGGCTCTCACCCTCTCACCACCCACATCCCAGCTGCCAAGGGCTCTCTCTCTCTCTCTCTCTCTCTCCTCTCTCTCTCTCTCTCTCTCCCTCCCTCCCTCCCCTCCCCTCCACACCCCACCACTGTGTGTGTTTGTGTGTGTGTGTAGGTATCTGCCTCTGTCTGTCTCCCCTCCTCCGTTCTTCCCTCCACTTTCCTCCTTTCTCTCCTTCTCTCTCTCTCTCTCTCTCTCTCTCTCTCTCTCTCTCTCTCTCTCCCTCCCTCCCCTCCCCTCCACACCCCACCACTGTGTGTGTTTGTGTGTATGTGTGTGTGTGTGTGTGTGTGTGTGTGTGTGTGTGTACAGCCACTCTTAAAACTGCCTCTCTAAGGCTCTTCTTCACCTGCTGAATGGTAGCTGTGGAACTGAGGTTCTCCCTAACTTTTCTCCAAACTCCCAAATAATCTCTACCACAGAGATTGGGCACTCAGGAGTGGGGGGTGGGGGTAGGGGTGGGGGGGGACTGAGAGAACAGGCTCACCATTAAATAGAATTTTCCCTCAAACTGATAACTATTGTTTTAGGGAAAATAATACTCTGGTAGAGAAATTTGTGACTCTAGGTTGACATAACCTAAACTTTAAGAAAACAATTGAGGACTAGAGAGATATTTCCATGTATAAAAATGCTTGCTAAACAGCCACAAGACCCATGCTTGATCCTCAGACCCTATGGTAGAAGGAGAGAATGGATTCTTGAAAGTTGTGCCCCCAAACCCCATACACAAGCTTTGGCATATACATGCCTATATTCAGACTCACATAGGATTTACACAAACAGTAATAATAACACATAATATTGAAAGACACCAAATTATTAAGAACCACATGTAGTGGCACACAACTGTAATCCCAGTGTGCCAGAGCCTGAGGCAGGAAGATCACAAGTTCAATGCTAACCTGAGTTACTTAGCTAGATTATCATGAAAACAAACATAACCTGAAGAACTTATTCAAACCACACATTGAAAGGACAGTAATACCTATTGAATTAATACTAGTGCCAAACATCAGTGTCTAACTTATCTAGAAGCACAAGGAACTACTCTTTTCTGCTTCGCAAAGAAAAAAAAACTGAGTAATCTAGAAATGAATAACGCTTTTCTGAGGCTCTGCCCCAGTCTAATGTAATCTCTCAGGTATGAGGATCCCTGGTATACTCTACTTATTTTTCAAGACCTGTCACCATCCTCTTGTACATTTCTGCATGTGGATCTTGTTTCCCCTTCAATCTAGATGTCTTGTGAACTAGGAACTTGACTTAAACTAAGTCATAAGGAGCAAGACTTCACAGAAGAGTCTTAGCTGATCCTAAATATTGGTGCTTCCTGATTACCTCCAAAAGTATGCTCTGAGCACTATCAATCTTGTATTTCTTCATCTTACAGCAAAAATACACAAGGCAAAACTAAATGAATTAATAGCTTGATATATTAATTGGGCTATAATTATTTAATGAGCCTATTAAACTTGCTTTGATACAAGCATAAATCCTGTCCTGTCTTTTATCATGTAGATTCATACACATATTCATTTATCAAGTTATTTCTCATCTGCAGTTTTTAACCATGTTTTTTCTTCCCAAACCCACTGATAAAGGACATTCCCCTCTGTAATAAGAGGTTACTGAGGCACTTGCTGCAGGGAGGGACTTCTTGCATGTAATGTGTGACTTGTAGTAGTGTAAGCTCCCTTAAATTAAAAAAAAAAAAAAACAACTCCCATTTGTTATCTGCTTAGGAATCACTGCTTCAGATATAGGACTATAAGTATCAACTGTTTTATACTTGTAGTTTACAACCCCTTTGTGGGTTCACCTACCCTTTTGCAGGTGATATCAGGTGTCCTGCATATCAGATATTTATATTACAGTTCATAAACAGTAGCCAAATTATAGTTATGAAGTAGCAACAGAATAATTCTATATAGTTGGAGGACACGATGTGGGAAACTCTATTAAAGGTTAGCAGCTTCAGGAAGATTTAGAAGCACTGATGTAGAGAGGAGTGTTATGCCTTCTTTCATTAAAAATATGTCAGTATTGCCAGGCGGTGGTGGCACATGCCTGTAATCCCGCCACTCTGGGAGGCATAGGCAGATGGATTTCTGAGTTTGAGGCCAGCCTGGTCTACAGAGTGAGTTCCAGGATGGCCAGGGCTACACACAGAAACCCTGTCTCGAAAAATCCAAATCCAAAAAACAAAAAACCAAAAAGAAAAAAGAAAGAAAGAAGGAAAGAAAGAAAGAAAGAAAGAAAGAAAGAAAGAAAGAAAGAAAGAAAGAAAGAAAAGAAAAGAAAAGAAAAGAAAAAGAAAAATATGTCAGTATTTATTGTCTTAGGGTTTCCATTGCTATGAAGAGACACCATGATCAATGAAACTCTTAGAAGGGACAACATTTAATTGTGGCTGGTTTACAGGTCCAGAGGTTCAGTCCATTATCCTCATTATGGGACACATGGCAGCACGTAGGTAGGCATGGTGCTGGAGAAGTAACTGAGAGTTCTACATCTTGGTCCAAAGGCAAGCAGAAAGAGACTCTTCTGCTCTGGGCAAAGCTTAAGCATAGGACCTTAAAGCCCACCCCAACACGAGCTCATTTCTTCCAGCAAGCCACACCTACTCCAAGAAGGCTGTACCTCCTAATAGTGCAACTCCCTGGGCCAAGCCTTTTTAAGCCACCATATTAACAAACATATAGAACCTGTGGCTGGGCAGTGGTAGCTCATGACTTTAGTCCAGCACTTGGGAGGCAGAGGCAGGCAGGTTTCTGAGTTTGAGGCCAGCCTGGTCTACAGAGTGAGTTCCAGGACAACCAGGGCTGTACAGAGAAAGCCTATCTCACAAAACAAAACAAAACAAAACAAAACAAAACAAAACAAAACAAAAGAACCTGTGTGAGAGATATGACCAAAAATGTTGGGAAGTATAGGCTAATTGATTCTTTGCCCCTGATAACTATACTTGTCACTTGGGGAATCATCACTATTTGGAACTCAGAGAGGACTTCCTTTTATATGTCCCAATTTTAAATCTCTTCTCAATGATTCTCCATTTCCCTTGAATGTAATAATAGAGGCACGTAGGTACATACTAAATAACAATATAATTTACTGGGTTAATGTTTTCCTTATTTTTTTAATTTAATCGTTGAAAGTATCTCAGAAAGGAATAAAATAGGTTTTATTCTTATGAGACCAGATTTCGGTCTATTTGAATATGCTATTCAGTTGGCATGAAACCTATCCCCATAAACCTGGAGCTCTGGAGGCTGAAACAGGAAGATCCCAAGTTTCTTGCCACTCTAGACTACATTACATAGACTCTACCACAAAATCAAGGCGAAGCAAATGGTTTTAAGCTATGCTTCAATAAGACATTTGCCATAGAATGAGAAATATATACTACTTGTGATATATTTAAGTAATGGAATGATATACAATAGTTACAATAATGTTAAATTCATACTGACCAAGGAACATCCAAATCCTCTATTTAATCTATGTAGAATAAGAGATACAAAGAGAACATATGACTGATAGGTGATCGTAATTAATATGTCCACTCTCATCCCTAGTTTTGTAAACAGTGCCTTATACATACAGTAGCATTTCGCAAGCAAGAATAATATTCCCACATTTTGCAGTCTAGACAAGGGGCCAACAAGCCAGAGCCAGTGCATGCCAGTCTAGTAGGCTGTCAGTTTTTCTAAAGTTTTATGGGCTCACAGCCATAGCATATTCATTTCTGTATTATCTATGGCTGCTTTCATGTTACCATGGCAGAGTTGAGTAGTTGTAAAAAAGAGATCTTATGACCCACAAAGCCTGAAGATTTATTATCTGGCTCTTTACTGAGAAAATATGCTGACTCCTGGTAGAGACTCATTATCTATAGATTACAGCAGAGACATATCACTAACTGTAAGGAGAGGGAGGTTAACATTGAAGAGAGGAAAGTGCAAAAAGGAAAAGTGCCACTTGATTTCAGCTTTGGTATACTGCCAGCCAATCTGGACTAGTTTTTTACATTCTACCAACTAAGAATGAACAGTAGTCTAGTGTTTTATTTAGGGTTTCCATTACTGTAAAGAAACACCATTACCAAGGCAACTGTTATAAAAGACAACATTTAGTTGGGGCTGACTTACAGGTTCAGAGGTTTAGTCCATTATCATCAAGGCAGAAAGCGTGGCAGCATCCTGGCACACATGGCTGGAAGAGCTGAGAGTTAGGTCTACATCTTGGTCCAAATGAAGCCAGGAGCAGACAGGGCAGTCTCAGGCAGCTAAGAGGAAGTTCTCAAAGCCCACCCCCACAGTGACACACTTCTTCCAACAAAGCCAGACCTACTCCAACAAAGTCACACTTCTTGATGGTGCCACTCCGTGGGCCAAGCATGTTCAAACCACAGCAAAGACTGTTCACTACAAGTCAGTGAAACCTTCTCTATTCAGCTATCCTTTAAAGCTGTACTTATATTTTTCATATTCTAATTTTTGGGGTATTTTTTGTAGAGCTACTTCTTCTTTCATGGTTACTTCTTTGTTTTCCTTTTTATGAAATGTCTTATAAATATGGATTCCAAGGAGAGCCCATTTATCTTAATGTCATTCATACAGCCCCATTGTTCTTGAATTGGGAGAGTTTGCGTGTAAGTGCTTTCAAACTTTAAAATCACCTAGATTTCATGACCTGTCACCCATGGAAGTTGAATAGAGAATGATTCCCAGGTCAGTGAAAAAGCTTTAAGTATAGGGGCTGAGAAAGTGAGTTGGTTGGTAAAGTGCTTGCCACACATAAATGCCTACATCTGATGCTAGCTGCCAAATAAGAAGCCTAGGATAGTGATAGCTCTATACTAAAAACCTAGAAATGAAACTTAAATTTTTTTAATACAAGCATCAGAGCTGGTGATTGCTCTATGAATAAAGGCAATCCTGGGGGCCACATGGCAAAAGGAAAGAACTAATTCCTCCTCCACTTGCATGTGTTTGTATATGTATATACACATAAAAAATAAAGAATAAATGTAAAAAGATAAAGAAAATCAGAAATAACGTATTTAGTGAATCCCATGATCAAGTGCTGTGGCTAAATACATGGTAAAGGTGACTTCAAGATGAAAGGTTTATTTTGGCTGAGAGCTTGACAGATATGAACACATGGCAATAGGAACTTGCTTATATCTACATGTATCAAGAAGTAGAATGTATGTTCATTCATGTGGTATGTGTTTATATGTATGAGTACATGCACATGGAGACATGAAGTCTATGCAGAGAGTCTTCTTTGATTACTCTCTACCTTATGGATTGAGGCAGGGACTCTCAGTTGAGCCCAGATCTTGCTGATACACTGCTTGTCTCACTAGTCAACTTATCCCACTGATCCTATCTCCACATTCTGAGAGCCTGTCCATCTTTCACATGGGTTCTAAGGACCCAAACTCTGGTCTTTTTTATTAGATATGTTCTTTATTTACATTTCAAATGATTTCCCCTTTCCTGGTCCCCCCTTCCCAAAAGTCCCATAATCCCTCTTCTCTCCCCCTGTTCCCCAATCAACTCTCTCCTGCTCCCCTGTCCTGGTATTCCCCTACACTGCTGCATTGAGCTTTTCCAGGACCAGGGGCCTCTACTTCCTTCTTCTTGGACATCATTTGATATGTGAATTGTATCATCCTAAGTGAGGTAACCCAATCACAAAAGAACACACATGGTATGCACTCACTGATAAGTGGATATTAGCCCAGAAGCTTGGAATAACCAAGATACCCAAACTCTTGTCTTAATTAATGCATGCACAGCAAGTGTTTTAATCACTGATGACTGGGTACCAACCATCCTTAAGGTATATCTCTACTCAGTTTCAACCTCCCTGGAAATGCCCGTACAGACATGCCTGAGGTATATGTCTTGTTGATAGGTGATTCTACATCTAGCAAAGTTGATAATGAATATAAAGCATCACAGCAATGCTATGGCATAACAGTAAATGTTTTATAACCTCCTTCAGAGTGTGAAGATGAGGTGCAATGAATCTCTGACTTGTGACATTGCTGATACTTATAAGCCAATCATGTCAAAGTTCAAGTTACTAGCTTGATGCCATTGAGGGTGGAATTTGGAAGGCATATACAGTCAACATTCACAAGCTAGTATAAATTAGCTCAAAAACACAACTGGAACTTACAGTTAAAAAGAAAAACAAACACAAAAAGCCACAGTCTTAGTTTATATCAATTTATAGGCTACATACACTATCAAAACAGTATAGCTACCTTACATAGACATTGGTTTCTCCCCCACCACACATTGTATTAGCATTTAAACATTATAAAGTTGTTTTCTTGGGTACCAATTCTTAGCATGAAATTTATGTATTATTTGGAAGTAAGTAAAAAATAAAATTACTCCTAGTCTTGCTGCTTGCTTTAACAGCATGTGAAGGAAGATATTTATTATACTTATAACAGATAAAATAAACCAGAACTCTTTCTTTAAAAACTTAACCAATGTACCAGATATTTTGTTCAAATTATGTAGAATAAGTTAAACCAAATTGCATTATATTAACTTCCATTAATACATGTTTATACTAAACTATAATTTAAAAACAAATTTAGAGAACATTTCCATTGGGCTGTTAAATTCTTTAAAAATTATTATATACACTGCAAAGATTCATTACTCATACTGATGGTTGCCAAAGGCAACCAGTGAACACTTACTGCCTTCATTTGAATATGTCTGCTCCAAACTCCATGTGTTACCAGTGTGACAGTGGTAGGTTTAGGGGTTAATTGGAAAAGTGCGGTTTCAATCAGCATTCAGAGTCTATTCTTTCCACATTTGGCAGTATGAGGACACAATGATCCTGCCCTATAGCCTTCCATCTTTGTTATGTGAAGACTGCATTCTCCTGTTCAATAACATGCAGAAATAAGCAACAATTTTCAAAACAGAATCACCTTCACCAGAAACTCAACCGTCTGATGCTTCCTGGATACCTGATCCTCCAGAACTATGAGAAAATATATTCTGTTTATCACAAATAACCAGAAGAATGCAAACAAATTAATACAAATTAATTAAGCAGTTTGGCAATGTCCAGTAGTGTAGGAATCTCAGGAAGCATGGAGTTAAGACAATAGACAGGAACCATGGCCTTATAATATTTACATTCTAATTAGAAAGGTAGACAACATTATACAGGAAAATAATCAATATAAGAATAGTAACAAACCTTATGAGGTAAGATGGTGTATCTTAGGAACCGCCAGACTGATTTCCAGAGTGGTTGTACCAATTTGCAACCCCACCAGCAGTGGAGGAGTGTTCCTCTTTCTCCACACCCTCTCCAACACCTGCTGTCTCCTGAATTTTTAATCTTAGCCATTCTGACTGGTGTAAGATGAAATCTTAGGGTTGTTTTGATTTGCATTTCCCTAATGACTAATGAAGTTGAGCATTTTTTAAGATGCTTCTCCGCCATCCGAAGTTCTTCAGGTGAGAATTCTTTGTTTAACTCTGTACCCCATTTTTTAATAGGGTTGTTCGGTTTTCTGGAGTCTAACTTCTTAAGTTCTTTATATATATTGGATATTAGCCCTCTATCTGATGTAGGATTGGTGAAGATCTTTTCCCAATTTGTTGGTTGCCGATTTGTCCTCTTCATGGTGTCCTTTGCCTTATAGAAACTTTGTAATTTTATGAGGTCCCATTTGTCAATTCTTGATCTTAGAGCATACGCTATTGGTGTTCTGTTCAGAAACTTTCTCCCTGTACCGATGTCCTCAAGGGTCTTCCCCAGTTTCTTTTCTATTAGCTTCAGAGTGTCTGGCTTTATGTGGAGGTCCTTGATGCATTTGGATTTGAGCTTAGTACAAGGAGACAAGGATGGATCAATTCGCATTCTTCTGCATGCTGACCTCCAGTTGAACCAGCACCATTTGGTGAAAAGGCTATCTTTTTTCCATTGAATGTTTTCAGACTCTTTGTCGAGGATCAAGTGGCCATAGGTGTGTGGGTTCATTTCTGGGTCTTCAATCCTGTTCCATTGATCCTCCTGCCTGTCACTGTACCAATACCATGCAGTTTTTAACACTATTGCTCTGTAGTATTGCTTGAAGTCAGGGATACTGATTCCCCCAGACTTTCTTTTGTTGCTGAGAATAGTTTTAACTATCCTGGGTTTTTTGTTATTCCAGATGAATTTGATAATTGCTCTTTCTAACTCTGTGAAGAATTGAGTTGGGATTTTGATGGGTATTGCATTGAATCTGTATATTGCTTTTGGCAAAATGGCACCTCACTTCCAGAAGATCCTGCTATACCACTCCTGGGCATATACCCAGAGGATTCCCCACCATGTAATAAAGATACATGCTCTACTATGTTCATAGCAGCCCTATTTATAATTGCCAGATGCTGGAAAGAACCCAGGTATCCCTCAACAGAAGAGTGGATGCAAAAAAATGTGATATATCTACACAATGGAGTACTATTCAGCCATTAGAAACACTGAATTCATGAAATTCTTAGGCAAATGGATGGAGCTAGAGAACATCATACTAAGTGAGGTAACCCAGACTCAAAAGGTGAATCATGGTATGCACTCACTAATAAGTGGTTATTAACCTAGAAAACTGGAATACCCAAAACATAATCCACACATCAAATGAGGTACAAGAAGAAAGGAGGAGTGGCCCCTGGTTCTGGAAAGACTCAGTGAAGCAGTATAAGGCAAAACCAGAACGGGGAAGTGGGAAGGGGTGGGTGGGAGGACAGGGGAAGAGAAGGGGGCTTACGGGACTTTCGGGGAGTGGGGGACTAGAAAAGGGGAAATCATTTGAAATGTAAATAAATTATATCGAATAAAAAAATTTTAAAAAAAGATGGTGTATCTTAAATGGAGCTATTAAGGAAAGCTTCCCTGATGTACCATGGAGACATGAACCCAAAGGATAATAAAGCTTGACTGTGAAATAATTCCCAAAGGCTTGAAAGTATAGTCCCATTGCCCCTGAATTTTGAGCAGGATCCATGTAAATGCTTTCAAATTTAAAAAACAAAAACATGTAAATTCCATGACCTATTAACCATGGGCACTTAATATAGGAAGATACTCCAGTAAGATAAAGTTTTCAGTTCTGGGGGCTAGGAAAATGACTCAGTTGTTAGAGTGTAAGCATGAGGACCTGAGTTGGATCCCTAGCAGCCATGTAATAAAGTTTTCTGTGGTCATGTATGTTTAGAATCTCGTTACTGAGCATGTGGAAACACATGCAACCCTGAAACTGTCTGGCCAAAGGCATCATATGAATTTTCTTTAGAAGTTTTAGTTCTATATGGAAAAGTTATAAGAGAAACTTATATATTCTACATGAAAATCAAAACAGGGAACTGGTGATATTTCTCAATGAAGAAAGGCTCTTGCCAACATGTCACTATGGTCCACGATGGTCAAACTATATCCTGAGGTGGCAGTACTGTGGTCAGTCCACATTGTACTGGTTTTTCTTTTTCTTTCTTTCTTTTTTTCTTTTTTTCTTTTTCTTTTTGACTATTGTCTTCATTTACATTGAAAATGGTAAAACCTTTCCCGATTTCCCCCTCCCCAAAGATCCCCAACCCCTCCTCCCACCCCCTGCCTCCATCCTTGTACATGCCCCTCCACCTGACCCACTCCCACCTCCCCCCTTGATTTGCCTTTGTTGGAGCCTCTATTGAGCCTTTACCTGAGCAAGGACCGCTCCTCCCACTGATGCCCAACAAGGCATTCCTCTGCCACATTTTTGGCTGGAACCATGTGTGCCCCTTGGTTGATGGTTTAGTCCCTGAGAGTCCTGGAGCTTCTGGGTGGCCAAGATCATTGTTCTTCCCATGGGGCTGTAAACCCCTTCAGCTCTTCCAGACTACCCTCCAGCTCCTCCTTTGGGGACCCCATGCCCAGTCCAATGGTTGACTGCTAGCACCTGCCTCTGTATTTATAAGGCTCTGGCAGGGTCCCTCTAGAGACAACCAAGTTGTGCTCCTTTACAGCATCCCATAATGATAAAAGTCTTGGAGAGATTGGGAATCCAAGGCCCATACCTAAACATAGTGAAAGCAATATACTGCAAACCAGTAGCCAACATCAAGTTAAACGCAGAGAAACTTGAAGCAATCCCACTAAAATCGGGGACCAGAAAAGGCTGCCCACTTTCTCCCTATATATTCAATGTAGTACTTGAAGTCCTAGCCAGAGCAATTAGGCAACAAAAGGAGGTCAAATGTATACAAATTGGAAAGGAAGAAGTCAAAATATCACTATTTGCAGATGATATGCTAGTATATTTAAGCGACCCCAAGACTTCCACCAGAGAACTCCTACAGCTGATAAACAACTTCAGGAAAGTAGCTGAATATAAAATTAACTCAAGCAAATCAGTAGCCTTTCTCTACTCAAAGGATAAACAAGATGAGAAAGAAATCAGTGAAATGACACCCTTCACAACAGTCCCAAATAATATTACATGCCGAGGTAATGGTTTTTCAAGAACATAAAATACAATATTGAAGAAGTGTCTTAGGGTTTTACTGCTTAGAACAGACACCATGACCAAGGCAATTCTCACAAGGACAAGGTTTATTTGGGGCTGGCTTATAGGTTCAGATGTTCAGTCCATTGTTATCAAAGTGGGAGCATGGCTGTGTCCAGGTAGGTGTGGTTCAGGAGGAGGTTAATATTCTATACCTTCATCTGAAGGCTACTAGCAGAAGACTAGCTTCCGGGCATCTAGGCTGAGAGTCTTAATGCCCACAATGACACACCTACTCCAACAAGGCTACACATACTCCACTAACACCTCACCCTCTAATAGTGCCACTCCCTGGTTCAAGCATATACAAACCTTCACAAGAAGTAATAGACTCTTGTACATTCATTTTTGAGAATGGGTAAGGCCAAATGGCATGTGGCAGAGTTAGAAGAGTTCCTTCAAGGCTTCCCTGAGAGACCACTTTAAGACATTGTGAAGCTGATACCTAAGAAATAGATGGCATCCCGAAATGTTGGAGAGAACAAAACCATGGGATGTCAAGCAAGAAAAGCTGCATACCCGCTGGAGCTAACTCCCAAATGAAGCAATGTGTGCTACAGTCAGCTAAGCTGGAGTACCAGGGCTACTTATGCCCTTCGGAAATGAGAAGATTCCATTATATGTTGTAGATGTCAGCACAGAGCTTCATGATTTGATATTTGTCCTGCTTGGTTTCAGCCTTGTTTAGATTGGATTTGTCCTTGCTCATCACCTGTTGCTTTGGGAAAGCATACTTTATATCCTTGAATACAATTTTACAGGGGTCCGAGGTTCACGGTTAGTAGAATCCCTTGTGTCTCTGAAGAGACATTGAAGTTTTGAATAGTGATGAAGCTGTTAAAGACTGTCTTCATGGGTATTAATTAGCCCAGAAGCTCTGAATACTCAAGACACTATTAGCATATCAAATGATTCCCATGAAGAAGGAAAGAGAGGGCCTGATCCTGGAAAGGCTTGATGCAGCATTGTAGGGGAGTACCAGGACAGAGAAAAGGGAGGGGGTGATTGGAGAATGGACAGAGGGAAGAGGGCTTATGGGACATATGGGGAGGGGGGAACCAGAAAGGAGAAAGCATTTGGAATGTAAACAAAGAATATAGAAAAGAAAAGAAAAGAAAAGAAAAGAAAAGAAAAGAAAAGAAAAGAAAAATAAAGACTGTCTTCAGACTTTGGAAGTTAGAGTGAATGCATTCTGTATGAAAAGATAACAATGAAGACTGGTGTGGTGGTCCATGAATTTAATTCCAATGTCCTAGTTTGAGGAGTGTGAAATGTCTTGCATAGGCTCAAATGTTTTAACACTGGTTCCCAAGCTAGTAATGCTAATGTTTGAGAAGGCAGTGGAACCTTTAAGAGATGAAGAATCCTTGAGTAGAGGGGTCAATGGAGCGATCAATGAGGCTTTATATACATTTACCAAATACAATTTACTCTCTGCTTCCTGAGGCTGGATACAATGTAACCAGACAGCCTGGTTCTGCCACCATGTCCTCCCTACCAGGTTTCATGTCTCTCTCATTGTAATAGACTTTATCCCTCTGAAACTGTAAATTAATCTTTTGTTCCTTAAGTTGACCTTCTATCCCAAAAATGAAAAAGTATGTAGGACAAATTAGAAGCAATAAAGATCAAAAAGAAACTAAAAGAAACTGTAAAGACTCAAAGAACAAAACTGTCAGGGCATGTTGAGAAGTTGAAAGGTCAGTGGGACTCAGTCGTGGTAAAATGGAGATTGGTCCCAGGCAAAACTAGAAAGATAGATGGCAGAAAAAGAGTTTCTTTTATACCAGATGCCTATGAACAATCTCATGGTAGCATTCTTTTCAGAAATAAATACTGTGCTTTTGCTGCAGTTCAGATGCTCAAATGTGCATGTATTATGTGAATGATTTGGGGGCCTTATGTGTGAGCAGAGAAGATGTGGGAGACACAAGGCCACTGTGGTGCTGACTGTAGACTGGGAACTCTGCAAAAGTGTGGTGAAGGCTAGTGTGCAGTCCACCACCACGAAAAACTGATATGGTGTTAGGCGGTGTCATGCCTAATTCACCACTGCTGGGTGAGACAGTATCGGCTGAACTGCTGTTGAGTAGTGAGAGACACATTAAGGTACTGTAATAGAGTCTGAGATCTTCCTGTCACTTTACAGGGGATCTTCGCATCTAAACTTTGAAAATGAGTATTTTATATCAAATGAGAGGTTGTTTTGTGTGTAATAAAAAATGAAATAAATACTTTGTCCAAACAGGATAAAACATAAGTGCCTATTTCCCTTGTTTTTGTAGTCTTCCCCTCAAAGACTGACCACATGATCTTTGACATATCTCTGTGGAAAATGAAGTAACTACAGGAAAATATCTACCAATTTTGTACTTTTGCCTCAGGGACTTCTTGGAATTGCTATTAACATATTTGGTTAATAATAGAAGTCATTATCCTTGACAGTTTGACATTCCACCTGGCTTTCTGGTCTGGCATAGCTCACACTAACAGGAAGCCACGGAGTGGGTTAAAATGCTCTCTATCATGTTTGGGAGCTATCTTGTAACTACAGAAAGCTGTAGTAAAGGCAATCCAAGGCTACAATTTTTATTCTTCAAGGCTTCCTTTTTCTCTCAGTGAGCATCTTGCATTTAGAACCCCTAAACTTTAGTTTCCATACTTCTTTTGATTTCTGCATTTACAGTAAGTGCCCTAGACTGAACTGGTTATCAAATTGGTTTGCCTAGAAGCAATCTACCCTCTCAAGCTCCAGTCAGTGAACGATTCTGTAGAATCCAATTTCTAAAGTGGTAACCTGAATCATAGTTCAGAACTCAAAGGAAATGGCCTGTCAACATTCTCAATGATATTTTCCGTGCCATTCTTCTCCTCTCCAGGACACCTACTACAAAAGCGTCATATTGTTTTTATTTTCTCTTACTGCATTATTTTACAAGTTTGCATACACAGTGATTGGTTTCACTATGGCATCTGCATGCACATACGTCATTATTTTTCATCACACTTTCTTATGAAGCCTTTCTAATGCTACCACCCTTGATAACCAAATGCTGTAGGTAAGTATTTTCATTTTCTAATCCACTCCAATTAATTTCCTACTGAATACTGTAATTTTGTTTCAGAAAAAAAATCTATGAAACAATAGAGATAGCATTCAGGGGAAAAGTTTGTTTGTTTGTTTGTTTGTTTGTTTTTAATCTGTATCTCCTGAGACAAGTCACAGAGCTTTGAGAATTGGGTTACCTGAAACACAGACTGATTTGTAGATATCCAGTCAGTTCTTACAGCTTTCCTATACTTTTCTGATTTTATTGAATGGTCTACCTTTTTAGGTTAACCCACAAACCTGGGCCACACTAACACAGAAAGATTCAGGGTTGTGGAGGAAGGAAGAAAGGAAGGAAGGAAGGAAGGAAAGAAGGAAGGAAGGAAGGAAGGAAGGAAGGAAGGAAGGAAGGAAGGAAGGAAGGAAGGAAGGAAAGAAGGAAAGAAGGAAAGAAGGAAAGAAGGAAAGAAGGAAAGAAGGAAAGAAGGAAAGAAGGAAAGAAGGGAAAGGAAAGGAAAAGAAAGGAAGGGAAGGGAAGGGAAGGGAGGGAGGGAAGGGAAGGGAAGGGAAGGGGAAGGGAAAGGAAAGGAAAGGGAAAGGAAAGGAAAGGAAAGGAAAAGAAAGGAAAAGAAAGGAAAAGAAAGGAAAAGAAAGGAAAAAGAAAGGAAAAAGAAAGGAAAAAGAAAAAGAAAAAGAAAAAAAGGAAAACATAACTATGTCTACCATATCAGAGAGATACAACTCAAGAAACAGAACAGTCTTCTCCACAGTGGTAATCTGATAGGACAATTGGCCTTCCAATGGAGAAAGCACTACCAGGCAGATAATTTGCCCACCAAATACCATAAAGCAACAGCTGCTCAAAACAGACCACATAATAAGAAAAGCTCTGACCAACAAACCTCAGCTTTGTACTTTGGGAAAATTTCTTGTGGGAGGTTAACACACTACTACAGGTAACATTTCGGCAATTTGTCTAGCATCTTATAATGTAGATAATTTTTTCTTAGCAATGAAAAAAAATTCCACCACTTCCTGGGTTATATTTATACTTTCTGGGGACATTACAAAAGTATCATACCTAGAAGACCTTCCAAAGAGCCTGTCGCCAAGAATATTTGCTGGACATTTTCAGTAAATATTGTCCAATCTTTGTCAACAGGGCTTACCTGAGGAATCATCTCAAATTTGAATGGTAAACTTAATCCTCAGAAGAAATCATCTTTATAGAACAAAAAGCTGAGGTTTAGGAAAGTTCACAGCTTGATTGTGTTTGATCTCAAACTTGGGACAAATGGCTATGGTGGTGTCTATTAACATATCAAAGCAGACATTGGCCTCCAAGTTCTCCAGGCATCCCTCATTACCTACCTGTTATAGAGTCTGCCAGACTGGCATACCCTACCGCTTACCCTGAACTCTTCAACTGAGGGAGGGTGGACTGCTCTTCCATATATAATCCAGCCATTTTGGTTACCTGTCCTTTTTGTACCTTTGGCTTTCTGGCTGCTGCACCTGGTTTTCCTCTCTCCCCTCTCCCCTTCCCTTCCTCTTCCCTGCCCCCACTCTTCCCACATGGCCTAGCTCCATCTGTTCATATCCACTCTTGACGCTCCCAGATGTCCCTGCCTCTGGCTAGCTCTTCCTTTTATGTACCATACATTTTCCCCTTTATATATCTACAAGTAGCCATGTCCTTTCTTTTCCTTTTTATTTTGCTTTTTTAAATTGAGTTTGTATTTTTTTTTCCAGAGAGAGAGAAAGAGAGGGGAATATGAAGTTGGTCAGTAGAAATGTAGAAAGATGGAGAGGATCTAAGTGGAGTTGGGGAAGGGAAATATGATCAAAATATATTGCATAAAATTTAATAAAAGGCTTCCCCAAACCTACAGAACTCTTCGGTCTTGTAAATAAACGATTTGGAAAAGGACTTAAAGAAAGAAGACAGAGTGAGACCCTAAAGGAAGGGTGAAAATGGATATTAAGGAGCAGCAGAGGTACGCATATAATGTAAATTTCTTTTTGAAGGTGAATGTGTAAGGATATCCTTCTATAAGTTGGAATAAAATGGCATGGGACAGTATGCTTGCCTATCCATGTCATAGCCTTGACAAGAAAGTACATCATTGAGTCCAGCATAACTATAGGTTCATAGCATCTTTAAAAGTTCTCAGAAGAGATGTGTAGCATACATAAAGATATGTGGGCTAGAGATGAAACAAATGGGTGAAGCTTCATATGCAAGATGCTAATCCTAAAAGAAGATGATATGACCAAGGTATTTATTAAATAAAAAGATGTGCTAATGATACAGCTCAATTGACAGAGTGCTTAGCTACTATGCATGAAACACTGGGTTTAGTGTCCACAAGCACATAAACTAATTGGTATGAGACACACGTATAATCCCAGCACTTGAAAGGTAGAGGCAAGTAGATATGAAGTTTATAGGAATCCTCAGCTACATGGTCAGTAAGGCTAGCCTGTGCTGTATGCCACCCTCTATCTTTCCCGAATAAATAAACAATAAACCGTGAGGACCAAATACAGAAATACGGAAGGGGTGAAATGCAAGGACTTGTGGAGGAGAGAAATATTGTTCAATGCTCTTAACATCCTATTTTGTACCTCTTAAAGATGAGAGCTGGTCAGGAAGGACAGACTCAGGAAGGATGTGGTGATGTGAAGGCAGTGTGATGAAGGAGGCAGAGTGGTAAAATATCCTTCCATTTTGAGTGCTTTATCGATCAGCTGTTATCCGGAGATAACCAAGGATGAGCTGAGAAACCAATTACACTCAGAAATGCTGCTATCCTTCCAGCTTTATAAAAGTGTTTTCCATTTTTAGGAGTTTTAATGTATGACTCCGTCTTGCTCAAACTTGCATTTCTTGATATCCTCTAACTTTCAGATGACCTGGTATCATTGCCACCCCACACCCTAGAAATTAGACCAATTTCAAGGAATGAAAATGAAAACTAGTATCAAGTTCGATATTTTTCTCCTTGTCTTTTGTGGACTACCATAAGTTAAATTAGTATTTTGAGACTCACTCTGTAAGTCTAAGACTCCTGAATACCTTTAAGCCCAGCCCTCTCAGGAGGCAGAGATAGATGGATCTCTCTGAGTTCAAGGCCAGCCTTGTCTACAAGTCAGCTAGAGCTACACAGAGAAATCCTGTCTCAAAAAACCAACCAAACAAACAAACAAACAAACAAACCAATAACAAAAAGAGAGAGAGAAAGAAAGGAGAGAGAGAGAGAGAGAAAGAAAGAAAGAAAGAAAGAAAGAAAGAAAGAAAGAAAGAAAGAACCCCCCCCCCTTTTTTTTACCGTAGCAGACATTTCACCTATTGGCTAATTTCTCTATTTATGAAAATCTCTATTTATGATTAAAAATCATCAGGAATGGGTCTTTCATTAAGGTGAAAAATTATTTAAAGAACACTTCTTACTATTATCACTTTATGGAACAACTAAAATTGTTCTTCAGTGAATTGTTTAACATGTAACTCTGGCAGGAACTGGAAGAGTCATAAAAGACAAGCTCACACACATTCACATAGTGAATACATGCAATAAAGCACATGGACTATGATGGAAACAAAGAGCTACATTCTTTAATTGACCTTAGGATGCTTGGGGCTGGATAGGAAAAATTCATATTAAATGGAACATTTAAGAAACACTGTGAGGTAAAATTTGACATGAGACCTAAAAGATTCAGAAGGAGTTCACTGTACAAAGACTAGTGCTAAGAAAATTTTGGACAGAAACGAACTGCAATTAATGACGCCTCATGGTACAAGAATGATCATCATGCTTAAGGAACTAATATCAGTTTTAAAATGACTAAATATTCTGAAAGTGCAGTTCAACCTCTTCCTAAACCATAGGAATCAAAAAGTGTTCATACACCTATCCATCCAAAACCATAGAAAGCATAGAATATATGGCCATAAACATTTGTGACAAGATTGACTTTTCCATAAAACTGTAGCTACATGATGCATTACATCTATCATGTTAAAACATGCATTAGACACAAATACAAAAACCATGAAAACAAGCCACCATTCTTTAACAATTGAGCAAAGATAAAATGCCTAAGGAACACCATGAGTGACTTGCAAAGGATGGGCTCTTTAAGAACCATTAAAAAAAATAAAGAGCACAGATGGATGAGTGTTCAGTTATATACACTGTAGTGAACCTTCGACACTAGGAATCAGAGCATTTTATCATAGAGCATTAACACATATTATAAAAGTGACTATTGTCAAAGGTACAGAACCACCAGCATTCAAAAGCAGCTTTGTCAACTAGGCAAACCCTCGACAGCATGTCTCTCTGCTGTCCATCACGGATACACTGGTAGAAACTTTGAAATGAAAAAAAAAAAAAAAGAAAGAAAGAAAAACAGTGCAGTTGTTCCTTTTATTTTCTCTGTTTAAAATCAAACAGAAAACAAACATCAATTCTGTTATACACTAACAGTCTTCAAAGTACACCATTGGTACAAGAGAAGGACTGAGAACCAAACTGTTAACAGAGATCCAAGCACGAGTGAGAGAGAGCACACCCCTCACACGGCCTTCCAATCGTACTCAGGAGGAACCACTTCATAATCACTGGCACTGAACAGAGGTGCAGAATTCTTTGCCAGGTACTTGAGGAAATCATGGAGATAGTTCAGTAATAAAGCAAGGCTTTTCTCATCTAGAGGTGTAAAAGCCAACATCGCTCCAATTCACACAAATAATCTCAGTAAATGTGGCGCTCCATACACCTGGGACATGAGTGCATTGGGGTGATCTGAGAGAATTTCAGCATCCTGTGGTCTCTCAAATTTGTAGAGTAGCTAAATGCCCAACATTACATTGAAGTACTCCTTTGTCCCTGCCACAATCTCATTAACAGCATACTCCTTATAACCTATATTTCCTCAGAGACTTCTTATAATTTGCAGAATCCTCCAAAATGCAATCTACATTCTTCTTGGCCAGAAGAAAAGAAAAAGCTGCTTTTGTCTGGTGATCCAGTCCCAGTCATCCACAAGCCATGGTTTCAGCTCTTCAGGGATCTTCACTTTAACTTCAACTCTGTTCATGAGTGTTTCTTCATTTTCAATGATAGGATCAACCCAGGCTCTCTTCTTTCTAGGAGGCTGAGGTTTCCTACTGGTACTGCCACCATCTCCATTTCCAAGATTTTGTTTGTTTGTTTGTTCTTTTTTGTTTTCACTTCAACATTTTTTCTGTTGCAGACCCGATGTCTTCTTCCCTGGAGAAGCCCCTCTCATCCTGCCCTCTGCATATTGTTCCTTTTTATTCCAACCACTGTAATGGATGGAGTACTTCACTTGTCTGTCCTTTATGGCAACCTTTACACACTTTGCTTCATAAAGAAGAGGCCCACGAAAGCACGGCAGTCGCTTACCCTTCTGGAATTAGGCTTCCGGATCCTACTTGGGCACCATTTATAAGTGATTCGCTGCCTCCTCCTTCTCCCCCCAGCCCTGACTACTGCCCTCTACTCTCTACCCCACCCAATTTAGTGTCATTTGTGCCATCCAGAACATCCAGCTCTACATCCTCTCATTAAAGATTCTCATATAGTAATTAATTAGGAATATTTTTGAAAGATATTTATTATTATTGAACCATTCCTCTTTCTTATTATTGCTCTGCTCACAATTTTTATTTCCTTATGATTCAGTTGTGGTAAATTGCACATTTCTAGAAATGCATCTGTTTCCTTGAACTTATGAAATGTGAAGGTAAATAATTGTTTATATTATTCTATTATATCTCCATTGTAATTCTTTGGCATCAGCTATCTCTGATGTTGCTTACCACTAAAAACTGAGCTATGTTTAGCTCTTAATTATTTTAGTCTGTTTCTCAAATTGAGAGCCAATACTGCCTTCTAACCTTCATATTCAGAGTCGGTTTCACTCAAGACCAGTGAAGATTTTTTTTTGAACTACTTCTTGTAAAGCTAAAAATAATAAAGGCAACTGTTAAAATGAAGATTCTTGCTAGATCTATAAGCAACTTCTCTATAAGTTGGTTCTCTTCAATTAACATCACTCTCTTTATTCATAGGGCACTTTATTGCTTATATTTATATGCATAGATCTCAAGGCTGTACTTCGGTCTTTCACCAGATGTAAGCTTTCAAAGTAATTTCTGGTAGCACAGATCTCTCTTTGCAACAAGAATATCTTTCCCTTCCTTCTCCCTAGAGTGGACTAAGAATGGAGGTTTTGTGTCTATGTCTTTCCCAGTCCTAGGCTACAAAGGCAGGGGAGTGGTTTCCTGACCAAAGATAGAGTAAGATATATGTAAGAGTACAGACACTCATTGACCTGGAGATGGGTACATTTAGAGAGGTCAGGAGGCCAAAGGTAAAATAAACTACTGGGAAGCATGTAGGCAATTTGAACACAAAGCTACCATTGCCATCCTAATTTGCTTTCTATTGCTGTGATAAATCGTAGGACCAAACACAACATGGGAAGGAACAGTTTTCTTACATCTTATAGTTTACAGTCCATCATCAAGAGAAGTTGACAGGAACCTGGAAAAAACTGAAGTAGAAACATGGAGGAACACTGCTTACTCGTGTGTTTCCACTGGCTTGCTCAATAATTTTTCTTAGTTCAGGCCTCCTGCCTAGGTATAGTTCTGTCCACAGTGGAATCTAACTCTTCTACTAATTATCAATTAAGAAAATGCCCCCATAGGTCTACAGACCAATCTGATAGAAGCTTTCTCTCCATTGATGTTCTCCTTTTCTAGGGAACTATAGTTTGTATCAACTGGACAAAAACTAATCTTCACAAGTCTATAGAATGGATACTTAACATCTAACCTCAAACACTAGCATAAACTTTGCTTCTTCCCAAAGAGGGAAGAAGCAGAGGGCTTTTTTATCAATCTAATCCCAAAACCAAGATGAGCAGAGCCAACCAGGGTCTTCCTGTACTTTCTTTTACCTCTTCCTGCAACAACCCCTATGTACTAGCTGGCTTTGTGTGTCAACTTGGCACAGGCTGGAGTTATCAGAGAGAAAGGAGCTTCAGTTGGGAAAGTGCCTCCATGAGATCCAGCTGTGGGGCATTTTCTCAATTAGTGATCAAGTGGGGAGGGCCCCTTGTGGGTGGTGCCATCCCTGGGCTGGTATTCTTGGGTTCTATAAGAGTGCAGGCTAAGCAAGCCAGGGGAAGCAAGCCAGTAAGAAACATCCCTCCATGGCCTCTGCATCAGCTCCTGCTTGCTGACCTGCTTGAGTTCCAGTCCTGACCTCTTTTAGTGATGAACTGCAACGTGGAAGTGTAAGCTCAATAAACCCTTTCCTCCCCAACTTGCTTCTTGGTCATGATGTTTGTACAGGAATAGACACCCTGACTAAGACACCCTATCCATGCATTATACCATGCATTCCATTAAGCCACTTAAACCACAGCCCAGCCGGTCATCCTCTTGTTTCTGTCTCTCTCTCCAACCTTCCTTCCCTTAACCAATCCTTTTCTGTTATCATTTCGTTTCCCTTCCAGGTACCTTCCCTCCAACAGAAAAGCACAGTAAACATAAAAAAGAGCCATTTAATGAGGTTTGATGAAGAAAGCCTCTCTTAAAGGTCAGACTCATTCATTTATATCAACAAAGGCAGAAGAACAACACATCTTTCCATTATTACAAGCTACATGGAAAGCTGAGTCCACAAGAAGACAGACAGACAAGGACTAAAACTTTAACCTCAAGTTCGATGGTGAACCTTAGGAGATAATGACTTTTACAAAGTGGTCGACTTACAGGGGCCGCAGAGGAGAGTTTTGTTAGACACCAAAAGGAGGAGAGGCCCTCGGTCCAGGAAAGACTTGATGCAGTAGTGTAGAGAAATACCAGGACAGGGAAGCAGGGGTGGGTTGATTGGGGAAGGGGAGATGGCTTATGGAATTTTGGGGGGATGGGAAGGGGGTAGTGGACCAGGAAAGGGGACAACATTTGAAATGTGAATAAAGAATATACCTAATTAAAAAAGAAAGAAAGAAAGTGGTCATCTTTGTAGACAGCAACCTTTATAGCATTTTGCCCATGGGGACAAAAAGGAAAGATTATGCATGAGGAGGTGTCTGTCAGCCAGGGGGATGGCACTGCAGGAAGCAATGAAAGCTAAATCTCTTCATCTAACTTGTCCACTGGCACCTCCGTGTCACTTAGCCAGACACAGTTCTCACTGGGTTCCCCCTGAATAAATCAGCATCTCCCAGGAAATGGAAACATTCAGGTTGACTTGGCTTGGTGCCTGTCAAGTCTTTGAGAAAAGTAAGTCTAATAATAGAGTTTTGTGTGAATGCACAGGGCAGGATGACATCAAATAATCATGAAGCATCCTGCTGATTAAAGAGCTAATTGTGTTGAAGGTCATCTGTCCGGAGCTTGGCTAGAAAACATCAAAATGTGAATTGTTACCCAAAGCAACAGCTGTTTCTCCTGAGCTCCCATTTAGCTCCGAATGAGATAGCAATCACGTTTATTGACTCACAGACGGAGGATGCCTTCAATTGCCACTTGCAGCAGCTTTCCTTCATGTTTTCTGGAAGGTCAGTGGATCCTTGATGTGTATAATTTGATTTTGCCATCTTTGTGGGATTCTCCAATGTCTAGTAGTATCCAAAAAGCATTCATTCCTATGCCAAGCAGTCTCTAGAAAAGTTGGTGTTTAGATAAAAGGCTCAAATAAAACAGAGTGTGAGATGGATAGAAGCCATCGATTAAGTCTCTTGTATTCCCCTTTGCCATGTATTTTTGTTTGTTTCCTAGACCTAAATATGGGGGATTCCCAGTGCTTCCCTTATATTCTAAGACTTAGAAGGAAAGAAAGCTCTTAGTTTAAAAAAAAACTGTTATGTCACCAAAACAAGCCATTGTTAAGTTTGCCACTAGATAAACAAGTAAAAGACAACAACAGGAAATAAAATCATCTTGGGTAGATTTCAGTGTGCTAGCCTTGCTATTATCTTTATAGAGAGTGCTGGGTGGGGGATGTTCTTTGTGTTCAATTACTTTCTTTCCTTTCCTTTCCTAGTGAGAGGAAGCTTTTAATCTTTGAATAGAAAATAACCACTTCTGACTCTGCCTGGCCAGGCATTCAGGACAATCACAAAGGTCATTAGATCTCCTCACCATTGCTTGCTACAGATCCTGACCTAGGGCTAACTAACTACTGGATATTCTAGATATTTCTGCGGGTTTTGTTTTGATTTGCATGAAGCAAAACTGGAGTTTAGCAGAATCAAGTTCTTCAAATATCATTTCATTATTTCCCAGAAATTTTCATATATTGTAATTTGATAGTATCTATGTCCCCTCCCTCTGTTCTTCCCAGAGCCACCTCAGCCTCCCTACCCACCCAAGTTCTTATCTTCCTCTTTATGTAAAGCTCTAGGAGTCCAATTTATACAGGCCAAATATTCTTGGGTGTGGAACCATTCCTTGATGTGAGGTCACACCCATGAAGAAAACTGACTCCCCTTCTCCCAGCAGCCAAAAATGATCAGTAGCTGCTCAGCCTGTGGTAGGACTTCATGGCCCCCTCGTCCTCCCTGCCCCTACACTGGGATTTTGTCTTGCTTAACATGTGCACCTGAAGAGACTTTGACAGCATGCTCATATCTGCATAAGCTGAAGCCACAACATATCTGAGCCCAGAGCTTGGCTGGAAAACATCAGAATGTGAATTGTTACCCAAAGTAATTGCTGTTTCTCCAGAGCTTGCACTTAGCTCCGAATGAGTGGCAATCATATTATTGACTCACAGTTGCTACTTGCAGAAGGTTTTCCTCATGTTTGCTGGAAGGTCAGTGGATGCTTGATATGTATAATCTGATTTGGCCTGCTTTGTGGGATTCCCAAAGGTCTAGAATACTAGTATAATCTAGTATTATGCCAAACAATGTCTATGAAATTGCTTAAACTTGCACAGATTCCTCTTTTTTCTTCTTTTTTTAATTTTTATTTTCTATATTCTTTGTTTACATTCCAAAAGCTTTCCCCTTTCCCAGTTCCCCCCTCCATATGTCCCATAAGCCTTCTTCTCTCCATCCATTCTCCTATCTTTCTCCCTCCCTTTTCTGTATCCTGGTACTCTCCTACAATGCTGGATCAAGCCTTTCCAGGATTAGGGCCCTCTTCTTCCTTCTTCATGGGAATCATTTGATATGCTAATTGTATCTTCAGTATTCAGAGCTTCAGGGCTAATTAATATCCACTTATCAATGATTGCATTCCATGTGTATTCTTTTGTGATTGGGTTACCTCACTTAGGATGATATTTTCTAGTTCTAACCACTTGCCTAAAAATTTCATGATTTCATTGTTTTTATAAGCTGAATAGTACTCCACTGTGTATATGTACCACATTTTCTGTATCCGTTCCTCCGTTGAGGGACATCTAGGTTCTTTCCAGCTTCTGGCTATTATAAATAAGGCTGCTATGAACATAGTGGAGCATGTGTCCTTATTGCATGCTGGGGAATCCTCTGGGTATATGCCCAGGAGTGGTATAACAGGGTCCTCAGGAAGTGTCATGTCCAGTTTTCTTAGGAACCACCAGACTGATTTCCATAGTGGTCGCACCATCTTGCAATCCCACCAGCAGTGGAGGAGTGTTCCTCTTTCTCCACATCCTTGTCAACACCTGCTGTCTCCTGAGTTTTTAGCCATTCTGACTGGTGTGAGGTGAAATCTCAGGGTTGTTTTGATTTGCATTTCCCTAATGACTAATGATGTTGAACATTTCTTAAGGTGCTTCTCGGACATCCGAATTTCTTGCTGGTCAAAGGAAAAAAATACAACAAGAAGAACTCTCAATCCTGAACATCTATGCTCCAAATGCAAGGGCACCCCCATTCATAAAAGAAAATTTACTAAAGCTCAAAGCACACATTGCACCTAACACAATAATTGTGGGTGACTTCAACACTGCACTTTCCTCAATGGACCGATCGGGAAAACAGAAACTAAACAGGGACACAATGAAACTAATTGAAGCTTTGGACCAATTAGATTTAACAGATATGTATAGAACATTCTATCCTAAAGCAAAAGAATATACCTTTTTCTCAGCACCTCATGGTACCTTCTCCAAAATCGACCATATAATTGGTCACAAGACAGACCTCAACAAATATAAGAAGATCAAAATAATCCCATGCCTCCTATCAGATTCCTCGTAATATGTATTTAAACACAAGTCTTGAGAGAAAGTTAGAGAATTGTGTGTGCAAAGTAGTATGTGACCTAGAGTGGGGCCACAGGCTTCTCAGGCAGAAAGTAGCAGAGAAGATGCACATACGAAGTGGCAGAGATTGTGACAGCATGCAAAAGGTCTTCACAAGTTTAAGCCAGACAAAATTTGAGCACAGAGGAAAGGAAGAAGGCACAGAGTCAAATCTGCACCCAAGAAGCTATTTGCAGTTGAAGCAGCTATGAGAGTGAATATCAGTAGCGCCCCACCTGCACCCCAGTGGAATGACACTGGGTAGATCAACTATCCTCTAGGGCAGGTCCAATGCTCAGAAGCAGCTGGCTAACACTGACCAGATTTCATGCTGAGCATGTATATGTGTGTGTTAGTATGAAGTTTTTTGTTTGTTTATTTATTATTATTTTGGGTTTGGGCTTAAGATATTTTTTATCTTTTAAGAGAGAAAAAAACTACAAATTTAAATAGGTAGAAAAAGGAGTATGGATCTGGGAGTGGTTTGGAGAAGGCAAAAACATAATAACATATATGAAATTCTCAAAGAATAAACAAAAACATTTTAAAAATATAAATTACCACTAATGGACTTCAAAACTCTTACCATCTTCTTAGCTGATCTTTCTCATGATCCTTCCTCTACAAAAAAAAAGGACAGGAGCAACTTTGCAGATTTTGCTGTGAGAAACAATGAATCCGTAAGTTTTTTGGTAAGTGTCCTGGCATAATATAAAAACAACCAGTGACCATCACATACATTTCCTAGAATCAATAGTTTGGGCTGTCATGATGTTTAGTTTTGAAAGTGATTTTCTTTAGATTGTGGCAATTTGATGTGTTCCATCATCAGTGCTCAGTAAAATTGTAAAGGAGGAGCCCCATGGGATCTAGAAATGTAAACTTGCTAAGCTTTAACCTCTGGTGTCTGCTTGTTCTTTAACCCTCAAGGAACACTGCAGTCTACTTTCTGGCTTGGCTCTTCGGGGAAGATAACAAATGTTCTAGGCTCACTTTCTATTCATTAACCATTTTTTTTTTTTTGTAGAGAAGTTTGTGTCTTACTACAAAATCAGAGTGGTGCTATGAAGTTACCTAGAAATGTGTACTATGTAGTACTGACACTTCTGCTTGGGTTACTATAAATACTTTATCTTGAGCAGTGTGCTTCTCCTTAACCATAGTCTCAAGTTTAGCCAGTGGACCTTCTAAAGATAGAGCATCCTTTCCCTGGAAGCTGTGTTAATCTGTGCCCTTTTTACTTTTATATTACATTTTCTTCATTCTGTATAGTGTACACACACACACACACACACACACACACACACACACCATACCTTGTGTATGGAGGTCCATGGATAACTGGCAGAAACTGGTTCTCTTTGTAATATATAGGTCCTGAAGATGAAGGCTTAGTGGCAAAAGCCTGAGCCACTGCACCAGTTCAAACTGGGCTAGCTATCTACCTTCCCTTCCTTCCTTCCTTCCTTCCTTCCTTCCTTCCTTCCTTCCTTCCTTCCTTCCTTCCTTCCTTCCTTCCTTCCTTCTTTTCTTTCTTTCATCTCTCTTTTCCTTACCTCTCCCCTCCCTCCTTTGTTTTCTGAGACAAAGTATCTCTCTATAGGCCTTGAAACTCATGGCAGTATTGAAAGTGCTAGAATTGCATACAGGCCATATTTTAACTTTTTAAAGGTTCCCATTTACATTAATGGTAAGCTATAGAGTCAGTAGCTTTCACTGACTATTCCTAGAAAATTGTTTATATATATATATATATATTGGGGAATTGAGTCCATTGATGTTAAGGAATAGTGATTATTACTTCCTGTCATTTTTGATGTTATTTTTATATTTGAGTGGTTAATCTTCTTTTGGGTTTGATGAAGGAAGGTTACTATCTTGCTTTTTCCAGGGTGAAGTTTCCCTCCTTGTATTGGAGTTTTCCTCCTATTATTCTTTGTAGAGCTGGGTTTGTGGATAGATATTGGGTAAACTTGGTTTTGTCATGGAATATCTTAGTTTCTCCATCTACGGTGATTGAGAGTTTTGCTGGGTATAGTAGTCTTGGCTGACATTTGTGTTCTCTTAGAGTCTGCATGAGATCTGCCCAGGATCTTCTAGCTTTCATGGTCTCTGGTAAGAAGTCTGGTGTGATTCTGATAGGTCTTCCTTTATATGTTACTTGGCCGTTTTCTCTTACTGCCTTTAATATTCTTTCTTTGTTTAGTGCATTTGGGGTTTTAATTATTATGTGGAGAAAGGTATTTCTGCTCAGGTCCAGTCTGTTTGGAGTTCTGTAGGCTTCTTGTATATTCATAGGCATCTCTCTCTTTAAGTTGAGAAAGTTTTCTTCCATAATTTTTTTGAAGATATTTGCTGGCTCTTTCAGTTGTAAATCTTCACTCTCATCTATACCTATAATCCTTAGGTTTGGTCTTCTCATTGTATCCTGGATTTTGTAGAAATTTCAATTAAAATAGAACTGTATTATCATCCTGCCTGAAAGTGACCTGCTTGGGAAACACAGCTGTTCATTCTCTCCTGGCTTCTTGGAAGGTCAGCTTACATTAACTTACTTAGTTAAGGTTGGCAACATTGAAGTTGAGTATGAGTAACTCCCTGCTACCAATACTTTGTCTGATGGGAACCTGGCTCAGGAGAAACATGCTTTTATAATTCTCAATTGACCCATGTTATTGTCTGTATATGCTTGGCCCAGGGAATAGCACTATTAGAAGGCTTGGCCCTATGGGAGTAGGTATGTCACTGTGGGTGTGGGCTTTAAGACTCTCATCGTAGCTGCCTGGAATCCAATATTCTGCAAGCAGCCTACAGATGAAGATGTAGAACTCTCAACCTCTCCTGTACCATAACTGCCTGGATGCTGCCATGTTCCCACCTTGTTGATAATAGATTGAAACTCTGAACATGTAAGTTAGCCCCAATTAAATATTACCCTTATAAGAGTTATCTTGGTCATGGTGTCTGTTCACAGCAGTAAAACCCTAAGACAGAAGTTGGTACCAGGGACTGGGGAATTGTTGTGATAGGCTTGACCATGTTTTTGTTTGCAAGAATGTGGCTTTGGAGACTTTGGATTTGGAAAGCCATGACATGTTTTAAGTGGGGCTTAATGGGTCAACCTAGTAGAAATGTGGATGACGTTGCTGTGAATGATTTGAACTGCACAGACCTGGCCCAAGGTTTCAGTGAAAAAGAACTTCAATATGTAGCTAAGAGATTGTTTTTGTGATATTTTGGAAAAGAATGTGGCTGGGTTTTGCTCTTGCTTGAAGAGTCTACCTAAAGCTAAGGTAAAGAGATTTATATTAATTGCATTGACAAATTTCATGAAGAGTGTTTTGAACAAGCATAGCAAGCTTAGAAGGGAAAAATATAAAATATATGGTTTAAATATTAAAGGGGCACCAGGAAGTATAACAGAACTGAATCCTGTGTTCTAGCAGAGAGTAGATTAAGGGAGTAGGACTTTGAGACAAGATCCTACCCAGCTAAATTTAGATCCAGGTGTGGTGGTACACACCTTTAATCCCTGGAGATAAAGCCTACTGAGTGGCTAAAATCAAGGCCAGCCTGGGAAAGAGCAAGTTCTGGGTGAAGAAAAGCTTAATTCCAAGTGTGGTGGTACACATCTTTAATCCCAGCACTGATAGACCAGAGAGGTGAGCATGTTCCAGCTCCAGCAAGCAGCAGAACTCAGAAGTTTCAGCCATTTGTCTCTGGCTTTAGGGTCAAGAATAGAAGGGAATACTGGGACAATTGATACTGGTTAGCTGGAGCTAAGGAATTATCAATGATTAAGAAGAGACCAGCATCACTGAGGTGAAGTCTTCTGGGAAGTGTTTTCTGAGAGCACAACAAAGCTATGTTTCAGAAATAGCCAAGGTTGTAACTTGTACAGCAGCAGTACTTGGTAGTGCGTAAGAATCATCCAGGTGGTACCGGTTTTAAAGGCATGAAGGGGTCTTGAAGAACAGCTGAGTCTTGGCACTGTGAGAGGCCATAGAAGGCCATTGTTGAAGGTGCAGCCTCAGTTGTAGTTGATGGCCCAGGACTGAAGGAGTCATGCAAAGGAGTTGAGGCTTTGCACCATGAAGAGAGCCTATAAGAGGCTATTGGTGAAGCCTAGTTGCAGCAAAAGACCCCAGTGTATTGGAGACATCATTACCATGGGATGATCACCAAGAACAGCAGTAAAAATGGAGTGAGTGGCTCAACCTGAACTTAGAGTGCTACAGAGGGCAGAGCTGGAGAAGTGATGCCTGCCCTTTGGAAGATCATGTTTAGATCCCAGACATTAAAACAAGAAGCTGTAACAACATTGAAGTTGCATTGGAGACCCCCAAATTTTTGAGATGTGGGATCTCTGCTGAGGAAAGCTGCTAACAGGGAGTGGAACCAGCCCAGGACAAAGAACTTCATTGCAGTCAACAGAGACAAAAATGGAAGTGAAGATTTGAAGACCACTTTGATGTTAGACATGGAGATACGGAGTTTGGAGTTTGCCCAGCTGATTTCCTGTCTTGCTTTGGGGATTATAGTTAAGTGATCAGATGGATGTCAGAACAGACTGTGAGCTTTGTATTTTTAACATTGTTGAGACAGTTATAGATTATGGGGACTTTTGAAGTTGGACTAAATGTATTTTGTCCATTAATTATGATATGTTTAGGTACGGCCCTTATAAACTCCTATGTTTGAACAAGCCTTTGGGGGGAAGGGAGTGGCATGATTAAAATGTGTGGCTCTGTTGGAGTAGGTGTGTCACTGGGTGTGGGCTTTACTACCTCTTCTTAGCTGCCTGGAAGCCAGTATTCTGCTGGCAGCCTTCAGATAAGGATGTAGAACTGTCATCTCCTCTTCTATCACACCTGCCTGGATGCTGCTATGCTTCTGCCTTGATGATAATGGACTGAACCTCTGGATCTGTAAGCCAGCCCCAATTAAATGTCCTTGCAATTATATATATATGTGTGTGTGTGTGTGTGTGTGTGTGTGTGTGTGTGTGTGTGTGTGTGATGGGGAAGCACATGTAAAACTTGGAGGACAAGTGCATAGAGTCAGTTCTCTACTTCCATTTTTTCCTAGGTTCAGGAAATTGAAATCATTTTGTCAGGTGGCAAGTGCTTTGAACAACTGGCCTACCTCACCAGCGTGATTTTGGTTTTTAAAATGGCCAGAGTCCAGACCTTTGGCTGCCCTCTTGTTCAGAACCTCAGAAAAATAAAACTCCTAACAGATTGCCTGGACCTCACTCCATTACCCACTTAAGCCATAAAGCCTTAGTTTAAATGTCTTGGCACTCCACAAAGCAATCATGGCCTTCAAGTGCCATCCCGCAGAGGTAATCTTTTTAAACTTATGGTTCAACAGCAGGAATGCTGTCATGTGATTGGCCAAAGCGAACAAAAATATTGATTGTCCTGAAAGTCTCTTCTCACCAATTTCTACCTGTTGTGCTATCTTTAAATAGTTGCACATTGCTATCTTTGTGACCACCTTTCAGTTTCTAGACAATTCTCGCCTCTGAATCAACATGTGGCTTAATATGAAAGCCCAGGAAAGTATACAAAGAGCCTGGGTACAGTTTGTCTCTCAAATCCTGAGAGTGGGCATATATGAAGCTTAGATTGCTGCGAGACTTTGGAGACCAAAGTCACTTTCAAATACAAAGAAATTTAATGATATTTTGTACTGTTTTTTTCTTTGTTCTTCATTGCTTGTCTGCCAGCTGCAAATCTCATAGCAAGCACCTTTTCCCTGGGTCAGAGGCAGAAGACCACATTTCTTGTTCTTAACACCAGAACATGATGGACCTGTGGGGTAGGCTCCAAGGATTCTAGAATCACACTCAATATCAAGAAAATATTTCACATATTTGCTAAGGAAATGACAAGCTTATAAGATACCGGCACATTATGATGTGAATATATTAACTCGGGAAACTGACTTTGTAAACAGTGTAAGAAGAACCGAAAGGGATATTAAATAAAGGTGATGAGGATGGAAGTGAACCAGGGGTGACATGAAAGGATAGAGGAGCTTAATCGAGGTAGAAGGGAACAAGAGGGGTAAAAGAGATGGAGGTGTCAAGGTCTATGATTTATGGAAGAATGATACCCCCGGATTCAAATAGCATGTAAACACAAAGAGTGCTTTGTTCTGTAGAAATCCATCAAGCTGGGGTCTCCCATTACCAAGATAAGAGAGATCCAGGAGTGAGTTCATAGGCTGGACTTAAAGCACATTAAAGGAATTCCAGGGAGGGGCGGATGACTTTCTGTCTTAATCTTGGTTCTATCTCTAAAGACATTCCAGAACCTTTGCTGGAGCCTGAGGGGGGGAGGGGGGGAACTGTTGTTGGGGAAGTCTGGAAACTGCTGCTGACCCATTGTCCTTGCCTAGGCCAGTTAGCCAGGCAGCTTCTGCTGGCAGGGTAGTTTTCTGACTAGTTGCCTGAAGCCTGGATTTTTATTCTAGTAACAAGTCTGAGCTTGTCTGAACTTGCCTAGTTCTTAGGCATAAGTCCCCTCACCTGCAAATTTGAAGGCTGCCATGGAATCAGCCTAGCCTTCTCAGGGGGAAAGAGTGGAGAGAGAAATCAACAAATGAGTGGCTAAGGAAAATGTGCTGCATATACACAGTGAAGCTTTATTCAGCCATAAAGAAGAATAAAATGATTCCATTTCCTGGAGATTGATATAGTAAGTGATCATCATAGTAAGTGAAATGAGCTAAACTCAGAAAGGTAAATAGAATTTGTTCTCCTTTATAGATCTTAACATTTTATAAACAGGTAAAGTTATGTATTATATATATATATATATATATATATATATATATATATATATATGTATATATATAAAACATAATATAAATATATATATGACATAATGTTTATGATATGTTATCACATGCATAAAATATAATATGAAACAGGAGAGAGACTATAGGAAGAAAAGATACTAACAAAAGAAAATAAAATGAAAGGGGGGAAAAAAGGAAAAGAAGCAAGGGGGTGAACATGGTAAAAAAAAAGATAAACTTGAGAGTTGGTATTGTGTACAATAAATACACATCAATAAAGAAAAAAATAAAAAGACTATCACTCTGCAATCAAGTACAAAAGACATGGAGACTCCATTTCCAGATGAGATGCCCTTGCCACAGCCTCTATAGCTTACCCTTAAATATTTCAGTCTCAAAGCACTGCTTCCCTGAACTATGAATCAAAGCAATAATGCTATTGATCAGAAGCTTACCTATGCAACCGGCAGCTTGCATTTCAGATTGTTAGTCATAAAACCATGAGTCCATTGCCCTATCCCTTTCTTGTCCATATTTCTAATACCCCATGCTCTGACAAGCCTACTGCTGAGTTCCAGAAGCCACTTGAGCTATAAGTCTATCCTTTCATGTCCTATAATTATATATGAGAGAGGAAGCCTTTAGGAATGATTGTGTAACAATAAAAAGATTTTGTTGATCTTTAAATTTTTTATTAAAATAATTTACATCTGTTTCTCTTTTTATGTATGTAATAGTCTCTATATGATTAAATGATTGAAATTATATGGATCTTGGAAATAAAAAAAACCTTTCATCAACAATTCCCTGCTATATAGTATATAAATAATAGCTTTTTATAGATTTTTTAATGTATTTTTGCTTTCTTCTATTTCCTTCTTCTGTTTCGTCAATAGCCCATTAAATCATGTGGTCTGCCAAGGTGATACCCTGTGGATTCTGAAAGCTCAAATGTGCACTCATCAACTATAGCCAGTTCTGTCTTCTTTAAATAAAACCCTATCCATCTTTTCCTTAGTCCAGCAGGGAAACTCCTATGGACATCATTGTCACTCACAACACTTCTGACTTAGCAACTACAGAGAAGACAAAAATCCTCCCTCAGTATACTCTATAAAGTCAGCAGCAGAGAGAGTGGTATACATTCTTACAAGGGCTTAAAGTATATCATACCATTTCATTTATCCAGATCCTGTTTCAGTTCAGCAAAAGAACTGGTGTTTTCTCATAAGGGATTTTATACTGTGATTTGGCAGTATAACCATGACATGTCTATGTGGCTTTTTTTCTTGTTGATAAATACATATTGTTCTGTAAAAATAGTGACATTCATCATAATCTCTAAATTGAGTCGTGTCAATAAACAGTAAGTCTGTATTCCCATTTTTTTTTGCATTTTTATCATTAGAAACCAACATCATTTTCATTCTCCTCCATCTTTGAAATGTACCTTAAAATCACATAGTTCCATAAAAACACTCAACTCTAGAGACCTTTATGAAGTACTTCAAACATATTTTTGCTATTAGCTATCTGGATGAAAAAGTAGACTGTAGTCAGTTTCCTATTAAAAATACTGTAAATAAAGAATATAAGCAATAACAATGTAAGTAAGTTTAAATTTTCTGACAATCATTTTTATTGAAAATAGATTTTTTTCATAGAATATATTCTTGCCAGTTTCCTGTCACCCAACTGCTCCTAGATCCTCCACACTTCCTCACCCACCAAATCCACACCTTTTCATTCTCTCTTGTTAGAATACAAAGAAGCATCTATAATATTAATAAGATATAATAATATAAAAAGAAACCAGAATAGGATAAAAGAAGAACGTGGGCAAAAGGAGCACAAGAATGACAAGTAGATGCAAAGGCACATGTTTGCACACATAAAAAACTCATTAAACAAAACAAAGAAAAACAAAATGCAAGACTGGAAACACTGATATATATTCAAAGAACCTGTAAGGCTTAAAAAAAAAAATAGAGCCCTGACAAAGCATCATGAAACAAAGAGTCTCCAAAAGTGATGGGGAGATTGTTTTGTGCGGCTCATTTACTATTTGCCAGAGGATATCAAGTGGAGATAATTTCTTAGTTATGAGTGAGGGCTTGTGTTCATTTTCCTCCTCAGTGCTGGGGCCCCATGAGACGTAGATTGCCCTTTGCTTGTTCCCACTGTCTCTGAGAGTTTATATGTTCAAAGGTTCTGCTGTGATTGGAAGGCCTTATTGTCTTAGATTCTCCTTTGGTATCCTCTATACTCTAGCTCGTACAATCTTTCTGCCCCCTGTTCTGCTGTGTTTCCTTAGAACCAAAGGGAGTGATTTGAAAAAATCCATCCTGTTTACAATGGAGTCTTCCAATGTCTTCTTTTCTGAACTTTGTCTGGCTGTGGCTCTCTTTATTTATCCCCGTCTCCTGCAGGAAGAAGCTTCTCTGATGTTGGTAGTTGAGCAAGACAGTACTTTAAAAGGAGAACTTTAATTTTAATTTCAATTTAGTTTTTTATTTTGACCTACACACTGAAAGTGCTACCATTTCATCTTGTAACATTGAGATACATTATATATCTAGTTTAGTTTGCTTTAAATTTGATATTCATTATTTACTTGTAGCACATTTAATTTGAAATCAGCCATATTTCAGGTGCTCAGCATCTACCAGGCACTGGAGAGAGCCCAACTTTAAGTGATATTTATTTGATTGCTTTCTGGACATTGAAACATAAAACATCTATTTTAAACACTGAAAGAAATCTCACACTGCATGCTTAGGGCCATTGTGGCCTTCTGCTCATTACTATGCTTTATAGAAGTCATAGCTGGCTATGATTGTTGATTGTTTCCCTCATTTGGAAGCTTGCATGGGACCTTCTGCTGACATGAAAGATAGTCCTCAGGGTAGAGGCTTTCAGGTCAAGTCTAGCTCAGGGGCTTCTTGTCCCTACATCTAAGGTGTATGGTGTCTTCAACAATAGGGACTTAATCTTCCACATCTAGGGGACAAATTAGGGCAATATCTATAGCATGTATATTTTGGTTGTATCTTGGAGAACCCTGACTAATAGTCCCAAAGAGCTCCTCATAACCAGTCTTCGAGGAGTTGTTTTGTTGTTTGGTTGTTTGATTTGGTAGTCTTTGGCTTTGAGAGGAACATTGTCAGTCCAGATGAGAACTTTTCATTTAAACTATTTATGTATACTTATATACATACTTGCATGTTTTAATGGTTTGAATGTGCTTAGCCCAGGGAGTGGCACTATTTGGAAGTGTCACCTTGTCAGAGTAGGTATGTCATTGTGGTTGTGGGCTTTTACACACTAGTCCTAGCTACCTGTAAGCCAGTATTCTGCTAGCAGCCTTCAGATGGAGATGTAGAACTCTCAGCTCTTCCTGCACCATGCCTGCCTGGATGCTGCCATGCTCCTGCCTTGATGTTAATGGACTGAACCTCTGAACCTGTAAGCCAGCCCCAATTAAATGTTGTCCTTATAAGAGTTGCCTTGGTCATGGTGTCTGTTCACAGCAGTAAAATCTTAACTAAGACATGTGTATTTTTGGAGCTTTTGGGTAAATAATTGTATGATTCCTTATGATATTTTCAGATTTCCTTACTGTAATTTCATGCTCTTCCATCTTTCTATATTTATCTCCCCAATTAGAGACCCTTTTACCTTTTTCTTCAGTATTATCACCTCAACCTTCATATTCCTCACTTTATAGCTCCCCAATAACCCTACTTCAACAGTGGTCCCTTTTTACTTTACTAGTTTTTGAAGTTAGTCTATAATATTTGCTCACATCTGAAGATTTGGAGTTATGAGCTTCCAATAAGACAGAATATGCATCGTTCGTCTTTCCCATTCTATGGTTCCTACTCAATATGATCTTTCTTTTAGTTACATCCACTACTTCCCTGCAATTGTGATGACTTCACCTTTGTATAAAACTGAGTGCATCCTATATTTATCACATTTGAATGATCCATTCACTGATTGAAGGATCTTTAGATTGTTTCCACTTTGTAGTTATGGTGAATCGGGCAACACTGAACCTAGGTGTACAAGTATCTGTGGAATAGAATGTCAACTCCTTTGAACATATGCCAGGGAATGGTATACCTGGGTAATACAGCAGATTTATTTTTAGCTTTTTGAGAATTTTTCACACTGATTTTCATAGTGTCTATACTAGTTTTCAGTGTAAAAGCCAGATGATCAAGGAGTTTCTTGTGAAATGGTTTCTCCTGGCAATGTTAGAAGCTACGCCCATAAAGTGTCACCAACATGACTGCCCAATCCTGAGCTGAATGAGGGGAAAATAGATACATATTAAAATGTTCAAGAGAAAGACTATGGTCATGAGGCACCAAGGCTATGCAAAGAACCTCAGGAAATTAAGAAATGGTGAGAACATCAAGTCTTTCCAGGACCAAGGGCCTCTCTTCCCTTTGGTGTCTAAAGAATACCAGGACAGGGAAGTGGGGAAGGGTTGATTGGGGAAGGGAAGATGGCTTATGGGATTTTTGGAGGAGTGGGGAACCAGGAAGGGGGACAACATTTGAAATGTAAATAAAGAATATATCTAATAAAAACAACAACAACAACAAAGAGATAATGAGAGCAAGAGAAGTAGTCTTCTCCAGGGAATACAATAGCAGATTATCAACCCTGAATACATGCATACAAATAACTCACAAACTGAACAGTTTATGTTCAGGATTATATTTTTGTATATATATGGATGGACATATGCATGTAACAAAAATTAACGAAAAAAGAGGCTCATAAGAGAGCAAGAAGGGGTATTTGGGAGGTCTGGAAGAGAGGAAGGGGAGAAGCGATGTGGTTATATTATAATCTCAAAAACAAAATAAAATAATGCAGGAAAATTAGAGAACCCAAAAGAAGAGATGTAACTCTGTATCAGAGTGCTTTCTTAGCGTACAGTAGGTCTTTATTCCAGCCCCAACATGATGAAAATTGTGAGAGTGAGGCCTAAGTAGACATTGCTCAAAAGAAGTCATGGAAATAGCCAACAAGTATATGAAAAGTTTTTGGCATCACTAACCAACCACGGAAGAAGTGCAAATCAAAACCACTGGCTACTATGGACAGGTGAAATTGCTAAGTGAGTAAAAGTGCTTACCACACAAGCCTAAGCACCCAAGTTAGGTCCTTGGAATCCAAAATGGAAGGAGAGAATAGACTCAAAAAGGTTGTCTTTTGACCACATGATCAACATGCCATACAAGTGTCCATATTAACACATACCCATTGTCTGTGTGTATGTGCACAGACACATACACAGAATAGTAGTAATAAATAAAAGTGAAATTATGAAAAGAATGGTTATATTAAAAAGACAAATGATAACAGCTAATGAAGATGTGTGGAGGAAGTAAATCCAGGCATATTGTTAGTGGAAATAGTACTGAAACTTATCAAAAATATTAAATGTTGAGCGCCTCTGGTTTGGAGGGAGGAAAAAGAAGAAATATTGTAGTTAAATCTTCAAAATAAGAAGAAAAAAGTAAAAGAAGAAAAAAGAAATAGGGTAAGGACAGCAAAATGGCTACTAACTAGTGAACTATGAGGAAGAAGATCAGGCTTTTAAAAATGGACTGCATAAACAGGGAAACAAAAAGTAGTGGCTGCAAGCTATACAATTTCCTAGGAGATTCCAAAAGGTGACTTCTTGTAGAATGTTTTCAGGACTTGAGTAGTATCTTTCCTGTGTCTCATTCAACCCTCATCCCCAATGTCACCCCTGGAATTCAGCACAAGATCATAAAAATGTGTCTGAATTCCTGATGTTTAGGAGGAACATATGAAAAATGGTTTTTGAAAAATCTATGAAGAAGCACTAATGAGTTAAATTTGATAATATCAGAGAAGAGGACAGAACATTTAAAAAGGAATGAAAATAGATGCAACTAAGGGACACTTTAGTATTCTTTTTTTTTTTTTTTTTTTTTTTTTTTTTTTTTTTTTTTAGCTCCACGTGAAGGGGAAGGGGTAGCCGGCGGGAAGGAAAGGGGGAAGAGAAAGAAAGAGAGAGAGGAAAGGAGCACTGCTCAGTTATATACCGGGGGTAACATAATTACAGGTAAAGGTGGGCTATGGAATTCTGGGTAAATGGCAGCCGTTGCCTTGGCAACAGACCTATACATTGCTTTGTATGGTGTCACAAGCTTTGCAGGCCTCAGGTACCTACATTCCTGCATTTCTTTTATTAAAAAAGAAAAAGAAAAAGAAAAGGGAGGGGGACCCAATGATGAAAAGGAGTGAGGGTGCCGTGTCTCTTAAACTACTTCCTGCTGTCTAGGGGCGTTGTCAATTTTGGGGTATAGATGACTTTCATCATCGGGGTCCACCTGGTGCATGTTGGCATCCAGCTACATCTGGGGACGGTGGCTCTTCCGTGGGCAGCGGCTGGTAATTCTGTAACAGAAGCTGATTAATAGTTTGGTTAGTAATTTTTTGCATTTGCCGTTGGAGGAATGTAGAAACAAGATTAATTAGGCAGGGAGCAAACAATAACACCAGGAAAATGACTAGAAGAGGCATTACAAAAGGGAATATCCACTTCCATATAGGGTTTTCGAAAATGTCAGAGCTGGAGGTCTCACGATCTCTGAAGTTCTTTATGTCTGACTGAAGCTCCTGGATTTTGTTTCTCACTATCCCAGATTGGTTGACATAGAAACAGCATTCTTCTTGGAGGAACAGGCAAAGACCACCTTCCTTAGCTGTTAAAACATCTAGGCCCCGTCAGTTCTGCAGCACCACAGCTGCCAAAGAATCTATCTGCTTCTGGATAGCAAGCACAGTTTCAGTCATTCCCTGAAGGTCACTTTAAAACTGAGAAGTGAATGTATTATATTGGGCCAGAGAAGTTGTTATCCCTGCCACACCTGTGCCAACACCTATGGCTATTCCTGTAGCTACCAAAAGAGGCACGATCTGAACTGCTCTCTCGCGTCGAGCAGCTACCATATTTATAACTGGGATTGGCAGGGGCTCATTTCCCTGGATCACTCCCACCTCAGGGAAAAGGAGTACCAACGTGCAAACTCCTGACCAGCTGGCAGGTAGGCGATGATATACCTGAGTGCCACAAAGAATTGACATGTTTTGGATTGCAGGGCATTGTGGCAGAGATGATATATCAAGGCTTATGGTTTTATTACTACAGTCTAGGGAGCTTAATGTTCCTACAGAACGTGTCCCAGAGGTCTTAAAACAGTTTGCCATGCCAAAAAGAGGGACAGAGGTCAGGTCCGGAGCCATGGTGACATCGGAGTCAGGACAGCTAACAAAAGGTGAGGTAAGGTTATTTGGCAGTATCACCGGAGAAGCTGTAAGTGACAGTTTTGAGTCAATTCCTGGGGGTACACATAACCAACAATCTTTAAAGCGACCAGGCCTGGTGACATTAAGGAGCTGGTATGCTGAGGTCAAGGTTTGAAGCAACAGGCAAAATGACAAGTTAGTGCCATTTATGAGGGGTGCTGTCAAAGAATCAAGGACCTTAGAGGAGTGTTTAATTATCTCCCCTACTTTTACAATATCTAGGGGTTGGGCGATTGAGATATACTTTCTCTGAATATGGATGGTACTTATTGGGGAACTGGGCTGGTTTTTACAATAGAGCTTACCAACAACTCCTGTTTCCCACCTGGAATCCCACGGGTTTTGTATGTGGAAGAAAAGTGTCTTGCAGTGTTGATAGAAGAAATGATTGACCCGTGATCCTAGCATATGTATCTGACAAGACCAATATGGGCAGCCCCGATATTCGTCTGGCCATTTTTACAGTAATCTTCTGTCTGGTCAAAGAGAAAGCAAGTATAGAGATCATAATACTTAGATGGGATAACAGATACAGGGATGATCGCGATTTGGATCGGTACCTGACTTCCGGCTATGGAGCAGTTTCCTGACCCTATTTGGAAAGACTGTTTGTTATCTGTGGGGGTTTCTTGAACCTCGAATCTCCAAATGTAAGGACTGCCCTGGATGGAAATGAGAAAAGGACACTAATGAAATGAACTGCTGATGTAACGCAACAATTTTATTTAGTATTAGCCGATGCTAAATGTTGATGTAGACAGCAGTAGAGTCCCAGTTCAATGTCTGTGGATCTTGGAAGGGATAGTACCTTCAGCTCTAGAGACACAATGTTTCAAAAGAAATGTAAAACCTAAGAACACTACAACAGAAGAGTTTTCAATTAGAGGGCCCTCCTCACTGGTTGCTTACATACAGTTTTGGGATTTTTTTTCAAGATCAATATGTTTTTCTACTAAGACTATTTTTCTGAATGAGGTAGATTGTGAGTTCAAGGCCAGATGAAGTACATAGAGAGACCCAGTCTTAAAACATACACAGAGAGAGAAAACTGTGAGTGAGAAACAGAGAATTGTTTTATGATTTGTTAATGTATATAAACATTCTTACCAATGAATAAGAATTAAAGTATAATTATTTACACTTCTGCATTTCCTTTATATAAGACAAAATTGTAAAAATTTGCAACTAATGGGCCAGAGATATGACTCAGTGGGAAAGGTCACTTGCCATAAAAGACCAGCTACCTGGGGATTCATCCTATAAACAGTCACTAAACCACGAGACTATTATGGATGACAAGAAGTGCATACTGAAAGGAGCCTGCCATTGTTGTCTCTGAAGGGGCCCTGCCAGAGCCTTACACATACAGAGGCAGAAGCTGGCAGCCAACTATTGGTCTGGGCGTGGGGTCCCCAATGAAGGAGTTGGAGGGTAATCCGGAGGAGCTGAAGGGGTTTACAGCACCATGGGAAGAACAATGATGTTGGCCACCCAGATGCCCCAGGACTTCCAGGGACTAAACCATCAACCAAGGGGTACACATGGTTCCAGCCAAAAATATGGCAGAGAAATGCTTTGTTGGGCATCAGTAGGAGGAGAGGTCCTTGGTCCTGTGAAGGCTCAATAGATGCCCCAACAAAGGGAAGTTGAGGGGGAGGTGGGAGTGGGTTGGGTGGAGGGTCATATACTCTGAGGCAGGGGATGAGAGGAGGGGTTGGAGGTTTTGGGGGAGGGGGAAACCAGGAAAGGGTTTAGCATTTAAAATGTAAATGAAGATTATATTCAGTAAAAAAAAAAGCTACCTGAGTTTCACTCACACTACTCATATAAAGGAAAAATGAGAGATCCAATACCACAGAGTTGTGCTTTGACCTTACACAGACACAGATACACAGACACAAAAATAAGTAAATATGATATGTTATATATTTATAACTATTGCAGTGTTTTCATCTCATCTTTCAATATTGTTTTGTAATCTTTTACTCATCCATATGTCAACACTCCTCCCAGCTGTTCAAAGTTGTTTTATTTTTCATAAGCTATCTCTCAATCCTCAATGGAGGATATAAGATAGAAGGACAAAGAACATTTCTAAAGGCATAACTCTTGAAACTTGTGAAAAATTCCCTGAAATAAAATTTGAAACTGCATATTAAAAAAGAAAATTAACCTTGCCATTTCAAGCAATACAATGATATATTCTGTTCAAATTGCCAAACAGGAGAAAACTCAATAAAATTACTAGAATAATTTACAAAAGAGATGAAACCAATATATTATCAGCATGACAATACTTATATCAACAGTAGTACAGCACATTCAATATCCAGAAGGAAAAAAGGTAAGCTAAATATTTTACACACACTGAATTTCAAATAAATGACAAACATGAGAGTATGAAGACATGAGTGATATTATTTCAACAACGTCTTCCTTATTTTGGAGGAAAAACATCTGAGAACTAAAATATCTAGAAAGGCATCATTAGCATAGAAAACAAGGGTATTGATCATTAATGGCACCTAATGTCATAGATTAAAAGAGGCAAACTTTATATAACTCCAAATAGAACACTTTACAATCTATGATGCAAAATGAAAGGGGAAAAAAATCCAGCATAAATCTAATCTTACAGAACTAAGTGCCAATTTACGGCCAGTGTAGACAAAGTAGCACATCAAATGACAATAGAAGATGCCATCAAGCAAAATCAATTCTGGGAAGGTCTTAGAGAACAAGCAATAGCACTTCTTGAACACACACATTATCACTGAAAATAAACAAAATGCTCTAGATAAGAAGAGCCTTGGAGATGAATGAAGGATAATGAATCTGCTGCTTAATCACAAACATTTTGGTGATGAGATGATTAAGAAAATAAAAAGTGATTACTGAAATAGCTGGAAGTGTAATTAGTTACTGTGGAGAAGGACAGAGTTAAGGAGAAATAATAGGATTGTGGTCGTGATAGATGCATGCCAATGTCTACTTTTCTTTTTTGTGAAAGCATGAAAACTAAAGGTTGAATCCTAAGAACCTATGCCAAGCTGGATGCCGTAGAGTATATCTGTAATCTCATTATACCCACAGTGGTATGGGGCAGGAAAGGGAGAATTCTTGGAAGGTCACATGCCAAATAGTCTTAAATGAGGTGAAAGGTAACTGAGACTTGAGATAGTCTCATGGACACCCACATATCCTTACATTCACACACTCCTATGAACACTAAAGTCAAACAACACCTCTCAAAAATACACCTCTCAAAAAAGAGGTCATGGCCATATACCCAGAGGGTTCCCCAGCATGTAATAAGGACACATACTCCACTATGTTCATAGCAGCCCTATTTATAATAGCCAGAACCTGGAAAGAACTCAGATGTCCCTCAGTGGAGGAATGGATACAGAAAATATGGTACATTTACACAATGGAGTACTATTCAGCTATTAAAAGCAATGGCTTCATGAAATTCTTAGGCAAATGGGTGGAACTGAAAAATATCCTAAGTGAGGTAACACAATCACAAAAGATCACACATGGTATGCACTCACTGATAAGTGGATATTAGCCCAGAAGCTTGGAATATCGAAGATACAATTCACATAGCAAATGATGACCAAGAAGAAGGAAGAACAAAGTATGGATACTCTGGTCCTTCTTAGAAGGAGGAACAAAATAACCACAGGAGGAGATACAGAGACAAAGTGTGGAGCAGTGACTGAGGGAAAGACCATCCAGAGACTGCCCCTCCTAGTGATCCATCCCATATACAGTTACAAAACCCAGACACTATTATAGATACCCACAAATACTTGCTGACCAGAGCCAGATATAGCTGTCACCTGGGAGGCTCTGCTAGTACATGACAAATACAGAGGGGGACACTCTGAGTCAGCCATTGAACTGAACACAGGGTCCCCAATGGAGGAACTAGAGAAAGGACCCAAGGAGCTGAAGAGGTTTGTATCAACATAGGAGGAACAACCATATGAGCCACCCAGTACTCCCAGAGCTCCCAAGGACAAAAACATCAACCAGAGAGTACACATGGTGTTACTCATGGCTCCAGCTGCATAGGCAGTAGAGGATGGCCTTGTTATAAATCAAAGGGAGGAGAGACCCCTGATCCTGGAAAGGCTTGATGCAGCAGTGTAGGGGAATACCAGGGCAGGGAAGCAGGAGAGGGTTGATTGGGGAGGGGGGAGGGAACCAGGAAAGGGGAAATTATTAGAAATGTAAGCAAAGAATATATCTAATAAAAAAAAAAGAGAAAAGAAAAAAAAACCCAAAGCCAACTGAATGATGAATAGCTTGAAGCAATCCTACTGAGAGAGAGAGAGAGCTAGCTCAAGGGCAACATTGGGTGGATAGGTAGTTTGAAGCTAGTCCAAGCTAGAGGTTGTTGTCTCTAAAGAAACTAAATGAGTGAAATAATACTATTATGTTATCTCATATAGGTTATCTTTTTATTTGTTCAGCAGTTATGAACGCATGTGCAACCAAAATATATGTAGATTCATAGCATGGGCATGGATGTTTATGTAAAGAATGGCTATTTATGGGGATGAAGAAATGGCTCAGCAGTTAAGAACGCCGACTCTTCTTCCAAAGGTCCTGAGTTCAAATCCCAACAACCACTTGGTGGCTCACACCCATCCATAATGAGATCTGATGCCCTCATTTGGAGTGTCTGAGGACAGCAACAGTGTATTCACACATAATAAATAAATTAATCTTTAAAAAAAAAGAATGACTAGTTACTTAGGGAAGATTAGCTAAGAATATTCAGAAATCTACAGGAAAAATAAAGTAGAAATAAGGAAGGCAGAGGGAACCATGGAAAAACCCCTTCTATTTCTTAAGTGGACCTTTCTCATATTCTTTTAGCAGGGCTAAACAATGACCAAATGTCTGTATAAGAAAATGGTATGTGCTGGGTATACTAACATGCCTGTGATTCCATCACTCTGACAGGGGAGGCAGGAAGACCAAGGCCATCCTCCATTATGTATCAAGTTTAAGACCACCATGAGCAACACAAGAGCATGGTTTTAAACCAACAAAAGGGAACAATTTTCAAAACTTTGGAGCCAGCAAGATAGTTCAGTGGATACAGGTACTTGCTGCCAAGTCAGATGACCTGCATTCAGTCTTCCACTTAGTGGAGGGAGCTAACCAGCTCCTGCAGTTTGTCCTCTGAATTCCACATGTGCTCTAACACATATACAAATAAGTGAATTAATTACATTTTTAAAATTGCCTATAGAAAAAGATTAAAAGATAATATTTTTAAAAATGCCTATAGAATACCAAGTCATTAAATGCTAGTTCTAGTGAACAACTTAAACTTTGCTAAAGTTTATTTCTAACCTTAATAATTGTCCTTAGATAATCAGTTGTCCTCAGAGTCTATGGAAGATCAAGTCAGGAAAATCCAACACCTCTGAAATTATCTTATCTTGCTCATCTTGACGTTTGTGATGTAACTAGACTTTCAAGTTTAATCCACAAAAATAACAGAAAGAAATAGACAACTAATCCCATGCCTCCTATCAGATCACTATGGAGTAAAAGTGGTCTTCAATAGCAACAAAAACAACAGAAAACCCACATATACGTGGAAACTAACAATATTCTACTCAATGATACATTGGTCAAGGAAGAAATAAAGAAAGAAATTAAAGACTTTTTAGAACTTAATGAAAATGAAGACACAACATACCCAAATCTATGGTACACAATGAAAGCAGTGGTAAGAGGAAAACTCATAGCCCTGAGTGCCTCCAAAAAGAAAATGGAGAAAGCATATACTAACAGCTTAATGACACACCTGAAAGCCCTGGAACAAAAAGAAGCTATTTCACCCAGGAGGAGTAGAAAGCAGGAAAACATCAAACTCAGTGCCAAAATCAATCAAGTACAAACAAAGAGAACCATACAAAGAATCAACAAAACCAGGAGCTGGTTCTTTGAGAAAATCAACAAGATAGATAAACCCTTAGCCAGACTAACCAAAGGGCACAGAGACAGTATCCAGATTAACAAACTTAGAAATGAAAAGGGAGATATAACAATAGAAACTGAGGAAATTCAAAAAAAATTATTAGATCCTACTACAAAAGCCTATACTCAACACAACTGGAGAACCTGGAGGAAATGGACAGTTTCCTAGACAGATATCCGACACCAAAACTAAATCAGGATCAAATAGATCAACTAAACAGTCCCATAACACCTGAAGAAATAAAAAAGGTCATAGAAAGTCTCCCAACCAAAAAAAGCACGGGACCAGATGGCTTCAGTGCAGAATTCTATCAAACCTTCATAGAAGACCTAACACCAATACTCTTCAAACTATTCCACAAAATAGAAACAGAAGGAACTCTACCCAGCTCGTTCTATGAAGCCACAATTACGCTGATACCAAAACCACACAAAGATCCAACAAAGAAAGAGAACTTCAGGCCAATTTCTCTTATGAATATTGATGCAAAAATACTTAATAAAATTCTTGCCAACCGAATCCAAGAACACATCAAAACGATCATCCACCATGATCAAGTAGGCTTCATCCCAGGGATGCAGGGATGGTTCAATATAAGGAAATCCATCAATGCTATCCACTACATAAACAAAGAAAAAACCATATGATCATCTCATTAGATGCAGAAAATGCATTGGACAAAATCCAGCATCCTTTCATGCTAAAAGTCTTGGAAAGAACAGGAATTCAAGGCCCATACCTAAACATCAATACATAGCAAACCGGAAGCCAACATCAAACTAAAGGGAGAGAAATTTGAAGCAATCCCACTATAATCAGGGACTAGACAAGGCTGTCCTCTCTCTCCATATCTTTTCAATATAGTACTTGAAATTCTAGCTAGAGCAATTAGACAACATAAGGAGGCCAAGGGGATATAAATTGGAAAGGAAGAAGTCAAATTATCACTATTTGCAGATGACATGATAGGCTACTTAAGTGACCCGAAAACCTCCACCAGAGAACTCCTACAGCTGATAAACATCTTCAGCAAAGTGGCTGGTTATAAAATCAACTCAAGCAAATCAGTTGCCTTCCTATACTCAAAGGATAAGCAGGCTGAGAAAGAAGTTAGGGAAATGACACCCTTCACACGAGCCACAAACAATATAAAGTATCTTGGTGTGACTCTAACCAAACAAGTGAAAGATCTATATGACAAGAACTTCAGGTCTCTGAAGAAGGAAATCAAAGAAGACCTCAGAAAATGGAAAAATCTGCCATGCTTGTGGATCGGCAGGATTAATATAGTTAAAATGGCCATCTTGCCAAAAGCAATCTACAGATTTAATGCAATCCCCACCAAAATCCCAACTCAGTTCTTCACAGAGTTAGAAAAAGCAATTCTCAAATTCATCTGGAATAACAAAAAACCCAGGATAGCTAAAACTATTCTCAACAACAAAAGAAATTCTGGGGGAATCAGTATCCCTGACTTCAAGCAATACTACAGAGCAATAGTATTAAAAACTGCATGGTATTGGCACAGTGACAGACAAGTGGACCAATGGAATAGAATTGAAGATCCAGAAATGAACCCACACACGTATGGTCACTTGATATTCGACAAAGGAGTCAAAAACATCCAGTGGAAAAAAGATAGCGTTTTCAACAAATGGTGCTGGTTCAATTGGAAGTCAGCATGCAGAAGAATTCGAATTGATCCATTCTTATCTCCATGTACTAAACTTCACTCCAAGTGGATCAAGGACCTTCATGTAAAACCAGACACACTGAAACTAGTAGAAAAGAAACTGGGGAAGACCCTAGAAGACATGGGCACAGGGGAAAAGTTCCTGAACCGATCACAAATAGCTTATGCTCTAAGATCAAGAATTGACAAATAGGACTTCATCAAATTACAAAGTTTCTGTAAGGCAAAGGACACTGTTAAAAGGACAAAACGGCAACCATCAAATTGGGAAAGGATATTCACCAACTCCACATCTGATAGAGGGCTAATATCCAATATATACAAAGAACTCAAGAAGTTAGAACCCAGGGAACCAAATAACCCTATTAAAAATGGGGCACAGGTCTAAACAAAGATTTTTCACCTGAAGAAATTTGGATGGCCAAGAGGCACCTTAAGAAGTGCTCAACATCATTAGTCATTAGGGAAATGCAAATCAAAACAACCCTGAGATTTCACCTTACACAAGTCAAAATGGCTAAGGTCAAAAACTCAGGTGACAGCAGGTGTTGGCAAGGATGTGGAGAAAGAGGAACACCCCTCCACTGCTGGTGGGGCTGTAAGATGGTACAACCACTTTGGAAATCAGTCTGGCGGTTCCTCAGAAAACTGGACATGACACTTACGGAGGACCCTGCTATACCTCCCCTGGGCATATACCCAAAGGATTCCCCGGCATGCAATAAAGACACATGCTCCATTATGTTCATAGCAGCCTTATTTATAATAGCCAGAAGCTGGAAAGAACCCAGATGCCCCTCAAAGGAGGAATGGATACAGAAAATGTGGTATATTTACACAATGGAATACTACTCAGCAATTAGAAACAATGAATTCACAAAATTTTTAGGCAAATGGTTTGATCTGGAATATATCATCCTAAGTGAGGTAACCCAGTCACAAAAGATTACACATGGAATGCAATCTCTGATAAGTGGATATTAATTAGCCCAGAAGCCCTGAATACCCAAGGCACAAATCGCATAACAAATGACTCCCATGAAAAAGTATGGAGAGGGTCCTGATCCTGGAAATGATTGATCTAGCATTGGAGGGGAATATAAGGACAGAGAAAAAAAGGAGGGAGGTGATTGGAAAATGGATTGGGAGAAGAAGGTTTATGGGACATATGGGGAGGGGGATCCGGGAAAGGGGAAATCATTTGGAATGTAAACAAAGAATATAGAAAATAAAAATATAGAAAAAGAGAGAGAGAGAAAGCAGTGATAAAAAAATCAATCATGGTATGCACTTATTTATAAGTAGATATTAGCCTGGAAAACTGGAATACCCAAAGCATAATCCGCACATTAAATGATGTAGAAGAAGAAAGGAGGAGTGGCCCCTTGTTCTGGAAAGACTCAGTGAAGCAGTATAGGGCAAAACCAGAACAGGGAAGTGGGAAGGGGTGGTTGGGAGAACAGGGGGAAGGAAGAGGGCTTATGGGTCTTTCGGGGAGTGGGGCGGCAGAAAACGGAAAATCGTTTGAAATGTAAATTAAAAATATATCGAATACAAAAATATTTAAAAAAAAAAAACACCATTGCAGGAATTTCTTTTATACTCCTACTTGATTATCTCAATCAAAATTGCATTTTATAACAAACAATGCCAGTCACATCCATATATTCTTTCCAATAAACCTTTAAATATAATGTATTTATGTGGCCATTTACATCTATAAGTCAGACAATACACGTAACCAGCAGTAACCAGCCTGGAAATAAACATTACCATGCTTATTTTGGTATGAGATGATTTGTTTCCTGTTTCTTCAATCTAGCATTCACTTACATTGATCATACCTAAGATAAACTTACCTATGTCCTATATCACTAGAATTACCTTTGATGTTGACATTTGTGCCATACTTCCTCCACATAAACATTTACTTCCTAGGATTAGATGATACAAACAAATAGTCTACAAACACATGTAATTTTAGACGTGGTCATATCCTTCTCTTCCTTCAAATAAAGGGTTAGTTATATGGATTAAATCATTGGCTAATTTGTCTCAATTTCAACATCACTGCAATTAATTTGGGTGGTTTCCCCTCTTCTCTCTCAATAAGCATTTCTAGTTGTGTAACAGACAGCTAGCAGAGAAAACAACTTTGCTGGATGTAATTCTGGCAATGACTTTTTAATCCTGCCTTCTTTGAGATAACCATTTAATTATGTTAGCTAGACCTCACAGCTCTCTCTTCTGGAATCAAATATCACTGAATTAAATTCAGGGTTTGCCTAAAGCCAAAGTCTTCCCCTGGGCTACATGCACAGATTCTTACTTGTAGTTACTCCAAAGACTCCTTTTGGTTTATTTGTTACAGAAGAGAAAACAAAAGGTTTTCTTGATCCTATCATATGCAAAGATTAATCTTGTCTAAAAGACTCCCATCACTTTCCAGGATTTCATTTTTTAACTGTACAAGGAGATAGACTACATGATTTAGTTTTCCATTTAGAAAACATTTTCTGAGGGCTTATTATATGGCAAATGCTGTGCTAGTCTCCAGAGATGTGTTGAGAAGCCAACAAGTTCCTTTTCTTCAGTTAAGGAGTCCAGAGGATGAAATAGACACATAGCCTAACTTCGTAGTAAGATCTGCATCCCAACAAGAAACACAGAGAAGAAAATGGCTGCTGTTAATGTAGATGCTTCAATGAGCAGCTTACGATTAAGCTAGGTCTTGAAGATGACATAGGAGTTTAAAAGATTACAGGAAAGAGAAATAGCTCCAAAAATCTTTAACTAATCTGTTTGTTGTCTTACTTCAGGTCTATGATCTTCCTCTGAATGGATTTCATATTCTTAGTCATATCTAATGTACAAGTGAATCTGCATATTTACAACTTGAGAGGCTTAATAACAATAGATGTATATGTTGACTTATGAAGCTGAACTCAAGGCTTGGATCAGATTAATAAAGGAAACTGTGCAAAGAGGTAAAAATAAGAATGTGACAACAAGAAACCTGGGGGACTTGGAAATGTCCAGATTTAAGGAGATAGTTAAGGAAAATAGATGATAAAAAAAACATTAGAAGCCAATTCAAAGAATGTGGAGCCAATAAAAACTGGAAGGAAAGAAAGAAGGAGAGATAGAGAGAGAGAGAAAGAGAGAGAGAGAGAAAGAAAGAAAGAAAAAAAGAAAGAAAGAAAGAGAGAGAGAGAGAGAGAGAGAGAGAGAGAGAGAAAGAAAGAAAAGAGACTACCATACTATTTTGAGCACTATAAAGAAGTAGTGTTTACGGGGAAAGCTGTTCACCTTTACCATTATGCAAGCAATTCCATAACAAGTCAATTGATATGGTTTAGGAGGCAGTGAAGCTAACATTTTTATTGAAAATATTTAAAGACAGTTGAGCTCACATTAAACTTTTCATAGATGTCCATGCATACTTTAAGGAAAAAGCTCCCTCTTGTGTTCGGAATGGGAATTTTCCTGAAAATTGCCACAAAGACTTTTAAGAACAGCTTCTGCTGTGATCTCTCTCTCTCTGTCTCTCTGTCTCTCTGTCTCTGTCTCTGTCTCTCTCTCTCTCTCTCTCTCTCTCTCACACACACACACACACACACATACATACACACACACACACACACATATATATATGCATATATATAATTACATATGTTACATGTGTCAATAATTCTATAATAAAACAGAAAAATCTGAATAGAATATAAAATACATTATGGCTTCTGTAGGAAAAAATTATCAAGTGAGACAGGATGTTCCACTGCATATAAAATACATTGTGGCTTCTGTAGAAAAAAATTATCAAGTGAGACAGAATGTTCCACTGAATATTACAGACCCTTCCCAGTGATATACAGGGAAATCTTGGCCATTCAACAATGGCTGGGAATGACTTATGTATTTAATAATCAACACAGTTAATTCAGACTTATTCTCAAGTTGGTACATGTTGCCAAGGACATAGTACACACACACACACACAGCTCCAACAGTTTAGGAACATTCCATCTCTGAGTATCACTACCCTGTGGACCAAGCTTTCAATTACAACGATCATTGCAGAAGACTCCAACTACAAACAAATAACAGCAAGTAACTTGAGCAAAGCAAAAGTAACCCAGGCCAACATTGCCTCCTTGACAAAGTTTGCCTGTCAAACAAAGCATGGCTAGTAGGAGTCCAGTAATTACATTTAAAACAACAAAAAAGTTGTTGTGAGGGGTTAGAGATATGTTATTGTATAATTTTCATTAGATTTAGATTTTTTACAAATATATATTCAAGAATATTAATGCGTGGTAAGTGATAATATTCTCTCTTCGACCATTGGCATCCATTTTCGTCTTGGGCATCAATAGGTATTTGAAAAAACTGGCTTCTAGTGATATAATACTGGTGTGACATGATGACAGAATGCTATATATCAGAAGAATTGTAATCACTACAGCAAACTCAAATACACAATTCTTAAGAAATGGAGCCTATTTTTCATTACAGGTCAGAGATTTTACTGATGCTGGAATGAGAATAAAGGATGGTACAATCCCGAAGTCTGTCTTGTCTCCATCGCATGTATTTTTCTTTACATCACAAAAGCTGTGACTCAAGTAAAGATCACCTAATGCTTTCTCAGGAAATAAAACAAGAACAGCAACATCAATGATACCTGGAACCTGGTGGTCCTTGTTTCAGGGGTTTTCCTTATTTCCTTTCTCTCTCTTCCCTTTCTTCAGGTGCTTGCTTCACTTCTATCTTCTGTGTTGATTATTTGTTTGTGAGTTTTTTCGTGTTCCTGTCTTTTTGTTTTTCCAAACGCTATTAAAAAAAAAAAAAAACAGAAACAAAACCAAAAACAATCCCCCCCCCCCCACTTTCATCTTCCAGACACAAAAAAGATCAATAGATTGACAGTAACACCAAGGACATATTTGGCCCTGATGCAGCTGATATGTGGTGTAATCTAAAGCCTAGCAAATGGCTAACTATATTACTGAAAAAACAGCACCCTTGTAGAGAGAGGCGACAGAGAGAAGCTTTCTAGAACACATGTTTTTAACTCCAATAATGGTGTACTAAAGAGTAGAGAGAGGTATGTAGGGAGGAGAAGACTCTATCTTTTGCCCATCAGAGTATGAAAAGCCTCAATTAAATCAGTGTTACCACTAGACACTGAGAAGGAAATAGCTTCACAGGGGTGAGAATAGAGCTGGGTACTAACCATTGCATACAGCCCAAAATAAGTGTATGTCAGTGACAGTATCCTTTCTGTTCTTCTGGTCTGTGTGGCTCCTCAGTTTCTGCTTTTCCCTGCTCATCTCCTCTTTCCTCCCCTCACTCAGCACAATCTCTTCTGAGATTTATTACAATGAAATTGAGGAAAAGCAGAGTGCCTGTTCTTCCCTATAAAATTCCACGCATGGATTACAATTCAGCACTCACCAGGGACTTCACTAACTTCCCTTCTCCCTTAGGAGGGAGGGGTGAAGCGGCTAGTGAAGCCCGCCTGCTGAATGAAGGCCAAATGTGGGGGAAATGACTGAGTGCTACTCCTGTGCTGTCAAATGAAGTTTGCTTCCAGAGCCAAACCCACTAAAATGGGGTCTGGAAGCCATCAAAGAAGAAATCTGATGCATGTATGTTTTTACCCACAGTCGTCCATCATCAGGGATTTCTGTATTTGAGGTATGTTGCAGACTCAGGCAAGCTGCTGTATATCAACTGTGATCAGTTTTTAACATGCTGTAATAATCTAAAAGGAAACAGTCCCTTGGAATCCACATGCCAGTATTTTTTTTCACTTTTGCAATTTTCCCTCTGGTACCAAATCATTAAAACAAAACCCTGAAAGGCAAGACAAATTGAGCAATTGCTATTTAAGAACGCTCTAACTTACTTGTGTATATGACTATGACTGCAGGTTAGCATGTGGATATTTAGATATAAACAATGAAGTCAGGCCATGCCACTTTAATTGTATTGGCCACCCACAATGGCCTGGTCACTGTGCTTAGTCCCTTACGCATGTTCAACAGAAAGGAAGAGAGAGAAGGAGGGGGAAGGAGGGGGAGGGAGAGGGAGGAAAAGGAGGGAAGAGAAAAAGACAAAGGAAAAGAAAAGAAGAAAGGAAGAAAGGAAGGAAGAAAGGAAGGAAGAAAGGAAAGAAGGAAAACTGGCTTTTATTAGATATAACAGACTGAATATGCATCACCTCCAACACAGTTTATATGATGAGGCCTTAATCCACAGCAGGAAGGTATTTGGTAAATCTTCTACATGAGATCCAAACTCTGAAACATTTTTGGTTTACAACAGTTTAGGAAGTATTTCAGAAAAGATAATACTCGCCATTTATCCTCAATGATGTAGGGCACACAGTGGTTTGAGAAACTTTCAAGATGAAACACAGAAACTGCTCTTTTGAGGTTTCTCATTAAATCTCACAGTTCTCTGGCCTGGCATAATGGTACATGCCTTTAATCCTAGCACTCAGGAGGCAGAGATAGGTGAATCTCTGAGACAAGCCTGGTCTACTGGAACGAGTTTGAGGACAGCCAGGGTGACACAGAGAAGCCCTCTCTTGAAGAACCAAACAAAAGAAAACAAAACAGAACTCTCACAGTTCCCAAAGGCATAGTCTATAGCAAGCATGAAGATTTTAGAAGTCCTCCTTTGAAATTTTATACTGATCTCACTAAATATTTTCCCTCTAGGTGATCTCGTGTCCTGTGATAATTTTGTTTTTTTTGTGTTTTACAGTCATATATATGCTGACAGTTTGGGAATCACCCTGGAGCTCTAGACTCATATACTAAAAAATGTGGATATCATTTGGATGTCCCATAAGCACCTAGGACTCAATATGCCCCAAACTAAACTTGCTGCTCTTCTCCTATCATCTATTTTTAATTCCGAATCTTACTTGGTGAAATTAAAATCATTTATTGTTAACTGTTACTTACAATTAGTTGTAAGGTACTAAATCTCACTACTTCTGATCTCCAGTCATTTCATGTGCCTTAGGTACTATCATTATGTAGGACAATCACCACCATTAATGAACTGCTGTGATCATTTCTTACCACATCTTCCTACTTCCAATCTCCCATGTCCTTATGTCAACCCCTCTAGTCCTACCATCTACACTCCCACCAGTATAACTATAGGCACATCAATACATATGGAAAATCCACTAATTATTTCAATAGCTTCCTTTGTTACACCAGGATTGGTCCAAACCCTTTTTCATGGCATATTCATGTCCTCTAAATGTCCTCTACTATCTTTTTTTTATCTTCATCCATCTAACAATTCTACTCCAGCAATATGGAAATACCTGCAGCTCCTCCTGCATCCCATATTTTGCAGACTCCTGTGAATTTCTTTATGTTCTTCTTCCTATTAGAATTTCTGCCACACTGCAGCACTTCATTTGCCTGGAAAACTTCTCCAGAAGTCATTTCATAGACTGTCTCTCATGATTCTAACCATAAAAACACTGTCCACTCTGCCTTCCTTCCTTCTCTCTCACAGAAAATACCATATCATACCAAAATGCTTGGCTGATTTTTGATTTATTTTTACAGTGCTGAGGATGAAACACATGTGCTTGTGCGCAGTTGACAGATTCCCTTTTTGAAAGACAGCATATATATTTGCTGTGTTGTTTCTTTAGGTATATGTCTGCAAATGAGGATGAACGAAGAATGTCTGTTTGCATGGAGGTGGAACCACAAGCAGTGTCGAACTGCCTGGAATGGGTGCTGAGAATCAGTCTCTGGACCTTTATAAGAGCAGTATGTACTCATAACAACTGATTCACCTTGCCAGCCCAAGTTAAGTGGGTTTTTACCACAGCATCGTACACACCCCAGGTTCATCTTTGATTTGGAACTGTCTTCTGCATTATATTGTGATCTTTTGGAGGGAACACAAAGACCACAACCCCACCCCCCAAGCACACACAAACTAAATATTGTACTTATTTCTAATGAGGAAATAGAATACTTACTTTCCGGCTGTCCAATTTCACATATCAGCGCCACTATGTATTCCCAAACACATTCTGATACTTGGTGTTTTTGATGATTCCCTGGAGGGTAAGGTTTACATTCTTTAGCATGGCAATCATAGAATTGTCACAACAAACCCTGATGCCTGGTTCCTGCTGATACCGATAGAGCCACTATCTGTGCTTCAGCTATACACAGTGACAGAACACTGACCTTTATATACTCTCTGTCACTCTTGATGGACTCTTCAGAGCTTACCTTAAGTGTTCTCTCCTCTGTCATTCCTTTCTCGGCTTCCCACAGTCTAAATTAGGCATGTCTTTGTACTCCTGGTGCACTTGCATGTTACAACATTTTTTTTAAATACTCAACTCTAACCATCTAACGACCTTGGTTTCCTCTTTTGGAAAATGAAGCGTGAGTGTTTACCCTATAGGGGATTTGTGAGTGTAAAGGAGGCAACACAGCAAAGCCACATAGTAGTACTCTCTTGCATGTAGTTAGCACTGAAGAAACAGTTAATGTGAATGTGTGTTAGGTTTTTGCCATATATGATGTCTTTTCACTGTTCTTACCTACTGTACAATTATTGTCTCTACATTCTTGGTAAAGGCATAACAATCTGAAGACTGAAATGACTTGTTCAATGTCAGAAAATTGGTTAGTGAGAAATCTGGTTAAATCTTTGTGAATTGATGCTAGAGCCAAACTGTTAACATTATAAACTCACATATAATTTTCCCATCTGCACACAATGGGAACTCCTATATAGGATATAGACTACTTTTGCCCATAGCTACGATAGCTAATTCTCTATTCCTCAATTCTTCCTAGATAAACAGTACCTAATCTGTTAGTCCTTATTGTCTTCTGGCATTAATCCATTCTAAAATCCCATTCAGGAGTCTAAACACACTTCACAAAGAAAGGTAAATGGATCATTATCAGGAGCAATTTCAGTCACTGTCCATTTATTGTTTTGATTATAGCTTTAAGATGATTGCAATTAGAACATCAAATGCAACACACAGACCACTATTTTTATTTGTATGTCTGGACCACAATGTGAGACCTATATAAACAAAGTAAATTATACAAACATCAAAGTCCATCCTAAAGATATTAACTATCCCTATTATCTTGAAGTCTTAGAAAACCAAAGTAGCATATAAATTCAGCAGCAAAGAATTCCAATATTGTGATATTCCCTCCATATTCCCGGGGTGTTGACCCTCCATGGATGCTAAGAAGTCTAGATATTCAAATATCTAATATAAAATGCTATTGTGGTTACATATAGCCTAAATTGCTAATGTAAAATGGCATGATGTTTACACATTACATCTGTACATCTCCCTGTAGGCTTTAAATCATCTTTAAATAGCTTATACCACCCAATGCAATGCAAATACTATATAAATGGTGTTAGACTATTATTTGCAGGATAATGACAAGAAAAAAGAAGAGGTGCACACAATTAGTAAACATACATTTAGACCCATGATTCTCAATGTTCTTAATGCTGCGACCCTTTAATTCAGTTCCTCAAGTTGTGTTGACCCCCAACCATAAAATATTTTGTTTCTACTTCATAAATGTAATCTTGCTACTGTTATGAATTGCAATGTAAGTTTCTGTGGGGTTTTTTTTTTGATGGTTTTAGGCACCCTGAGAAATAATTGTTTGATCCCCAAAAGTGATTGCAAGCCACAAGTTGAGATCCACTGATTTAGACTTACCTACATATAACACCAAGAGAAGCAAGGTGGTCAAGGTGCAAACTGTGAATGCTAAAGAAGTGCTTCGGGTCTAAGAAACTGCTGGAGGCCACGCCACGAGCCAGTGTTCACACAGTTCCTGTGTCTCACTCATCACACAACAAGCTCCAATTTTGCTTTATGGAGATTTCTGGAATTAAAAATGTATTCTAATCCTAAATTGATTGAATATGTGGATTTGGAATTCATTTAATATAGAAAAGTACACTAACCCTCCCTCTAAGCATCCATTACTATTTGTGTTTACATTCTCTGTGTCTGTGAAGCAAATTGGTAGGCCTCATAAGAATGAAGAAGCTTTTCCTGAGCTGGAAAAGATGGCTCAGGGGTTGGGAGCACTGACTGTTCTTCCAGAGGTCCTGACTTCAATTCCCAGTAACCACTTGGTGGCTCACAACCTTCAGCAATTGGATCCAATGCCCTCTTCTGGTGTGTCTGATGGCAGTGACAGTGTATTCACGTACATAAAATAAATAAAAGCTTTAAAAAAAATATTTTTTCCTGGGGTGTGTTTGTAAGGGAAGCACACTTTAAAAAAAAAACTTAGTAGCAATAATATTTGAGGCAACATGATAAATTTGGTTCCCAAAACCAAATCTAGCACTAGTGACAGTGACATTAAGGTTATGTAGAGATGCTTAGATAAAACATAAGTTACACGTTTTCATTCCTTACCTTCAATTGCTGGATGCACTATATAGAATTAAGTTCCAACCTCCTTTCCAGAGATTCTGTAATTTGGAAGAAGATGAAATCCTTTAGCCTGTGAGAAATCCCAATTAGAGAGATAAGAGACTCAAACTGGGGAAGGAAGGAGTGGGGGAAGGGGATTATGGGACTGGAGCCAGGAAGAAGGAAGTCACACCCACCCCGGAGTCAAGGCAAGGTTTGTAGTTTCCACTGAGAAACCTGAAAGCTCAAAACAGGAAGAAAGAGGTGAGGTGCAATCCAAAAAGCAATCAGCTCACTGACATTTTATTTATTTTCACCTGGGGAAAAGGCTTGTGAGGAAGGGGGTTTAGGCTCCCAGGCTGACTCAACAGCTGCAGCTGCTATAAAGGAAGTGGGTGTCTAGAGAAGTGGAAGAGGGGGCCCGGAGAGGGAGGGTGTATCAGCCTGTTTTTTGTTCCCACTAAAGGATCAGACATTCTGAAGAAAAGAACCAGAAGCGGTGTGACCTGGCAGAAAAAGAAGTCTGTCTCGGAGGACACAAAATCTGTCTCAGTAATTACCCAGAAAGCTAGGGGAGACCTCATTGCCCCCTGTACCTTCCAACTGACCTATTACCTTGTCCACTTTCAGTGCAACAGAAATGGAAGGAGAAAGGAGAGAAAAATATACAACACCTTTTTTTGAGATTTCCATCTAGTCTCATAGCATTCCACTTCATTCCTCCTTCAGAAAGGATGGAAAGAAAAAAAGAAGAAAGTAGGGGATGAGAGACAGATTGTGAGAGTATTCAATGTTATCCTCTAAAACGCTGAGGCAGCTGGGAGTGCAAGGTCTGAGTTGAGGCTCTTAACTGAAGGAGCCAATAGCACCCTATTAAGGGATTCTAGGACTCAGGATGGTCTCTAGGAAACTTTAGATGATTCACTATCGGTATTGCTTCCTTTGATAAATAGGAAAACTGGGCTGTAAAGATTTCACACCATAAATGTAAAAGCATCTAGTAGCTGGAGGGATAAAATCAGCTCTCTGATCAAGTGCAGAACTTTTAACACTCGAACTCAAGTCTAGATTTAAGTAGTTGTTAAATTGTGTACTTCCTAGAATCTACACTTTATTCACAGTATGTATACAGTGCGAGTAGGAATTTCAAGTAGGAATTTCTTAGAGATTAGGGTAGAAGTGCTCCATGCCTGATGAATGGTTATATTCTGATGAACCTATATGATAGCTTGAAAGTTTCCTCATGTCCAAGAGGCACATGACTCAGCAAACATCCCAGTGCAGCACCACAGCACACCACCATGTTGCTTATATATTTTTGAATTTTTTGGCTGACCTGAAGCATTGGATAACCATCCCTGCCATTTATCTTGTGAGAGGTCCATACCCTGTGGCAAGCCTAGAGAACGAAATATGATTTCTAAGGAATGCAAATAACTGTAAAGTACCATGAAATTTTATGTACATATAAATGAAATTATAAGTACGAGATCCTCTACACTGCTGCCTGCTAAGAATAAAGAGCAAGAATTTAGAGTCATGGTCTGAATTCCAAATATGAGACTCAAGAAATAATTCCTCATTGGACGTTCTGGACTCAGTCATGTTTGGTGTGAAGAAAGGTGCCTCCTCATCTTTGCTTGGGAGGCCTTGCTATTTCAAGATAGCACTTTGTTCACAATTGAGAGTTCCCCTTTCATTCTTCTTGATTTACTAAGCACCCTAGCATGTCTTTCCCAGCTCTGCTTTTTACTACCTCATTAACAAGGATTCCTGAAAGATATAAAAATTTTAAGACATGAAAAGATCTAACTGCAAAAGGATGTTAGAATTAAGAAGTAAGTAATAGAAAGAGGAGTGAAAGTAAAATACCCTAAGCTGTTCATAGAGTATTCCTGCTAAAAGACAAAGAAGTGGGCATGAGGGCTTCCAGTGCACTTATTCAGATGAAGCTGGCTAAGAAGCCAGCTCAGAGGCTCCTGCAACCTATGCTGGTAACACTGAAAGGACTTACAAACACATGGGACCCAGGAATGTCTTCTTGAAAATGAATACTTTGCATAATGTGCCATTGCTTTTAATGCTTTACTCTCTCCTTGAGCCTCTAACTGATGTCTCCCATCATGCAAGAGTACCACCTACCACATTTTTCCAACAGCAGTCTCCTAGAATCTAGAGTCCCTTCAGGAAGGACTAGAAAGGACCCTGGAGCTAAGAAGGGGACGCCTGAACTTGCTGTATCAGCATCAAGTCCTGAGTTCAGATTCCTAGCTTTGCTTCTTCAGCAGTGTGATTATGAGTAAGTCACTTGGCTGTCATGGGGAAAGGGGAAGGGAGAGAAGGAGGGAGAATGGAAGGGAATGAGGTAGGTAGGTAGGGAGACCAAGACAGAGACACACATCATTGCACAGGCCACGATTTGGTATTTTAAAATATCAAAAAGTATGAAAGAACACCATTCTGACAAGCTGAATGTATTTAAGGAAAATAAAATTACTTTTAATTGGCAATTCATTCTTGTCATCTAGGGATTAGGTTTCTTAACTTTGTTGGCACTGAACAGAAGCAAGCTCCCTTTCCTTCTCGAACTTTACACGGATGAGTTGCTACTGAGAAAAGACAATGATCAGAAGTAATCACTGAAGGAGAATGTGGCCAGTCAGGAAATCATCCAGAAAATGAAAATACAACTCCCATTTCTGGTGACGACTTGGCAAGTAACTTTGAAAAGGAAGTGAGAGAAGTGCAAGAGACAAAACATAAAGGGACAGAGAAGGTTGGCAGCCAAGCTCAGGCATCAAGGGACAAGGACAAAGCGTTGAAGACATGTAGCTTAGAGTCTCAGGTTTTAACACATCCAGCAGATGTGTGACCCTGGAGCAGTCATGGAAGGGATTTTTCATGGAAAAGACAACATAAGAATGTGGCTAACATGAAGGTAGCTCATGATGTTTTTAGTCAATATGTGCTTTAGTACAGAATTCACTGTTTTTTTCCTGCGCTGAACTAACTGTATTCCCATTACAAATCATTCCCATTCCTTCACCTCTGGTCTCCTTAAAAAACATTGAAATGGCTAAGGAGGTGACTCTATGCATAAAATGTTACACATGGCAGCATGATGTTCTGAGTGCCAAGCTCCAGAAACCCTGTAAATCTGGATGTAGTACTGTGTGTCTACAGACCCAGTGTTCATATGACAAGATGAAAAACAGATCCAGGAGTATACCCCGTAGCTCACAGGCCAGACTGCCTGACATATACAATGGCAAAAAAATAATAAGGAACCCTTTAACAAACGCTAGAAGGTGAAAATCAACGCCTGTTGCTGTTGTCTTCTGACCTCATGTCTCACAAATGCCTTACATTCAAGCATATGACATACTCCTAATCCTCACGAGTGCATGCACATGTTCATGTACGTGCACACACATGACATTGGAAGTCAGGGAGGAGGCAAGAGGAACAAAGAGGAAAGGAATTTAGAACAGAGGTGAGTTGAGGGGAACAGGACTTCCTAGCCTCTACAGTGGTTTACTGACTGGACATCCGTGCACATAGAGCACAGTACTGATATGAACCAGCACAGTATGTGAGTCTGGCCTTCTATCTGGTTCAGTCACTTACCAGACATGTGACCTTGAACTACTTACTTCCTTTCTCTACAACTCATCTTCCTAGCCGGAAATACAGATGTAATAGGCTCGATCTTTTTGTGTCATTGCGAGGATTAAATAAAGACATTCAGGAACTATTTGACATTATAATAATTATTTGATACAAAAGAAGATTGGCCCCCAGGCCATATTTTATAGAAATAATCTGTCTCATTCAGAGAAAAATTGCTAGAATTAGACTATTCTGTACTCTCCACAGTTTTTCAAATACATTCTCAAAATCCTAGCCATTCCTTTCTTTTATCCCTTTCAGTGCCCTCTCTAGTATGCTCTTGCACTCACTCATTCTGCTTCCCTGTGCCCCTCCTCCATTATCATTCAAGAAGCTGCTGATGTACCAACTATATTTAAAAAAAACACGTGGAATTGTGCATGTTTGTCTTAAGGGGATTACAATGCTACTTTTGTTTTTCAGTTACTAGAAAATCCCACAAACCCTTAAAGGCCTATTCAGTACCTCTTCAGTCAGCTTCCAGCTACTTCAACCCAGGCTTCAAGACTCTAGTAGTGCTACCCTTAAGTCCTCTTTCACAACTCTGACACCTGCATCCTGGGTTCCATAGAAACTGGTTCCCACTAGTCAATGTGTATGATGTTGGGAAAATTAGATAATCAATACGAAAGGCCAAAAATGTTAATAACATTTTTGACATGGAAATGTATGTCTTGAACATGGATGAACTGAAACACAAAAATAGATATGACTGGTAGGAATGGACCAAGGGCATCCCTGCCCCAGGTGTACAATAGATGTAGAATTAATGACAGGGGTTATTTAGGAAAAGTGTAGGATTAAAAACTTCACATAGGATGTTGGCTGTGAGTGGTCCACATGCCTTTAATCCTAGCCAGCACTAGGTAGTCAGAGGCAGGCAGATGTCCCTGCCTTCCAGGCAAGCCTGGTCTACAGAGCAGTTCGGCAGACACGCCACAGGGAAACCTTGTGTCAAAAACCAAAGAGAGAGGGAAGAAAAATTCATATAGGTATATAAGTAAAGGAGCAGAATGAGAAAATGGGAGAGATAAATCTAAGAGCATCAAGAAGCACAGATACAAAAACAGAGTTCTTGAAAGCTGGAGAGGACAGGAAGGGAAAGGACAGGAGAGAGGGGAAGGGAAGAGCTTGGAGGAGAGGGGAGGAGGAAGAAGAGGAGGAAGAGAACACAAAGGAGGAGGAGGAGGAGGCTGGATAAGGAAATGATTCACCTTTTGAGTCTGGGTTACCTCACTTAGTATGATGTTCTCTAGCTCCATCCATTTGCCTAAGAATTTCATGAATTCATTGTTTCTAATGGCTGAATAGTACTCCATTGTGTAGATATACCACATTTTTTGCATCCACTCTTCTGTTGAGGGATACCTGGGTTCTTTCCAGCATCTGGCAATTATAAATAGGGCTGCTATGAACATAGTAGAGCATGTATCCTTATTACATGGTGGGGAATCCTCTGGGTATAAGCCCAGGAGTGGTATAGCAGGATCTTCTGGAAGTGAGGTGCCCAGTTTTATGAGGAACCGCCAGACTGATTTCCAGAGTGGATGTACCAATTTGCAACCCCACCAGCAGTGGAGGAGTGTTCCTCTTTCTCCACACCCTCTCCAACACCTGCTGTCTCCTGAATTTTTAATCTTAGCCATTCTGACTGGTGTAAGGTGAAATCTCAGGGTTGTTTTGATTTGCATTTCCCTAATGACTAATGAAGTTGAGCATTTTTTAAGATGCTTCTCCGCCATCCGAAGTTCTTCAGGTGAGAATTCTTTGTTTAACTCTGTATGCCATTTTTTAATAGGGTTGTTTGGTTTTCTGGAGTCTAATCATGGTATGCACTCACTAATAAGTGGATATTAACCTAGAAAACTGGAATACCCCAAACATAATCCATACATCAAATGAGGTACAAGAAAAAAGGAGGAGTGGCCCCTTGTTCTGGAAAGACTCAGTGAAGCAGTATAGGGCAAAACCAGAACGGGGAAGTGGGAAGGGGTGGGTGGGAGGACAGGGGGAGAGAAGGGGGCTTATGGGACTTTCAGGGAGTGGGGGTCTAGAAAAGGGGAAATCATTTGAAATGTAAATAAAAAATATATCGAATAAAAAAAAAACTTCACATAGGATGTTAGCTGTGAGTGGTCCACATGCCTTTAATCCTAGCCAGACCTAGGTAGTCAGAGGCAGGCAGATGCCCCTGCCTTCCGGGCAAGCCTGTTCTACAGAGCAGTTCGGCAGCCACGCCACAGGGAAACCTTGTGTCAAAAACCAAAGAGGGAGGGAAGAAAAATTCATATAGGTATATAAGTAAAGGAGCAGAATGAGAAAACGGGAGAGATAATTCTAAGAGCATCAAGAAGCACAGATACAAAAACAGAGTTCTTGAAAGCTGGAGAGGACAGGAAGGGAAAGGACAGGGGAGAGGGGAAGAAGGGAAGAGCTTGGAGGAGAGGGGAGGAGGAAGAAGAGGAGGAAGAGAACACAAAGGAGTAGGAGGAGGAGGCTGGATAAGGAAATGAATGCTGGGGCCTAGGGCCCAAGGACTGTGCATCAAGTGACCTATGAAAGAGTCTAAGAGGCTTGTCTGATCAGACTTCCTGGTAAATTCAGGAAATGTTTAAACCTGGGACAAAAGAGCCTACCTAGAAATCAGGCCTCAAAGCTCTTGACTACTTTTGATACGTTCTACTGGAAATCTGCAGATTTCTTATCTGTATCACCTTTGGACCTTGGATGCAATCCCACAGTAATAATGTATTTATAACATCTAACTGGATGGCTCAGTAAAGAGGACCAGGAGAGTCTCAAAGAATACAGGAAGGGCCCCAATTTTACATCTAGCCAACTTCTTAAAAAGCGTTTTGTCTTCAAAGAAAAGCACAAGGACAAGGACAGCATGTGCTCCCTGAAATGTTGTTGAAGCTCCTCATCCTGGCTGCTACATGACTAAATTAGAATATAAACATGGGATTTAACAACAAATTCTGTGTGTAGATATTGCATGTCTTACATGTGAATGAATACTTCCGTAGAATTCATAGATCTGTGTGAGCCCCAGGACTGTGTCAGTGGAACAAGGTTAGAAAGGCTAGAATTCAGGAGTGGCATCATTGTCATTATTTTGTATGATGGTTTTTCTCAATTTTGGTTCCCTTCTAACCCATTCTCCACACAGCAGTCATTATGATTATTGAAATATTATAACTAAATCATCATCACACATCCCAGTTCTGGTCTCATTAGTGTTTTCTCACATCTTTTAGATTCCTGATCATGGCCCATATACATGAGCTGACCCCCTGACTCCCCCATCCTCATTTTGTCTCATGGTCTTGGCTCCCAATGACCCTGCCACATGATTTTTCACTTCCTGCAATATGCCAAGCAAAGCCCACCTCAGTGTGCTTGCTCATTCTTTCTCTCCCTGTGCCTGAAAGATCCTTTTCCCCTCACTTTCTCCTGGTGTCATAGCAGAGAACATGTTAATTCACATGTGAAAAATGTATGTAGATATACTTAAGGTTATGAATAAACTGACTCTAAAGTGAAAGACTGCCCTGGATTCTCTATATAGTCTCACATCCACTAGATCAGTGCTTCTCAACCTGTAGGTTGTGACTCCTTTGGGGACCAAATGGCCCTTTTACAAGGCTCATAAGGTTGAAAACTCAGGAGACTGCAGGTGTTGGTGAGGATGTGGAGAAAGAGGAACACTCCCCCACTGCTGGTGGGATTGTAAGATGGTACAAACACTCTGGGAATCAGTCTGGCAGTTCCTCAGAAAACTGGACATGACACTTCCGGAGGACCCTGCTATACCTCTCCTGGGCATATACCCAGAGGATTCCCTGGCATGTAATAAGGGCACATGCTTCACTATGTTCATAGCAGCCCTATTTATAATAGACAGAAGCTGGAAAGAACCCAGATGTCCCTCAACGGAGGAATGGATACAGACAATGTGGTATATATACACAATTCAACCATTAGAAACAAATTTGAACCAAAATTGAGAAAAACCATCATACAAAATCATGACAATGATGCCACTCCTGAATTCTAGCCTTTCTAACCTTGTTCCACTGACACAGTCCTGGGGCTCACAGAGATCTATGAAATTCAACCATTAGAAACAATGAATTCATGAAATTCTTAGACAAATGGATGGAGCTGGAAAATATCATCCTAAGTGAGGTAACCCAATCACAAAAGAATACACATGGAATGCAATCACTGATAAGTGGATTTTAATTAGCCCAGAAGCTCTGAATTCTCAAGACATAGTTAGCATATCAAATGATAGCCAAGAAGAGGGAAAGAGAGGGCCCTGGCTCTGAAAAGAGTTGATCCACCATTGTAGGGGAGTACCAGGACAGGGAAATGGGCAGTGGGGGTGGTGATTAGAAAATAGGTGAAGGGAAAAAGGCTTATGGGACATATGGGGAGGGGGGGGGACCGGGAAAGAGGGAAAGCATTAGGAATGTAAACAAAGAATATAGAAAATAAAAAAAGATATTCTTTATATCAGATATTTACCTTATGTAATTATCTTAACAGTAGCAAATTTACAGCTATGAAGTTGCTCAAAGATAATTTTATGGTTGTGGGGGTCACCACAATATGAGGAACTATATTAAAGGGTCACAGCATTAGGAAGGTTGAGAACCACTGCTCTAGAGGAAAAGACTTGCAGAAGAAAAATAAGACTTAGATACTTGAAGCATAAGATAGTCTCCAGTCAACCTTGCTGTCTTGGTGATGGAATGAAACATGTATAAAATGCATAAAAGACATGGACTTGGAAGTAGGTGGTTTTTGGAGACTTAAATAGATAGTGTAGCCGGAGTATATCTTGATGTTGGCCCTAGAGTCCTTAAACAAAGAATAAACGTCAGGCATACTCTACCTATGTGTTTGCTCAATTGGAACCAGGAGATTGTCTGTGTTGTTTGAATTCATGATGTGTGAGGTAATTTATTGTTTGAATTAACTATGGGGGTATTTATCATAGTAGTAACCGAAAATGACAACACCAGTCTTCCCTTTTCATGATCAACTCCTTTTTATCTTCCATATATCAGATCAAATGTCATTTTGTCTGATGGTCTTTCTGGTGGCATCCCTCTCAAAATCAGTATCCTCTTCCTCATCCATATTGCTCTCAGTCACTACTGTGCCTGCATAATGTTCCATCATAATTTAGGGGTTTTTTTGCATTTTTATTCATTGTTTGATCTATTCATGTCACCCAGTACAAAACTCATGGGAAGATTTCTATATTGCTTTCCATTTGAGCCTCATTGCCAGAGTTGTGACTCTGGTACCTTATATAAGTATGTTGAATGAATACTGATAATGTAATCATATAAATTGACTGATTGGTGTAGAAGCCCTGGTTTTATATTACCACAGTTCTGTCTCTGAGATGCAGAAGAGTAAATAACACAGACTGGGCACTCAGTAAATATTTGTTGATGAAATTGTTTTTTCATTGGGCACCTATTCTGTACCATGAACAATTTTTTTCTCCCTAGTTTCACTGGATGTCACATACCAACTCAAGATTTGACACTACCATTTCCTCCATTTTACAGATCATACTTGCCGTAGTGGTCAATCCCACTTTTCAAACCCACTCTGCTGCTAAGTGTTGGAATCAGAAGTTAGAATTTTGTAACAGCCTATTTTTTCTACTGTTGTCACAGTAGCTCCCCAGTAGCAATTCAGTCCACTACAAGCTCTGTGGAGAAGAAAAGGTTAATGTAGCACAAGAAAACCTACAGAATCAACTAACCTGGTCCAGTAGGGCTCATAGAGACTGAACTACCAACCAGGGGGCCTGCACGGGACTGGCCTAGGCCAGCAGCACATATGTTATAGTTGTGTAGCTTTGTCTTTTGTTGGACTCCTAACAGTGGGAGTGGGTGCTGTCTCTCACTTTGCTGCCTGTATTTGGGACCCTTTCCCCCTACTGAGTGCCTCTTGTAGCCTTAAAAGAAGAGGTGCCTAGTCTTACTGCCACTTGACATTCTATGGCTGGTTGATATTCATCCAAGCAGTCCCTTTTCTGAAGAGCAATGGGAGGCTAGACAGGGGATTGTGGCTGAGAGGGGAGGTAAGAAGGGAAACTACAGTCAGGATATAAAATAAATACAATTTTTAATGAAGATAATGCAAACGTACTAAAAGATACTCATGTTAGAATTGCATAAAACTGTGAATACAGTTTCAGGGATTTCGTAGAGCCCATAATCCACAGGTCATCTTGAAATATACTACTTGCATCAAAGGGGTTTCCCAGATAAGCTGGGTGAATCCGAAGAGTTTTAGATGCCCTACTAGGTTTCTTTAAGTTATTAGGTGGGCATTGGGAAAGGTAGAGGAACAAAGAAAATTCCTCAAGATTCAGAGATATTCCAGGCCAAGGCTAAGAGGGCAGGTGTGACCAATTCCGGCACTTTAGGCATACTGCTCTGTCTGGTTTCCTGGATGACTGGAAAGCATGCTGGTTTCCTGCTCATAAATGCTACTCTGGCAGTTTCAGTTCCTCAGTGGTATCTCATCTGTCAAGTATGTGTGCAGGCCCCGGAGATTAGACAGATGAAGCAAAAGGCCCGTGAATGATAACTTTTCAAGGCTCTGTGGACTCTGAGGGAGGGTCAGCTTCAAAGCCCGCAGCTCCTGCTCCTCCAGGGCTTTGTTCATTTGACATTTTCTTCTCACGGAAAACCTCTGCCAAGGCCTGGCTCCGGGGTGCTTGCTATTTCTTTGCTGAACACCATTTCAGTGGAACCAACTATTTCTGTTCCCTCTCAGCTTTATGGAACACTTGAAATTCCTTCCAGATAAACAACAGGATGGTGGCCAAAAGGGAGCCAAGAAAGAAGCTCGAGATAAGACCCCAAAGCTTGACTTAAGAAGTTGTGTTTCTGAAAGTGCCGGTGGCCTCCGCGGTCAGGGAGCAGCTGGATAATTTCTCTCATTCACCTTCCTTGCCCCTACCTGCTGGAAATCTTCTGGCACTTCAGCCTTGGAATCCTTCTTTTCCTTATCTCTAGTCGTCCTTCCTCAAAATGAGTCATTGTGACAGCTACCCACTCCCAGACCGAGCTTCCTGAGTGCTTAGGGGCAAGCAGCAAGGAAGTCCTAAGCCCAAGTCATCAGCAAGGCAGTCAGCACACACAGGAGCTGCTCCAAACCCAGTTTTGTTTTTGTGTGTATATGTCTGTGTTATGCCTCTGTTAAGGTGTGTATACATATGTTTACATGCGTGTGTGTATATATGCTTGCGTATGAAAACCAAAGAGCCTGTCTTGTGCCTCCTTTGATGGCTCTCCACTTTGCTCTTTTGAGACTGTCTCTCGCTAGACTGGCCCCCTAGACCTGGAGCTCACTGATTGGTTGAACCGACCAACCAGCAACCCCTGGAAGCTGCCTGTCTCTGCTCCTTCCCCAAACAGGCTACTGCATCTGAGATTTTTTTTTTTCTTAACTTGGGTGCTAGGGATTCAAACTCAGGTCTTCATGCTTATATGACAACTGAGCCATTTTCTCAGGCCCTCCATTGTTATTCTAAGTCCAGGTGCTTTCCACTTAAATCCTTAAATCACATTCACTGTTTAAGAGGGTGTTGTCTTGCAAATTGCAAAGGGTATACCACAGGAGTTAAGCACTCAGGTGCTAGAGCACTGCCTGTGTCCACATTGATTTGCCCACTCATAGGTGGCCTGTTGCCACTTCCACAACTTCTTTAAGTGTGTTTTCTCAATTGGAAAATGCAAGTAACAACAATGGTTGTGAACGCTTAGAGACATAAGAATGCATCAACCTAGAAATAAGTAAAACACACAGAAAAATCACATGGCTCATGGTTAGACCCAACGCACTTTCTTGCTTTTGATGTCATTACTACATACAATAATGGGGGTGTAACTTGAGATTACTCAATGCAAAGATGTGGCTTATTTGGTACACTTCAGGCACTGCACTAAACATGAGATGCTACATTCTATAATTCTCATCGAGATAAAACCAAGCAAATGCTGTCATCCTCTCAAAGCACTATGTAATATCCAATTTAAGTGAACTTTGTATAAAGGTTATTTAAGCATGGGTTGCAACAATAGTGGAATATGGAGGAAGCAAAACACTGATTTGGTTTTGAATCATGTGCTAAAATAAAGGTAGCTGTGGGGGTGAGCAGCAGGATACCAAATAGAGGAAAGCACAGGAATCAAACCTGGCGCATGTGCAGTAAAGTTAATAAACTGACATGTGTCCCAGAAGCCACATTATGTACACAGGTAGAAAGTAACATCATCTTTCCCATGATGAGACTGTTGCTAAAATAGCACCAATGAGTGACTGGGTCTCAGAAGTGGCAAATATTTTTGCAGGACCCTTTTAAAGAAGCTACATGATCGCATAGAATACTGTCAGTTTCCAGGATGACATGCTCCCTTTCTATCCTGGCTATCATTTGATGCTTCCTTTAGTGTATCCCACAGAGATGTGTCAAAACTGTTTAGATGTGGTCAGGACAGTAGATTTTGTGAGAGATGAGAAACAAGGGGGAGGGGGCTGGTCCATGCCCCTACGCTGAGAAGCTAGAACTATGTAGAACTATGGAAATGCACCCTAGAAACTTACCATGCCTGATTCATGATCTTATTTCCAACTCTTACTATGTTGCTGATTGCCTGCATTTCACCCTAGCATGGAAGAACATTTCATATATAATATTTAGTTTCCTATAAACACTTGTGAATATCTCAGCAATATCAGATCATTGGTAGAATCTTGTACTCCCATACAGAATCAGGATGAAGGAGTTAGGAAAGCTGGGTTTCCTTATTTGTTTGATAAAGAATCTCCCAATCTTCCCCCAAATTGACCTTGACTACATGACATTTCTATCTCTGCCTCCTTAGTGCTGACATGCACAATCCCTTCAGCTAAAAATATAGATTTTGAAGAAGGAAAAGAGAAAAATATATCCTAGGCCAGTAAGTTTTCATATCAGCATTTACACTGTAAGGAAAATACCAAGACAAAGAACAGCCTCTTTCAATCCTTTCCTCCAGTCTTGCCTTTCACCCTCTTTCTTTGCCAGTCTTTCTTTCCCTCTTTCCTTCCCTTTTTCTGTTCTCTTTTTGTACTGGCTGATTTTTTGCGTCAACGTGACACAAGCTGGAGTTATCACAGAGAAAGGAGTTTCAGTTGGGGAAGTGCCTCCATGAGATCCAGCTGTGGGGCATTTCTCAATTAGTGATCAAGTGGGGAGGGCTCCTTGTGGGTGGTTCCACCTTTGGGCTGGTGCTCTTGGGATCTATAAGAGAGCAGGCTGAGCAAGCCAGGGGAAGCAAGCCAGTAAGAAACATCCCTCCATGGCCTCTGCATCAGCTCCTGCTTCCAACCCTGCTTGAGTTCCAGTCCTGACTTCCTTTGGTGAGCAACAGCAATGTGGATGTGTGAGCTGAATAAACCCTTTCCTCCCCAATTTGTTTCTTGGTCATGATGTTTGTGCAGGAATAGAAACCCTAACTAAGACACTTTCAAAACAGAAGACAATATAAACAAGAAGAAATAATAGTACCTTTGGCATATACCCAGAGGATTCCCCACCATGTAATAAGGATACATGCTCTACTATGTTCATAGCAGCCCTATTTATAATTGCCAGATGCTGGAAAGAACCCAGGTATCCCTCAACAGAAGAGTGGATACAAAAAATGTGGTATATCTACACAATGGAGTACTATTCAGCCATTAGAAACAATGAATTCATGAAATTCTTAGGCAAATGGATGGAGCTAGAGAACATCATACTAAGTGAGGTAACCCAGACTCAAAAGGTGAATCATGGTATGCACTCACTAATAAGTGGTTATTAACCTAGAAAACTGGAATACCCAAAACATAATCCACACATCAAATGAGATACAAGAAGAAAGCAGGAGTGGTCCCTGGTTCTGGAAAGACTCAGTGAAACAGTATTTGGCAAAACCAGAACGGGGAACTGGGAAGGGGTGGGAGGGAGGACAGGGGAAGAGAAGGGGGCTTACGGGACTTTCGGGGAGTGGGGGGGGGGGGCTAGAAAAGGGGAAATCATTTGAAATGTAAATAAATTATATCAAATAAAAAAAAGACAAAAAAAAATTAAAAAAAAAAAAGAATTTGGATTAATGGCCTTTTGACAACAAATTTTAAGTACTGGGCATTTGTTATTAAAGAAAGAACAGCAAACATTAATCCTACTATGATGGAAACTTAAAGGTTTCATGTGGTTCTGTGAACTAGAGGTGCAACATTAGAAATCAGACCTATTGACCTCTGATTTATTGTGCATAACTAAACCATCATAACTATGGAACAAAACTCCAACTTTCCCTGACCATCAAAAGATCAGTAGCCATTTTGCTCACTGTTTCTATAAATACAAGTGTTTCGGAAAGTTCCTGTCAAGAGACTCATCCAGTATTTGTCTTATGACTGTCTTCTCTCATCAGTTCTGACAGATTGTTAAGGTTTTCAAAATGTAAACTAGGCAGGGCCAATCTATCTTAACTATGAAAATCATCAGACACTAGATGATAGATACATTTTGTTTCATTTTTGTTTTGTTTTCAGATAACTGGTTTTCCAGCATGCATCTGCATACTTCATTAAAAAGTATTTCTAATAGTTAAAAAAAAAAAATAGTACCTTTGGTGGTTTGAATGGGATTGCTTCCCATACACTTGTGTGTTGAATGGTTGGCCATAGGAAATGGCACTAATAGAGATGTGGCCTTGTTGAAGGTAGGTAGGCTTTGAGGTCATATATGCTCAAACTGTGCCCAGTGAAAGACACAGTCTCACCTTGCTGCCTATGGATCCAGATGTAGGACTCTCAGCACCTTCTCTAGCATCATATTTGCCTGGACTCTGCCATGCTTCCTCCCTTGATGATAATGAACTAAACCTCTGAAACTGTAAACCAGCCTCAGTTAGATGATTTCTTTTACAAAAGTTGCCACTACCATGGTGTCTATTCACAGCACTAGAAGCCATAAGACAGTATCTGTCAGTCATACTGAATTCCTTACTATCCCATTTTTATAATGCTCACATTTTAACAAAAATGAGAGTCCAGGCAGAATGTGAGAAACTATCTTCTCTCTTCAGCCTGGAATGCATACTAAGCTGTTGCCATGTGTTTCCATTGCTATAAAGAAACACCATAACCAAGGCAACTCTTATAAAAGCAAACATTTAATTGCAGCTGGCTTATACCTTCAGAGGTTTAGTCCATTAACTTAGCAGGAAGCATTGCAGCAGGCAGGCAGACACAATGCTAAAGAAGGAGCCGAGACTTCTGCATCTTGGTTTGAAGGCAACCAGGAGAAATTGGTTTCCTCAGGCAGCTAGGAGGAATGGCTCCACAATGGGTGGAGCCTGAGCATAGGAGGAAACCTCCAAAGCTGATCCTTCACAGTAAAACACTTCTCACAACAAGGTCAAACCTCCTAACAGTGCTACTCCCTATAGACCAAGCATATGCGAACCACCTTACCATGATAACTTACTAGTACCCAGGTTTTGAGCCTGATCTACACACACAAGTTGGTGTGATGGTCCTCTAATGAGCATCCAGTTTATATGCTTTTGCATTTTGTTTACTGTTTCCTGGATATTAATAGCATGCAGGAATCTTACCAGATCATGGACTAGTCTAGAAAAGAAATGTATTATGAGTAAACCCAGGCAGAGGAAACTGGCCCACAAGGTAGAAGACTTAGCTGTATTTGGAACTCTTTGCCAGCCAGCTATGTAACTTAGCAACCTGCTGACTTGCTTCACCTCATTTGATCTCGTATTCATTTCTAGCATATGTCATGAGTATACTAGTTGATTTCCAAGGGCTTTTCTTTCCTCAAATTATTCTGCACATATATGCATGTCCCTATTAACTATTGGAAAAAAATCTGCCTGTTTAATAAAAAGATTGTAAATGAATGAAAAGAAAAGAAATTTATACTGGTGCATTGATTTGCCATAAAATGATAACCTGATAAACTCAATAGCAAATTGAAGATATAGTAAGTTGAAATTTGGTTTAATGAATTTAGTCTATCAAACATCACAGCTTAGCAATATCACATGGAGATTATGGATTGTGGATATTTTCCCTTCCTGATCACATGACTGACTGGGAGCTTTAGCTCCCTATCACTGCCCAACATATATCAATATATCTTCAGATCCATTTATTTAATACTGTCATAAAGTCAAAAATCAGTAGTCACGCATCATAGGTCTGGGAGTATCTGTAAATGGGATGTTGATGATGGAAGACAGACTACATAGCTTATAGCTTGATGGTAGCTGTGTTACATGAAAGAACATTTGGTACCAATGTGCAAAGTGAAAAATTGAACCATCTTCTACTCTCTGTGCTTTGAATTTGGGGGGAAGTAACATTCCTCGTTTTCTTGTTTTTATATGGACTCCTTCCCCATGTGAACTCCATCATAGTTATCAACTAGATCCTACCTGTATAGCCTAGGTCACTTCCCCTCATGCTCGTGAGGACACTTCCCTGAACATTTCCCAGCCCACAGGCATGGCTCATATTTCTGAATATGGCTCATAAGATGTGTACTTCCTAAGCATTTTCATAGACTGATTTCTGACCATAGCCGCTTTCAATTTATTATTCTAAATGCACTTTCTTTTAAGTTTTTAATTTTGTATTGATCTTAAATATGGAAACAATAAAAAGACATAAAGAAATGTGGATCATAATTTTCCTTTCTAACTTTGTTGAATTTATTTTATGAAAAACTAATACATTGTGGGTTACATAGATTAGTTAACCATTACGAGCATGAATTGATAAAAAAAAAAAAACCAAAAAACAAAAAACAAAAAAACAAAAAACAAAAAAAACAAGTTCAATTCCCAGCACCCACATTCAGCAGCTCACAATCACCTGTAAATTCAATCCTTAGGACAATCCTACACCGCAGTGAGTATTCTGGAATTTTGTTTGCTTTTAAGAAAAACACAGAAATAGTATAAGAATATGTTTTCATTTTAATCCCAGGTGTGGGGCTATGGGTCTGCTATGGTGCAGCTGACTATGATTTGCCTTGCGCTCTAGCAGAGGCATGATTTTGCCAGCTGGACATAGTTCCTGTGAGTGTGTGGAAAATTCTGGGAATTTTTCAGAGAGTATATAAATTCTAGGACCCCCAAGGGTCAGTCAGTGTGATTTGTAGTCATGTTTAAAGAAGAAACACAAAGAAAGAAATTAGATTCATCCCCCATTTCCTTCCCCTTTTCTTTCTTTTTTCTTTCTTCCTTCCGTCTTTCTCTCTTTCTTCCTTCCGTCTTTCTTTCCTTCCTTCTTTCTTTCTTTCTTTCTTTCTTTCTTTCTTTCTTTCTTTCTTTCTTTCTTTCTTTCTTTCTTTCTTTTTCTTTCTTCCTCTCCTATCTACTAATAGGGGTGAAACTGGAAGAGATAAAGGTTGGGAAAAAGAAGAACCCACGCAAGACCATTGGCTTCTATAGGCACCTGAACTCACGTGCAACATACCCAAACACAGACATATATTCAAACACAAAATTTAAAATATATTAAGAAATAAATAACCCTATTAAAAATGGGGTACAGAGTTAAACAAAGAATTCTCACCTGAAGAACTTCGGATGGCGGAGAAGCATCTTAAAAAATGCTCAACTTCATTAGTCATTAGGGAAATGCAAATCAAAAAAACCCTAAGATTTCATCTTACACCAGTCAGAATGGCTAAGATTAAAAATTCAGGAGACAGCAGGTGTTGGAGAGGGTGTGGAGAAAGAGGAACACTCCTCCACTGCTGGTGGGGTTGCAAATTGGTACAACCACTCTGGAAATCAGTCTGGCGGTTCCTCCGAAAACTGGGCACCTCACTTCCAGAAGATCCTGCTATACCACTCCTGGGCATATACCCAGAAGACTCCCCACCATGTAATAAGGATACATGTTCTACTATGTTCATAACAGCCCTATTTATAATTGCCAGATGCTGGAAAGAACCCAGGTATCCCTCAACAGAAGAGTGGATGCAAAAAATGTGGTATATATACACAATGGAGTACTATTCAGCCATTAGAAACAATGGATTCATGAAATTCTTAGGCAAATGGATGGAGCTAGAGAATATCATACTAAGTGAGGTAACCCAGACTCAAAAGGTGAATCATGGTATGCACTCACTAATAAGTGGATATTAACCTAGAAAACTGGAATACCCAAAACATAATCCACACATCAAATGAGGTACAAGAAGAAAGGAGGAGTGGCCCCTGGTTCTGGCAAGACTCAGTGAAACAGTATTCGGCAAAACCAGAACGGGGAAGTGGGAAGGGGTGGGTGGGAGGACAGGGGAAGAGAAGGGGGCTTACGGGACTTTCGGGGAGTGGGGGGGCTAGAAAAGGGAAATCATTTGAAATGTAAATAAATTATATCGAATAAAAAAAAGAAACAAAAAGAAATAAAGAAATAAATAGAATGCATATGCACAAATTAAAGAATTTCTAAATGTGAGGAATGGAGCTAGAGAAATATCTCTGAAATTAAGAGCACTTGCTGGCTTTATGGGACTGTTTAGATGGTCTAGTTGGTCCTGATTTAATTTTGGTATTTGGTATCTGTCAAGGAAATTGTCCATTTCCTCCAGATTCTCCAGTTGTGTTGAGTACAGGCTTTTGTAGTAGGATCTGATGATTTTTTGGATTTCCTCAGTTTCCGTTGTTATATCTCCCTTTTCATTTCTAAGTTTGTTAATTTGGATACTTTCTCTGTGCCCTTTGGTCAGTCTGGCTAAGGGTTTATCTATCTTGTTGATTTTCTCAAAGAACCAGCTCCTGGTTTTGTTGATTTTTTGTATGGTTCTCTTTGTTTCTACTTGATTGATTTCGGCCCTGAGTTTGATGATTTCCTGCCTTCTACTCCTCCTGGGTGAAATAGCTTCTTTTTGTTCTAGGGCTTTCAGGTGTGTCATTAAGCTGGTAATGTATGCTCTCTCCATTTTCTTTTTGGAGGCACTCAGGGCTATGAGTTTTCCTCTTAGCACTGCTTTCATTGTGTCCCATAGATTTGGGTATGTTGTGTCTTCATTTTCATTGTGTTCTAAAAAGTCTTTAATTGCTTTCTTTATTTCTTCCTTGACCAAGGTATCATTGAGTAGAGTATTGTTCAATTTCCACGTGTATGTGGGTTTTCTATTGTTTCTGTTGCTATTGAAGACCACTTTTACTCCATAGTGATCAGATAGGAGGCATGGGATTAGTTCGATCTTCTTATATTATACTTGTATAAATAAAAATTTTAAAAAATCAAAAAAAAAAGGGGGGGCACTTGCTGTTCTCAAAGAGGAGCCAAGTTTGGTTCTGAGAACCCATGTTGAGGGCTTCATAAGCACTTATATCTCAAGTTCCAGAGAATCTGATGCTCTCTTTTGGCCTCCACAGGCATCTGCTTGCTTGTGGAATACAAACAAATTGGGAGACACATATGTACATACATAAATAGACACTGGCAGCACACACAAGACTTGTACAGGTTCAAGCCAGATGGGGTCCTGGCACTGAAAAAGGGTGATGAACACAGAATCCCACCCCTAACTGAGAAGCTATTTACAATTGATATGGTATTCTCCAATGGAGTGTCACCACATACATAAACCACATTCAAGGCAGGCTCTGTGCCCAGGAGTAGCTGGCCAACACAAAATGAATGTCACAATTTTTTGTGAGCTTATTCTTTGGTTTTGGCACTTGGTTTGTTTCAGTTTGTTTGCTTGTTTGTTTTCATTTTCAGTTTTGTAGTTTTCCTCTTGTGCTCTCTATCTCTGTCTCTCTCTGTGTGCATATACATGTATGAGAGAGAACAATAGAGTAAGAGAAAGCAAGAGAGAAAAACGGAGTGAGAGAGAGCAAGAGAACAAGTAAGCAAAAGAGAATATGAAATTCATTAGGTAGGAAATTGTGGAGAATGTGGGAAGAGTTGGAGAGGAAACATAATAAAATATGGTGTATTTGGGGGGCTGGAGAGATGGCTCAGCAGTTAAGAGCATTGATTGCCTTTCTGAAGGTCTTGAGTTCAAATCCCAGAAAGCACATGGTGGCTCACAACCATCTGTAATGGGATCCAATGCCCTCATTTAGGGTGTCTGAAGACAGCTACAGTGTATTTACATATAATAAATAAATCTTTTAAAAAAGAAAAAAGAAAAAATTTGAATATATATAAAAGAAACTAACTGAAAAATAAATGAACTTAAAACAAGTAAGATGAGGGATTGGAAGGCTTGGTAAGTGGGACAACATAGGGAGGAAAAACTAATACTAAAGACTTTTCAAATCTCAAGATAGAAGCATCATAAAATATAGATACACATGCACACACACATATGTTATAAAAGTATTTTCATTTTCAAGATTTTGACATAATGATACAGTGTCTATGGCATTTAGTATGTCACTCTCCTAGTGAGGTTCAGGACAACAATGACACAAATTATACGTGCTCAATATTCATCAAGCATATTAAAATTTATATAGCAAAGTATTTGCTCATACTGTGTGGGGTTATTAGAGAACACAAGTAGTCAAATATCTGCTTTTCCACAAATGAATTTGTGCCAGATTTTTCATGAAAAATGTTATAGTCAAGGTTTTCAAGATGAAATAAATACACATATATTGTTGCTTTCATATTCATATTCTGTCTACTTTCTTTCAACCTTCTCTACACTTACACACATATATGCATGTGGACATAGAGGGTGAACTATACACACTAGTTTGCTCTTAATTCTGTTTCCCAATACATATCATTCACAAGAGATATTTATTTAACCAGTTGATATGGATCTAACATGATCTTTCCAATATTACTTTTAACATCCCAATGTATAGGTCTATCACTATGAATTTAACAGGTCCCTGGATTGTGGATATTTTCATAATTAGTGAGTATTTGATTCTTCCTTTGTCCTTTTTTTGGTGTTTCTTTTTATTTTTAAATTTTATTTTTGGTTACAAAGTTGCAGTGAGCCAATTCCATCTTCATATCTCTTGATGATATTTTGTAAGTTTGTTTAGAAAGTGGCTACTTGATGATTCAAAAATCAGGTTTTTTTCTGTCTAATTTTATGAATTTTATTTAAGATGTATTTTCTTTTTATTAAATTTATTGATTTGTTCCCTTTACAACCCAATATCAGTCCTTCCCCTCCTCCCAGTACCCCCTCATGAAAGTCCTCCCTCCATTCCTCCTTCTCTTTTGAGAAGAGGAAGCCAGCCTCTGGGTGTCAAACCCATCCCTCACACATCAAGTGGTTACAGGACAGGCACATACTTTCCCACTGATGCCAGACACTGACGCTGTGCATTTATGGATACGGGATCTACAGGCAGGCAACAGGCTCAGTGACAGCTCCTGCTCCAGTTGTGGGGAGACCAGCATGACAACCCAGCTGCTCATCTGCTACATATGTGCAAGGGGCCTCGGCCCATCCTGGGCTTGCTCTTTGTTTGGTGATTCAGGCTCTGGGACCTCTCAAGGGTCCAGGTTAGGTAAATCTGTTGGTCTTCCTATGGAGTCCCTGTCCTCTTCAGGTCCCTCATTTCCCCCAACTTATCTGTAAGATACCCTAAGCTCCATCTAATGTTTGGGAGTGGGTCTCTGCCTCTGTTTCCATTGGCTGCTGGGTGGAAACTCTCAGAGGACAGTTATGGTAGGTTCCTGTCTGCAAGCATAACTGAGTATCATTAATGGTGTCAGGGATTGGTGTTTGCCCATGGGATAGGTCTCAATTTGAGGCAGTGACTGGTTGGCCATTCCATCAGTCTCTGCTCTAACTTTGTCCCTACACATCTTGTAAGTAGGACACATTTTGTGTCAAAGGCTTTATGGGTGGGTTGCTGTCCTTATCCTGCTACTGGGAGGCCTGCCTGGCTACAGGAAGTGGCCACTACAGGATCCATATCCCTCACTGCTGGGAATCTCAGCTAGGGTTGCCCCCTTAAACTCTCTGGAGCCATTCCCTAACCCAGGTCTCTGACATGTCCTACAGACTGCCCGCCCCCCCCTCCAGCCAATATCCCTTTCTCTTCTCTGATCTCCCTACATATGATCTCCCCTCTTCCCCTCTTCTACTCAGTTCCTGCCTTTCATTGATCTCTTATAACTATTTTGTTTCTCCTTCTAAGAAAAATTCAAACATCCTTCCTTGCGCCCTCCTTCTTATTTGGCTTCTTTGGGTCTGATAATTACAGTGTGAATATCCTGTACTTTTTGGCTTATATTCACTTATAAGTGAGTACACACTATATATGTCCTTTGCGGTCTGGGTTAGCTCACGAATAACAATATTTTCTAGTTCCATCCATTTGCCTGCAAAATTCATGATGTATTTTTAGTGTCCAAGTAATATTCGACTGTGTAGATATACCACATTTTCTGTATCCAGTCTTCAGTTGAGAGACATCTTGGTTGTATGAACATAGTGGAGCACATCTCTTTAGGAGCTGGTGGAACATCTTTTGGGTACATGCTCAGGAGTTGTATAGCTGGGTCTTGTTTGTTTTTTGAATTGTACCCATAATGCTTAGGTGCTTGCTCATTTGAATCCTGGAAAATAGTCATGTTTTTGTTTATCTTTTAGAATAGAGCCTAAGAGGTTTCACTAGAGAGTCAGCCCATTTTATATCACTATGTGGTGTCCATTTTCTTTGATCTTATTGGTTTCAGATGGATTTTCTTTGTCGGTTCTTTATTCTCCACACTTTTTTTTCTGTTTCTTTGCTAAATTTTATAGCTTACAATCATATTCCACAGAAGACACCCATTTAAACTATATAATTCAGTTATTTGGAGTTGTATTATATTCAAAGTTTTATTCAAATCATTACAACAATCAATCTTAAGGAATTTTCATGATCTCAAAATGAAATCTGATGCCTTTTAATCCTTGCTTTCTAATCTCCCTAGAACCTCAATACATTATTCTGGAAATTTCATATATAGCAGAGCCATTTGTAAACAAGTTTTTTTTTCTGGTGTCCTATCCTTATCTGTTCAAACTGACATCTTCAATCCCACCTCACTTTCCAATAGTTCTGTACTTTTCCAGATGTAATATACTATGACAAGTGCTAAATGGGGTCAGATAGCTTTTGAGCTATGTACTGCCTACCATGTTAACATGTTGCTTCTCTCAGACTGTGTTGACAAGTTCTAGTACATGGGCCATATCTGCCGAGCAATCTATTTTAATATGGTCTATGAGTTCAGAAAATGTTATGGACCTTTTTTAAAAAAAAAAAATCACATGTATATAGCACATTCTGATGACTGTAACCCTCTACTGTCTTTTAATTTTCTCTCTATTTTATTATGCCTCCTGTTCCTTACAAATCATTTTACAAAATTCATGTCTGCTAGGAAGAATGTGTATTTTTCAGGAATATTTATATGAAATATAATGATAGTATAACAGTTATTACATAAAGCTGGCAGATATGAAGGAGGAATTCATGGAATAAGTTTAGTGTGCTTGATATTTTCCAACATTAAAACATAATTAGGGTTTTGAACAAATTAAAAGGTGCCAATAGGGCTCAGTAGGTAGAACTCTGACAACCTAGCTTTGACCCTAAAAATCTAAAGTGAAACTAGAAAACTTCTTTCTAAAAGCTGTCTTCTGACCTCCATATCCATGCAGTAATTTCATGTATATACTCAGTTCACCCTCCTCTCCCTCACATACTACTCATATCATACACGCATACAGCAATAATGTTTTTAACTATAAGAAGAAGGCCTTTGATGGGCACAAAATTATATAAAATTCAAAACAAATTTGGGAGTTTATATACAATACTTTACTCAAATATAACCACGGCCATTTCACTAACATTTTGTCTGTAGTGCTTTCATACTACCGTGATAGAGGTGACCAGACTTTATGGTGCAAAAATCTTGAACAGAAAATTAAGTATGTCTTTGCTGTAGTTCAGAGGTTCTCAGCCTTTCTAGCACTGTGACTCTTAATACAGTTCCTCATGTTGTGGTGAGTTCCAACTGTAGAATTATTCTATTGCTTCTTCATAACTGTAATTTTGTTACTGTTATAAACCATAATGTAAATATATGTGTTTTCTGATAGTCTTAGGAGATCCCTGTGAGAGAGAGGGTCATTTGACCTCTGTTGTAGCACATGCCCATATATTTACTGGTTGTTAGTATTCTCCCAAACCACATTCTTCATTAAATGTTAGGCTAAGGACAGAAATGGAACAAGCAGCTGTGATTCCTTTCAATGGCTCAACCTCAATCTCCATTACTAACCTCCCTTCTTATACTTCCTCCTTAAATGCTGCAATAATCTGTGGATTTTCCTTGTGCTCTTTCTCTTTGTACTTGGTATACTCCTCACGCCTGTGCAATAACAATAGTCTGGTGGTCTGAGTGTTAACATACAAGTTGATAAACACAGAATTTTTATGTCCAGACGAGATTGCTTGGGATGCATGTATTTTTCTGCCTGTTTAATGGTAGCTTAGAGTTCTCAAAGAGACCTAGAAGACAGCATATCCAAACTAAATTTAAGAACTCTTTTGCTCCCTCTCAAAAAATCTTCAGAGAACTCCTAGTCCATGGCACCCCTTCCCACCCTCAAGTCATCTCATCCAGAAATGAGGAAGTAACATCAGATTCCCTTCTCTACCTTCACCTCCCACAATGAATCACAAGCCATGTTTTATGAATGCTGTTTCCTAATTAGTTCTAAAATCCATGTTACTTTCCTCCATCCCCGCTGCTAATACCTGTCCAGGTTTAGCACTCATTGTTACTGGTTGAACTAGAAAAGCCAGCTATTTTAACAAGCTCCTTCAAATCTCCTCTCCATCAGCCTATTCTCCTGGCTTCTTCCAGAGTGAATTTTTTTCTATACTACAAAGTTAGCCACACCATTGCCCTCTTTGAAGCCTTCCATGGTCACTCTGCAGAGAGACAAATTAAACCCTTGTATACGGTAAGAAGACTCGGGCATGGCTTCTAATTTATACACATACACACACACATGTGCATACTATATACATCTACTACTTATGACTTTCATGCCTCTGGCTGCAGTGCTCTTCTTTACTAGTCTTCATACACACAGTTCCTATACCACATCCAGTCTGAGACTTGCTAGGTCACAAGCTAGCTGATGTCAGAGAGACATTTATAACACACATGATGGTTCCTTTTTGTCATATGAAAAAAATAATGCTGGTGTTAAGCAATTTTGTAGAATGTTAATCATGTTGTTGGATCTGCTATTTTGTTTCACTAACCAATTTCATCTTCACAACAGCTCTGTGAGATAAGTACGACTAACATTTGTGTTTAATAGATGAGGACACCACACCACAGTCATCACTCTTGTTCAAGGCAAAAGTGAATTCATGCTCAGCTATCTGACTTCAAAGTTAGGCTCCTAATCACCATGTCCTTGATATTACATAACTTCATTATGTGCTTAGTTTTTAGAAGGCAATAAGGTATACCAGACAATAGTATGGATTCCTCGCAAAAAACCCTCTCAAATCAAGGCTTTAACACTCCATAGTTCTCTGATATTTAGCTTTCTATTGCTAAAATGGAGTTAGCTGAATACAGATTAAATAAGATAAGCAATCCGTGTTAAGATGTACTTCATTACCTTGGACACATTAAGTTTTCCATAAATAATACCATTGTTGGTTGTTATAGTGAATAAAAATAATGACACTAATGGGGATTTCAGACAGCAAAGAGAAAGGAATATAGCAACATGAAAAGGATTTGAGATGTTAGCTACACTTCTTAATGAATGAAGTAATTGCTCTGATTCTCTTCAAACACAGAACAGAGCCTGACAGGAAGTGCACATAATTCTTGCCTTATTATAACAAATATATTTCCTTGAGGCCTTTGCCTCTTCTGCCCATATATCTAGTTTATCATAATACAACTTTGTTTTGGTGACACCTGTGAGAGGCTGCTGCTTTTCGTTTTCAATGATTAGTCTCTTCAAAGGTAGGCTTGCTTTCTTTGACACATCCACAGTCAGTAAACTCCAGGGCACATAGTATGATGCTCACATGCATACATTCACATGTGCATCTGTAATGGGTAAATGATTGAGTCTGAGGTGCAATACAAATAAACAAACAAAAAGATGAAATATTTCAGGGCTGGAGAAGTGGCTTCATAAGCAAATTGCTTGCTGTACAAGCATGAAAACCAGACTCTACATCAATAGAAAGACTGGACTCAGTGGCTTCGCTGTAACTTTTGCACTGAGAGTGGGAGGAGACTGAGGCCAGACAGGCTAACTGAATTGAGTATTGACAGGCTAAATATTTCTTTTTTTAATTCGATATATTTTTATTTACATTTCAAATGATTTCCCCTTTTTCAGGCCACCCCAATCCCTGAAAGTCCCATAAGCCCTCTTCCCTCCCCCTGTTCCCCCCTCCATCCCTTCCCAATTCCCTGTTCTGGTATTGCCCTACACTGCTGCACTGAGCCTTTCCAGAACCAGGCCACTCTTCCGTTCTTCTTGTGCATCATTTGATGTGTGGATTATGTTTTGGGCATTCCAATATTCTAGGCTAATATCCACTTATTCGTGAGTGTATACCATGATTGATCTTTTGAGACTGGGTTACCTCACTTAGTATGATGTTCTCCAGCACCATCCATTTGTCTAAGAATTTCATGAATTCATTGTTTCTAATGGCTGAATAGTACTCCATTGTGTAGATATACCACATTTTTTGTATCCATTCCTCCGCTGAGGGATATCTGGGTTCTTTCCAGCTTCTGGCTATTATAAATAGGGCTTCTATGAACATAGTGGAGCATATATCCTTATTACATGCTGGATAATCCTCTGGGTATATGCCCAGGAGTGGTATAGCAGGATCCTGTAGAAGTGACATGCCCAGTTTTCTGAGGAACCACCAGACTGATTTCCAGAGTGTTTGTACCAATTTGCAACCCCACCAGCAGTGGAGGAGTGTTCCTCTTTCTCCACATCAATGCCAACACCTGCTGTCTCCTGAGTTTTTAATCTTAGCCATTCTGACCTGTGTGAGGTGAAATCTCAGGGTTTTTTTTTTGTTTGTTTGTTTGTTTGTTTGTTTGTTTTTTTGATTTGCATTTCCCTAATGACTAATGATGTTGAGCATTTTTTAAGGGGCTTCTCGGCCATCCGACATTCTTCGGTTGAAAATTCTTTGTTTAGCTCTGTACTCTATTTTTAATAGGGTTATTTGGTTTTCTGGGGTCTAACTTCTTGAGTTCTTTGTATTAGATATTAGCCCTCTGTCGGACATAGGGTTGGTGAAGATCTTTTCCCAACTTGCTGGTTGCCGATTTGTCCTTTTGATGGTGTCCTTTGCCTTACAGAAACTTTGTAATTTTATGAGGTCCCATTTGTCAATTCGTGATCTTAGAGCAGAAGCTATTGGTGTTCTCCTCAGGAACTTTCCCCCTGTACCGATGTCCTCAAGGGTCTTCCCCAGTTTCTTTTCTATTAGCTTCAGAGTGTCTGGCTTTATGTGGAGGTCCTTGATCCATTTGGAGTTGAGCTTAGTACACGGAGACATGGATGGATCAATTCGCATTCTTCTGCATGCTGAGCTCCAGTTGAACCAGCACCATTTGTTGAAAAGGCTATCTTTTTTCCATTGGATGTTTTCAGCTCCTTTGTCGAGGATCAAGTGGCCATAGGTGTGTGGGTTCATTTCTGGATCTTCAGTCCTATTCCATTTATCTGCCTGCCTGTCATTGTGCCAATACCATGTAGTTTTTAACACTATTGCTCAGTAGTATTGCTTGAGGTCAGGGATACTGATTCCCCCAGAATTTATTTTGTTGTTGAGAATAGTTTTAGCTAACCTGGGTTTTTTGTTATTCCAGATGAATTTGATAATTGCTCTTTCTAACTCTGTGAAGAATTGAGTTGGGATTTTGATGGGTATTGCATTGAATCTGTATATTGCTTTTGGCAAAATGGCCATTTTAACTATATTGATCCTGACGATCCATGAGCATGGGAGGTTTTTCCATTTTTTGAGGTCTTCTTCCATTTCCTTCTTCAGAGTCTTGAAGTTCTTGTCATACAGATCTTTCACATGTTTGGTAAGAGTCACCCCAAGGTACTTTATACTGTTTGTGGCTATTGTGAAGGGTGTCATTTCCCTAATTTCTTTCTCAGCCTGCTTATCCTTTGAGTATAGGAAGGCTACTGATTTGCTTGAGTTGACTTTATAACCTGCCACTTTGCTGAAATTGTTTATCACCTGTAGGAGTTCTCTGGTGGAGTTTTTTGAGTCACTTAGGTAGACTATTTTATCATCTGAAAATAGTGATAGGTTGACTTCTTCCTTTCCTATTTGTATCCCTTTGACCTCCTTATGTTGTCTAATTGCCCTAGCTAGTACCTCAAGTACAATATTGAAAAGATATGGAGAAAGGGGGCAGCCCTGTCTAGTCCCTGATTTTAGTGGGATTGCTTCAAGCTTCTCTCCATTTAGTTTGATGCTGGCTACAGGTTTGCTGTATATTGCTTTTACATATATTTAGGTAATGAAATATAAGGCAAACCAATACATGCGTGTCATAAAGGAAGAATAGCAAGGCAGAACAAAGCAAACCAAAGCTCCAGCTCCCAATATCTGTGGAGTCATATTTATATTCCATTATAATGAGTTCGTCCATGTATGTGTCTGCTATGGGAAAACATCCTTTGACCAGTGTCTGCTTCATTCTTTCACCTGTGTGCCTGAGCAAAACAGCCTTTGAGAAAACTGATTTTCCAAAGAAACTAGAAGTTCTCATTTCAGAAGAGTAGCAAAAAAAGACACACAACATCCACCTTACCTCCTCTGGTGTCTACATGCACACACATAGAGTGTGTGTGTATGTGTGTGTGTGTGTGTGTGTGTGCATGTGTGTATGAGAGAGAGAGAGAGAGAGAGAGAGAGAGAAAGAGAGAGAGAGAGAATGAGAGAATGAGAGAGAGGGAAAGAAAGAGAGAAACAAGTACATCACATACACAAGAAAAAGAGTATTAAAATTGAATAAATCCAATAGCTAGTATAGCATTTACCATGAGGTCAAATTTTATTGAACAAAGAGTAAAATAGAAAACTCCCATCTACTTCAGTGAAGACTTATTAAATATTTAATAAATGGTACTTAATGTTTAATAGGAAAAGGACATATTTCATTTCCTTTAGTTCACTGTTTTGCCTCATTGTTCTTCATTGGAGAACAATACATTTTGACTTCCATATCAAGCATTAGCCTAAAGCCACTGCTTTTTCCCCTCAAAACATGGTATTGTGTGGATCTGGAACTTATATAAGGAAGTCTAAAATGTATATTTGTGCAGATATGCCCACCTCTCAATTATGGAGGCTCTATGGAACAAGCAGGAGTTTCTCATTCTAACTGTATATGAGAATAATGTAGAGAGTTTATTAAATATGCACACACCCAGATTACATGTCAGATTGTATCAATCATGTTTGCAATGGAGAAGAAGGCCAAAGAATTTGTGTTTTTTAGATACTGTCCAAATGTCACTAACATGGTGTCTCAAAGATACATATAGAAGGTTAATTAATAGATGTGACTGAATTCTTTCAATCCTACATCACTCACGTGTCTTCTTTTCCTGGAAATCACTAACTATCGAAATGCATTCTTATGGCATCTCAGATAGCACAAGTTATACAGACCATGAGAATGAACAAGGGTCCTGTCATATACAACATCTGGAAACCAAATGTTTTCCTAGGCAGCTTTGTGAAGCAAGAGTGGCAAGCAATTTGGCTCCTACAGGAAGCATCCTGTAAGCCTGTGGTTTTTCATTCTGTCTTTGCATACTGGCTTGTAAGGTGATACAGTCTGAAAGCACTCCTGTTCCTACTAGTGCTTGCAAATAAATCTGTTCACCAAAGCCCAAAATCAGAAACAGCAATACAAATACTTTTCAAATGAAGAAAATAAAGACATTTTTTTGAGTTTTAAGTGAACTCTGTTTTAAATGTTACTTCTAGTTCTAGAGAGCAAGGGAGAAGATATGCCGAGAGAAGACACAGAAAAGATTGAGTTTGCTCCAGAAGGTCGCCACAGAACTTAACCATTTGAAAAGGTACTGTTTATGCGTTAGCAGCTCAGCTTCTCACGGTTCACTGTATCGAGCCTTACCATTACCATAGAAGGAGGCAGCAAGTCAGTCATTTGCACAGAAATATGGGTTGAGTTAAAGCACAAATGCCCCTGTGCTGTGCAACACTTGTTGATTTGGCTGAACTAAACACTGAATTGTAGCAGTCCTGCTTTGTAAATCTTACAGGCACCAACCACTCACGTACTGTCCACCATTTCTTTCCTAATTTAAGGATTTCAGATAGCAGGAAGCAATTTCACTGTGTGCTGGTTATTACCATATCTATCTGGTGAAACAGATAACATGCACAGCAAGTTACAGGAAGCAGCTTTATTATTTACAGATAGGCAGTATGAGACAACTGACATCTAGAATTTTCTCCAAGCCTTAGCTCAGGAAGTTTCTTAGGGTAGATGGAGGTCTTGACTGCTCCTACTTATAGTCAATGAGAAGCTCCAGAGAGCAAACTACTGGATGATATGTCTCCAGGGTCACATAACTGACTGTAGAAAGTGTTAAAAAGCCTCGAATGTTCCAAGTAGCTCCATTCTTACCTAAGAATGTTCTGTTTCCAGAATATTCTATAGGTATTATTGAGAACAAAAAGCAAGAGAACAGAGAAGATGGGAGGATTTCAATGACACCTATTGAACAGTCCCACAGGAAGGAAGTGTAGGGACACTGAAAGTAGAACCCTAAGGGCAACACAGAAGCAAATATCAGTGAGAAGGTGAATCAACTATGAGAGGGCCAATCAATCTTCTCCCTGTTAACCCTCATTTTCCATTACATACCTACCCAGTTCACATTTTCAATAGTAAGATGTGTGCCTTCTGCCAAGAGATACATTCTTCAACCCACATCTCACCAGGCACCCCAGCCAATATGCTTCAGGGCCCAGTTATTTTCTCTCCAAGGAAAATCATTAACTGGATAAGGCTGAGTGCCAACTACTAGCAAAATCATTTTAAAATAATAAATATTATCTGTACATCAAAAGAATAGAAAAATGGACCATCTGTACAGTGATAATGACAAGTCAAACCGAGAAGTACTAGGTTTACATTATCTCAGTTAATCATAGAATTATAACAGTAGTTATTGTTCCTATTTAACAGATAATCAAAGTGATACACACAACCCAGAACAGTATCCAATGTTACAAATCATGCTATTATTAAAATTAATACTGATACCTTAACAAATATCAGCAGTCAAATTTACTAACCAATAAGTAGAGTCATATTAACTAGCTGCAAACCAGAAGTGTTCTTAGGTACATGGGGTCACAGAGTATAGCTCTGGTTTTCCTTTCAACTACTCATATAAATATATTTGGTGCCCATGAGTTGTTAGTTTCTCAGAATCAAAAACCTAGGTTTGTGAATTATTGTTTTGCATATTATACTAATGGTAAGTCTGGATAAAAATAAGCATGATTTTTCTGAAAATACTGTTGGTGATCGTATTCTTCAGTTTACAAAATTATTCCACATACTTCAATCATCTTTATGGGAGTTATTACACAATAGTACATGGGGAAACAATGCTCTGTCTTCTTTTCCTCATGATGACCATTTTATTTTTATTTTAATGCATTCATTTCATGAATCATTTATCGAAAGATTACTATCACTTCTCATCACCAATAACTAACTTATTTGGAATCTACTATGTAGTAGGAATTAAGTCTGGCAATGTGAAAAATGTTGAGGGTACAGCTGCAACCCACTCAGCTTTAAGCTGAAAACCAGACTGGAACAACAAGGGACTGAATAACAGACACACAGACGCACAGATGCACGTACAGAGAGGCTGGGAGCAGGAGGGCTGTGCAGTCTGATGGAACCACATGTACCACCACCATTAGGCACGACAGCATGCTTACTGTATGCAGCACAGGGGAAGTGGTTAGCTAGTCCCAGTAAGAGGTCTCTGTAGACGAGCAGTCTCGGGCTATAAACATCTTGGGGGAGGAAGCTGCAGTTGCTAGTTTTTCACATACAGATCAATCATCCTTAATCCTTTGTACTTGAAGCAGAGGAAGAAGGCTTTGGCAATCATGAGCAGGATGGGGCCATATGGGGAAAGGCTTTGCCAATTTTCCTTGGGTCTGAGGCCTTGGTCCTTGCCATGACTTTGCCCATGTCAACAATATACATTCACTCAGACGTTCAAGGCACTTATTACACTCCCCTGAAGTTACAAAATAAATCGCATGCTTTCCTTCACTAAAGGAAGGTGTCCTGTGGCTAAATAAGTAATTTGCTATAAGGAGTGCCTAGTAAACAATTATTGGGCCTCAGAACTATAATGATACAAATATAATCCCACTCTAATTAAACCATTTTATGTTCTGATAGAAAATTCATTCTGAAACAGTTGATATATCCATCTCCTTTATTTCTCTCCTAGATTATAGGCTCAGACTAAGAATGTTTACTAGACAGCATGTCAAGTACTTGAATTCAACTGTCATCATCAGCTGCCCTCGTCTTCCCTGCCTCAGCCTCTGTTCTCTTCTGTGCGAGGGACTTATTGGTGTACCCAAAGGATTCTTCCACTGCTCCAGTTTCCAAAGTAATTGAGGTTTGTGGTAGGACACTTATAAATGGATGAATTCAGCCTCTACCATTGCAGTTCCCAATTGCTTGGGCTTTGAATTAGGGCACTGGCTGTGTTTGCTTAGTTTCTGAATCACAGCATCGTTGCTGCCTGTGCCCAATGAGCTTCTTCCTGTACCCGTCCTCTGCCTTTCTGGTCTTGCAGCATAAACCTTGGTTAAGAAACTGAAACAGAGCTATAAAAGGAAAAGCATAGACTTCAGCTGGAGCACTTTAACAAACCAAGAGATTGAAGGAGACAGGGGAGGTGAGGAGGCAGGTAGAGGTTCCATACAAGGGAGTGAAGGGGCTTGTGGGTAATTACTTCAAACTGCCTAAGATGGTGAAGAGATGAGATGGAGGTCAAGGATGGGAAATTAGGGATTTGACATTGCTTAGAAGGTTGCCTAGCCTGCTTGCAATCTGCAGATATGAGCAGGAACTGAGTGGAATTGTAAATGAATGTAACTTTGGAGATGGGTGAACTAACTTTCAATTTCCTGAAGTTGATTTTAAGATACCTAAAATAGCATGTAGCTGCGCACGGTGGCACACACCTTTAATCCCAGCACTTGGGAGACAGAGGCAGGCAGATCTCCACAGTCAAAGCCAGCCTGGTCTATAGAGCAAGTTCCAGGACACCCAGGGCTATACAGAGAAATCCTGTCTCACATGTCAAAAGCAATGATTTATACCTGAAGTTAATTCTGGATGGCTAATAACTTACACCCACCTGTTTTCACTCTTTTAAAAAATCATAGCTGAGATTTTCAACTGAAAGCTGCTTTCAGATCGAAACCAGAGTCAAAGACTGTGAATAAGGTAGGTTGATATTTATAGATTAAATGAATAGAATACTGTGGGTGGAATATAATCATGAATCGTTTTACAAAAGGGCTACACTCTGATAAATTTGTTTCTACATTACTTTATCATTTTGCAAATAAGAGAATGTGCTTACATACACAAAGAGAGCTGCAAAGTCAGTGTTATAATCACATAAAACTTCTAGCATATACGTGAACCACATCTGACCCAACCGTTATGTGATACATAATTATTTCTAGTGAGGAGAACAGGAAACTGGCTCAAGGAGGCAGTACAAAAATTTTCAAGTGAATCGAGAGATTACGTGTATATAGTAGTCCGATGGTCCTGATATAGATATCTTTCCTATTAGGCAGAATATCTACATTTCAGGAGTATGCAACATTACTGGGTTAATCATTAATTCTTTTAACTAAACAGTGTGTATTGAGCACTTATTTTACATCATCTATTATTTAAGCAAGAACTGTCAGTCATTGCCATAGGAGAAAGGTTGCATAAGTTAGCCTTTCCCCTTTCCCTTCCTGGAAATGATTTAAGAGCCAGACAAGATATGAATGCCTAACAAGCAAGCATATTAGCAGTCCATAGTCAATGTCTCCATGTTAGTTAGTTTTCTTGTTGCTGTGACAAAATACGTGAGAAGATGCAGCTCAAAAGACAAAGAGTTTGGCTTAAAGTTCATGGAGACCAGTTCCATCAGATATGGAAGGCACAGAAGCAGAAGCAGGAGGCAGATGTCAATCATATTGTATCCACAGTAAGGAGGCAAAAAGTATGTAAGGAGTGAGGGTAGGCTATAAAACATCAATATGAACATCCCAGTGAGCCAGGTTCTCCAGCAAGATTCCACCTTCCCAACATTCCAAACTAGTATTTACCAAGTGTTCTAACATATGAACCAATGGGCAATGTTTCACATCCAAACTATATTGATTTCCATTAGTAAGGAATAGAACTTTTGAGAGGTATGTAAAATGACATTTATAGAAGGCCAATGATTTGGACTGAGATCTTACACTGGCACCCACTGTGTGAAAACAAGGGGGAATCACTAAAGTTTTGTAACAGGAAACCAAAATCAAGTCATTTATCTGCATAAACTCACTCCTGAGAGGCTCCATCCAGAAGCAGATGGAAAGAGATGCAGAGACCCACAGTCAAGCATCAGGTGGAGCTTGGGGAGCCTTGTGTATGAATGAGAGATCGAATTGAGTGAGTTGGAGGGGTAAGGACAACTAATCTGGGCCCATGGGGGCTCACAGAAACTGAATCGCTAACCAAAGACCATACAGAGGTTGGACCTAGCCTCCCCCCTCAAACACTTATTTGTAGCAGATGTGCAGCTTGGTCTTCATGTGGGTCCCCTAGCAGCAGGGCTATCTCTGACTCTGTTGCATGCCCTTGGTTCCCCTACCCTTAACTGGACTGCCTGGTTGGGCCTCAGCAGGAGAGGATGCCAGTAGTCCTGCAGAGAGTAGATATCCCAGGGCAGCAGTGGGTAATATGCAAGAGGGACTCCCCCTTCTCTGAGGAGAAGGGGAGGGGATGATGGAGGAAAGGATTTATAAGGACAGGGCTGGGAGGAGAGGAGAGAGGGGGGTGAGATTGGCATGTAATGTGAATAAAAAAATAAATTATGGGAAAAATCAGAAAGGATAACTACATCGTCAAGTACAGTAGGTTTAGACCAGCATGCAACAAGTCACCTCTGCTTTATCCTTTATCCTAAAGTATCTTTGGGGATAATCAGTCCATTTTTGATTCCCTGTTTCAGCTTTCTCCCATGGACATGAATAACAAAAACTCAAGCCATACAAAATGTCCCCCAAAATAAATATTTGTACAAATATACATTCATAAAATTAGAAACAGGTGGGAACAATTAGTTCTTTAAATCAAAAACACAAAGCAGAGTTATTGAACTGTGTAAAAATGGGGATACATTGGAAAAGAGTAAATTTGAACAGTCACAACTCAAAGATGAGAATGAAGGACTATAGGAGCCAAAGAGGACAAGGACAACAGGAGAACACAGCCCTCAGAGTCAACTAAGCAGATCTCATGGGCTCAGATACTGAAGCAACAATCATGCAGCCTGCATGGGTCTGTGCCAGGTTCTCTGCATATATGCTGCCATTCTTTAGTTTAGTGTTTTTGTGGGACTCCTAACAGTGGGAGTGGGGGTGTTTCAGACTCTTTTGCTTGCTAGTGGGACCCTTTTCGTCCTACCAGATTGCTACATTAACACGAGGGTTTATGTCTACTCTTATTGCATCTTGCTATGCTGTGTTCTGCTGATATTCCTGGGAGGCCTGCTCTCTCTGAAAGGACAATGAGAAACCGTGGTTCTGGGGGAGAGGGGAGGTTGTAGGGCAACTGGAAAGAAAGGTGGTGCCAGGATGTATTGTATGAGAGAAGAATAAATAAAAATTAAAAAAAAACGAAATGTACTATTCTGAATATTTGAAGACGGAATGAATGAGATTTGCTGATACATTGAATTATGGGTATGAAGGGTGTAGGTCCATTCTGATATCCTGAAAAGCTATATACTCATGGCTATGTATTACTATAAAACTTGAAAAATGGTAGCTCTTAGTCTATTGGCTACAATGGTTATGATTATTAACGTTGTATGAAAACTGAATTAAAGCATTTATTTTTCCTAATACGTCTTGGTGTTGTTTAACCAAACATTTTATAGTGGAAGTGGGCTTCAGTTAACCACTTAAAGGCCTTGATGCCAAAGAGCATTGTTCCCAAGGTAGAGACAATTCATTTGCAACATTGCAACATCCACACTCACCTGAATGTCTTTCTTTTTAATTAAAAATTTGCTTTTTTTACATTTCAAATGGTATCCCCTTGTTACCCCTCCGAATACACCCTAATCAATCCACCTCCCCCTGCTTACCACTCCCTCCCCCTTTCCTGACCTGACATTCCTCTATTCTGAGGCATCAAGCCTTTACAGGACCAATGGCCTCTCCTTGCATTGATGTCTGAAAAAGCCATCCTCTGCTACCTTTGAAGCTGGGGCCATGGGTTCCTCCATGTGTACTCTTTGGTTAATGGTTTAGTCCCTGGGAGCTGTGGGGGTACTGGTTTGTACATAGTGCTCTTGGCCACTGAGCTGTCTTTCCAGTCATAGGAAAATACACCTAACATATCTCAACTGCTCTTTGCTGGGTAACAAAAATGAAAGAAAAATGTAAATAGTAATTATATTTATTTTCAATGGAATTTACATAAAATAGAAGTTATCAAATAGCCTATATTGTTAAAAGCTCCAAACTTAATTACTTTTATAAGCATGGAGAATGTCTATACATGAATTTAGAGCATGCTTTTGTGTGCCAGCTATCAATAGGTAGGTTATTTTAATCACTTATGCCAATAGAAAGACAAATTGTCGATTCTCTCAATAGAAATGATTCTCTGATACTGTCAAGCCATTGCAATATAAAGTAGCAAACTTAAATCCTAAGCTGGCTAATATTGGTTTCCAACTTGATGCACCTTAGAAGAAGAAGCTTCTGTTGAAGAACTACTTTCATCAGATTGGCCTGTGGGGATGTCTGTAGGTCATGCTCTAGGTTGCTACTTGACGTAAGATGGGTTAGTCCACTGGGGCCATGTCATCCCTGGTCATGTGGGACTGGCTGTACAAAAAAAAAAATGTAGCTTAACAAGACGGGGGGAAATCCAGTAAACTGTGCTCCTGCATTGCTTTTGCTTCAAGTTCATACCTTTGTTTGCCTTGATAACAGATAACCTGTAAGATGAAATAAATTCTTTCCCCCTCAAGTCCCGTTTTGGTCAATGTTTTATCAGAGCAACAGAAAGCAAACTAGGACAAAGGTCAGAAGAAAGGTACTGTGTGTGTGTGTGTGTTCGTAGTTAATAAACATATTATATTTAATTATTTTCATTGTGGTGTCTGGAAGCAATTTGGTTTAAATTTTGTATAGAGCCTGGATTTTTCATTATAAAAATATTATAGTATCTGTGTTCCCTTTACAGTATTTTTTCCTGCATATGGCATGTGTGTTCACAGTGGTGTGTATGTGTGTGTGGAATATGCATCTCTGTGCCTCTGTGAACACGCATGCAGAGGCCAAAGCAGGAAGTTAGATGTCTTCCTCTATCTCCCTCCACCTTATTGCCCCAAGAGAGAATCTTTCACATGACTGGTGGTTCACTGTTTCAGGGGACTCTTAAATCTACCTACCCCCATCCCCTGTGGTGGTTCCAGACACAGGCAGCTATGCTCAATTTCCTGTGTGGTTGCCAGGGATTCAAATCCAAGTCCTAATGCTGGTAATGCAAGTGAGTTGCCCACTAAGCCATCTCCAAGCCCCGTTTTCACAGTTTTTAAGGATATTTGACCTAAAAAGGACATTCTGAACTGTCTGAGTTTCAAGTTTTACAAAAAAGATGGCTCTGCCCCTTGGTAAGAGGGAAAGATGAGAATTGAAAGACATGCCCTGCCCCCATTTTTTGATCTTATAACTGGCTAATTCTGGGTACTCGTACTCTAGAACTGTAGGACAAATATTACCATGACCTGAAGTGTATAGGTTATATATTTGTCACACTAGCTTATAATACTGAGCAGGGCACAAACTAGCAAATTCCCTTCCTGCTTTGCCCATGTCTTGTTATTCCCATAAGTTTTCATGAAGCTCCAGCAACTGCTATGCTTCTTTTGGCCACATTCTGCAACCTAGTCTTGAATATTTTCATTTTACTATCTCTTGTTTATTCCACTGGTCCCCCTAAAACTAATTAAATGCAAGTTACCATACATTCAGGGTTTAAAAGAGGGTTCAACTATCCTATTTTTCCTCTTTTTTGATTTCTCACGTTTTGTACAAAAGGGATTCTTAGGATATCTCTTCTATGAAAAGTTATGCCCATAGCAGGACAATGGTGTTGGTGAAGTCAGAATGGGAGAAAAGATGTTATGCAGACAGAACTAATAAAAAGAAACAGAAGCTTTAGTAGTACATCTGTAGGTAGAGAACACTTACAGTACATTCAGATTTGAAGATATTTTTATGTGTGTCTCATCGTCAGTTTTGGATCTGTGTGAAGGAATGTATGACTTCAGAAGCCCTATTTAGTCTCATGGAATCATGTAGTCTAGGAGCCAGAAAGGACATTAGAGATCATAATCCTGTGACTTCTTATTACAAAATGGTCACTGGCACTAAATGAGCTGGGCAAAATCACAAATGTGGTTGCACTTGCTTCAAGGACTATAATCCATGTAAACCAATAACTGAAGTTACCAACAACATTCTCTGTTTGATAGTAGCAGTAAATCCAACTACTTAGAGTCATAGCTGTTGAGAAGTATGGGCAGCCATTTCCAAGGATAAATGAAGAAAATATCCACTTGAATAGGAGAATGCATTATAGTTAACACTCACATTAAATCTACAATTTAGCCATGTATGGTTAGGAGTGTATTGCATTGTTGGAGAATTTAAGAGAAGGGGAGTAAAATAAATGCCGGGAAATCATTATTTCTCAACCTATGTGATCTCAGAAGTTATATCAGTATCTGCCGGGGAATGGGATCAAAATGAAGATTCTAAGCTATTTAGAACTGTGAGATCTGCATGTTTAAATGCAAGGCCAGGTAGTGAACACTGAATAAATACCTGAGATGATTCTAAGATAGATTGCTTAGCAATACACTTGCTAAAAAATACAGCTTTCTATTTTAGTCATATGAGCCATCTAAAAATGTTGGAGGGCGACTATAGGCAAGAAGGGGGTACTATGTATTTCAGAAAGCTAAGTAAAAGCATATCAGATAGTTCACCTTTAAGTCTGAGCTCTCTGCTCGAGAAACCACAGTACCCCAATGCCTAAGCCTGTTTATTAGATAGCTTCATACAGAGAAGAGAAATCATTGCATATAGCCAAACATGGAGGAGGGATTATTATATGCAGAAGAGCAAGAAGGTGGGGATTTTGGTATACAGCTTGATCAAGAAGACAAATTTACCTAATCTCATTAGGAACAATCTATGAAGGGGAGAAGTCTTTGAGCCATAAACATCTATGGGTAGCTATGTTGCACATTTTCTGCACACATTATCAACATCCACACCTGGACTAAAGAGAAGATTTTTGCCATTTTCTTCGGATTCTGAGGATAGGGTCCTTGACATGGCTGAACCCATATCAACAACACACAAGGACTTAGGATCTCACACACGCAGGACTTCCTCTGCTCTCCACATTTTAGTCTATTACTTTGACTGCTGTCTTTAATGTTTTTACTTTGAGTGGTTCTCCTATCATATTCATGAGGTGCACAGGGACTAATATATTTATTATTCCTGTTTTACTGATAAGCCTTTCTTTATGTATATCTCCACTGGTAAATATGTTCATTGGGAGGGCCAGTACTCAAACACAGTGCTCTGTTGACTTACATACTACTACTGTGTGCCATGTAACTTGGATGTTAATGTTTTATTCAGATTTTCTAGTACCAATTTTCTAGAACCTTTGGAAACAGTCATTTGATTTCACCTTTGCACAGACTGTCCCTGTGCACACACTGATCCTTTCACCTGAATGTTAACAAGCCCCCTAGTTTGTCAGGTTCACACCTAGTTTTCCCTCAAATCATCCCAATAGCCATTCCCTACCTTTGCACTAGTTCTGACTTGCTTGAATTTTGTCTTACATATATTCCAGTGAATTCTAAGTATGTGTGCACCCACAAATGTGTGATTTTCTGTAATTTCCTAGAATCAGGGACTTAAAATTGCATATTCCTGTTGTGTGTACTCAGAAACTCACATATACTTAATTCATAGGTAACTGGTAGATGACAGCATAATTGTATCTAAGAGTGAGTACTTGTGACATGATATGCAATGTTGGTGAGTGAGGTGCCACATGATGTTGGTGTTGAAAAGAACATGGATTTGGAGGTGGTAGGGAATTAGTCCTATTCTTGAGGAGTCTTCCCTCAAATATCAGGTAATTACCAGTCAATTCCAAGAGCAGATCATTTGCATTTTTTCAAAGCATTTGATTAAGATGGCAGTTAGAAAAGTGTGAAGTGGGATTTCTAATCTCAGTAGGGAATAAATGGCTACACCAAGGGGTGTGAGGAGATATCAAATTGAGTTATTATACTACCTAGAATTGCCCCTGCATATGTAATGTCACATGGTTTGATTGGACCCTTGAATCACAACCTTTTAAAAACCAGGGACAAGATCCTTGTGAAAGCTGTAGTCAGCAAAGTTTTGTAAGAGATGGTTCATTTAGTACCATCTTCTCTGTGCTGAAAAGGGGGTTGGTTTTCATCTATAAGTTTACAAATAACTCATCATAAATGTGGATGAAATAAAGTGCCAGCTCCAGACATGTAGTTGGATAAATTTGGTAATCCTGATTAATCTCATTTGTAACATCAATCAAAATCAATTCCATTGCAAGAACATGTCACTTCAAGGTACTTCTGAAGGTTTTCTTCCCCAGTTAGGATTCTTTTTTTTTTTATTCAATATATTTTTTATTTACATTTCAAATGATTTCCCCTTTCCTGCCCCCCCCACTCCCAGAAAGTCCCGTAATTCTAACTCACTAGTAAACATGAGGCATAGAAAAGGCAGAGTAGGAGCAGCCTTATCATTTTTAATGAATGCCCAACTCCAAAAAATTTGTGGGTTTTTCCCTGTATTATTTTATTTTTATTACTTACTTTCATATATGACTACAGTGTTTTGATCAAATCCACCCCAACCCCCAACTCTTCCCCACCACCTTTTCCTCCCAACTTTTGTGTTCTTGCTCTTCTTAGTGTTATCAATATATGCATAGATGTGACTGGCCTTTATAATAAGTCCACACCCCATCTAAAACTAATTGGCATAACTACTATTGTTACAGAAAAGGGATCCCAAAGAGGGGTACTTCCAAAAAACGCTAACCCCAAAATTAGTTCTGCTTTGGATGCCCATCATTTTACCCTTCAGAACCAGGACACAAAAAAGTGCAAAGCTCTTACTATAGCTTGCTTGCCTATGTATATAAAACGACTGATTAGAGCATGTGGCCTGCTCTATTGTCTGAAGATGTTTTAATCTCATCCCATACTTTGAGGAAATACAATTCCACTGTCTTGAAAGTAATTATTAACATCACACAGAGCCAGGAAACACCAACGCATTTTTCACACAGTACTGCATTTTAAAATGGCTAACTTTATTGAAAGATAGGCACAAAGTGGATTTAACCTGCTTAACTTTATTTGATCTAACTCTTTTGATTACAGAATAGGATCACAATCACTACAAGACCATGTACATTAAGCCAAAAATAATTCTTCTTGAACAATCTGCCAACCCCATCCAGCCATCTTATTAAACACATGCCACTGATCACAAAGGCGGTCAGAAGGATTTGAAAACTTCTTGTAACCCACCCTTACCACCAGAAGAAAATGTACATGCATCTGAGCCAGGTCTTACTATCAATGGATGGCACTCGAGAGAAGAATTTCTGAAGATTGTGGCAGGCAGAAATCCATGACAATGAACCCACAGTGAGTAGTTCCCTTTGAGAACGTTTTCTGTAAGAAGGTACATATCCTAAGTAACATATTCCATGTACAAATGAGCTTGTAAGATGACAGATTGTATGGCTAACAGACAGGAGCATTTATTCAAGTTAGCACATACATCTATACTTTTAAGCTGCCACATTGTTTAGATTCTTCATTTCAAAAAGTAGCTGGGAAATCAGTTTGTTAGACCCACTCAACAGTGCAAAAAGTAAAAGAGACCATGACAGGTATCTTGCTATGTTTCCTGCCATAGATGATGGCAGATGTTTCAAGTTTCTACTGCCCCATCACCCTGCAGCTCAAAAGCAACACTGAAATTATAACCTTCATTAAGACAACAGTCACAATACATGACTTTCAAAGGAAGTTCAAGTACTTCCAACAATGTTAATAGTTTTGTATCAAGTATAGTTCCCTCAAATGAAATTTTGCTGGACATGGGACATTGGGGATAACAAAATGAATTATAAGATCCTCACAGACCACATAGACAGTAAAAGTTAAGACAACAAATATCCCCTCCACTTCTGGGAAGTCCAGGAAAAGGCCCCAAATGTTACATCCACACAACAGTGAAGACATGGTTAATTTGAGATTTATCCCATATACCGAATTTTTAAACTTGTATGCGGTAAAAATTTTTCTCAAAAGGTGGAGTCTATGCAGACTATACCAACATAGTCTTCTTCCATCTCTTAGACATATAATGTCCTTTTAGCAAATTGCCTGGGACAGAAAACTGAAGAGAAGGACTGCCTCTTGTGTGTCTGGGCACAAAGGTTCTGGAAAGTACACACTTTTCAGCAAGGACTTCCTTTTTCCCACAAACACATGATTCTAAAGAGATGGTTGCCACAGTGAGGAGTGCACTTCATCTGTCACTTTACAGTATGTGATTATAATCATGGCTCCGAGAGTGGCCCAAATTCTAGCAATGTGTTTTCATCATGAAAGGACATGAAGTTGCTTTGATTTCATTTGCTTGGACAGAAAGTAGCTCTCCTGCTGCCTGATTCTTCTACTGTCTGAAGGGCTTTTTCCCCTTGCACTTTTAAATGTCTATTTGGCATTCATTCTGTAACTGAGGACCAATACATTGGACGACCACTTTGCTATTAAAAACGTGAAAAAAAATACTAGTTAAAAGTTGTTGTATTACCTTCCCTCATCTACACACACACACACACACACACACACACACACACACACACACACTAAATCTTTTGGAAGGTAATTGGGAACTACACAAGAATACAGGTAAATATAGCACTCTTATACTCACAGAAGAATACATAAAATGACCCAAGACACCTGATTTTATAATGAAAACCAGATGGGTTAACTTTTCTGTAGGGGTGCATTTCATGTAGCTCAATGATTAAATGGGATGAGGAAAAAACTAATTTCACACAAGGCACTCCAGTAGAGACACGGTAAGAATTCAGACACCCAATCAATCTATTCACACCAAGATTTTCATAATGTAGGTTGCCCTAGACTATGAAGATGTCCTTTCTTCAAAACAGATTCTTCTTTTAGAATCATTTCCCAAAATGCATATGTAATTGGCAGAACAGAGATGTGCTGTGTGATCTTGAAAAAGTCGGTGAACTTTTCCAACTCTCGGATTCCTCATCACTAAACTTAATGCTACATTGCTAAGTAAAGTTCCTCCCCACCACTATAGCCCATGGCATAATACAGGATACCCTTGTATCGATCTGATTTCTAACTTAACACATCTCTAAACTTCTACCCCTTACCTAATACCCTCCCCTCCCTTAACCTCCCTAGACCCCTGAAAACTGATCTTAGCAGTACTATCTGCAGTTCTATTGCCTTAATGAAGGGCAGAGACAAGGGACAAGGACCTGTGACAACTGACACCCTCTGGGTCCTTGGAGGCAGCTCTATGGCAAGGCCCCGTGTTGGTCCCGCCCATGTATACATTCCTAGCTGCTTCCAAAAGGGATTCCAAGATGGAGTCACTGGTAGTGAGAAGAGGTAGTTGAGGAGATTGCTGCAATCAGCTTTGCTCCTGACTGCAGCCTGGTACTTTGGATTTCTTATGCATTTCCTTGGAGGTGACAGTTGCATATACCCTTGAGGGCATATGCTAAGGATTTGGGAAAACAGAAAAAAGAAATATTTCCAAGTATTTGCCAGAAATTCAACACATTCAACCTGTCAACAAGGATGTTTCCTTATCTTCCAAACTATTGGCAAACAAATACTGGCAAACCAGCCAGTGAGTCTGCATTGTTGGGGGTGGGGGAGAGGCTATGTCAGACAACTGGACTAATGTAAGGTGACTGAGCCACGTTTCATGACTAAACCCAGATCTTAAACTCTGCATGCAGCATCTCATGCAGCCCTTCCTCAAGGCCTCAAACTCCTAATCCCCTATGAGAGGCAGTCATGGATCTCTGTTCATTTACCTTTCTACCATCTGAAAGCAATATATTAATTATCCAAATGCATAAATTATTCCAGAGTATATATATGAATGTATCAACCTCCAGGAGGGAACCAAAAGAATCCGCTTCCAAAGCACCATTGAAATGGAGAGAAATACCATCAATGAGGGGGCAGGGTAACTGGTAACTGAGAGAGAAAATTGGTTCCAGCACCCTTCACCCTAATCCACTCTACCTTTTCCTTAGCTTCCATAGCTCCTAAAACACTTTCTTTTTTCAAGCCCAAAGTAAGAGCTTTCTGTGGCTGTTGTCTAGGTAGTGACTAGACAAAGTAGCAAGTCCTCAGATTCTCTCCCCTGAATTTCCACTTCAGAACTACATGTTACAACCTGCCTTCTACACATACTGTATTCTTCAATGAAAAATGACCTCCAATAGGGGAATTTAAAACAAGTTGAAGCATATTCAAAACATCAATGGACATCACTACCTGTTAATAGTCCATGAGTTGTACAAAGCCCAACAATAAGCTTTAGAGCACATTCTACTTAACCTATCTTTTTGAGGTACCTCCTAAGTATTCCAAAATAGATTGGAATTCATTTCTATGGTATTACTTATGTACTACCAGAGTCCAATAAAAAGTCCCTTTAGAAAAATCATCCCCACCTCCCAACCCCCATTTTCACCCCAGATTAAACAAGTGAAAGGGAAAATTATTAAAAAAAAAAAAAAGAACTCTTGCTGATAACTCCAGCTCTTGATTGTGGTGTTTAGATGAGATATTCCACCATCTCTGCATCAGGCTCTTGTGCCAGGATCTGAAGGGGTGTCTTTCTTTCCAGAGTGCTGGAGTGGAAAGCAGGAGCATCTAAATGGAAATGGGTTAGAAAAGGCACAAAGTAAAAATTAGCTTTCATGAAAAATCAATGTTAACAACCATCACAAAACTAATTCCTAAAGGTGACTTGCAACTACAGTCATGCCCATCATTTCCTTTACTGAAAAATGGTCTCTGCTCTTAACCATTCTCATTTTAGTGAATAACAGAAGGCATTTCCAGAACCTCTTCTTTTCTCTCCTCTGACCAATTCCCTTTGGATCATGCACTATTCAACTCTTGTCAAGAAGGTAAGCATCAACTAATAGCTATACAGCTGAGAACAAAAACAGAAGATGCCTGCTACAGAAAATTGTAATTACCTGGCTTATCTGGATTGCACATCAGATTTGGTGTAGACAAACTGCGTGGTCCGGAACTGGCACCTGGACTTGCAGGACCCTCAGCTTGAACCAAAGCTGGAGCTGGAGTCGGAACTGGAGTAGGAGGTTCAGTCGGAGCTGGAGTTGGTGCCTGAGTCGGAGTCGGAGCAGAAGCCTGAGCCGTTGCTGGAGCCGGGATCGAAGCTGGAGATGGAACCGGAGCCGAAGTAGCTGGAGCAACCTGAATAGCAGTAGTGGCAGCAGCAGCAGCAGCAGCAGTGGTAGCAGCGGCGGCAGCAGCAGCAGTTCCAACAGCAGCAGTAGCAGTGACAGGAGTTGGAGAAACAGTAGCGGAAGTAAGAGATGCAGCAGCTGGAATCTGAACAGCAGCAGCTGGAGAGACAGGAGCAGCTGGAGACACTACAGCAGCTGGAGAGACAGGAGCAGCTGGAGAGATAGAAGTAGCTACAGAGACAGAAGTAGCTGCAGCGACAGAAGTAGCTGGAGTGACAGCAGCAGCGAGAGCAGCAGCATTTGCTGGAGATGGGGTGGCGGCAGCAGCAGCTGGAGCAGCAACAGCAGCAACAGCAACTGGTGCAGCAGCTACCATGATAGTGGTGTTGGTGGCAGCAGTGGCAGTGTTGGTGGCAGCAGTTGCATTGATGGCAGCAGCAGGGGCAGCAGCAGCAACTGGAACAGCCATTGGAGCCGAGATGGGAGTGACAGCTGCGGCTTTGGTCGATTCCGATCCACGTTCAGTTTGGGTGCTGCAATCGCGACTGCCTGTCTTCGAATGAGCTGACAGTAGGGGAGTAGATGGAGGCACAGGGGACGGTGTGGATGGGACAGGCTCAGCACGGTAATCTCCACCCAGAAGAATGCCTACAGATGAAGCCAGAAACAAGAGGATGGGAGGTGATTTTTGTCTAGATACTGAGTAACTACCCTTGTCCAAGTTCAGGAAAAACAATGGTATTTTTCTTTGAAACATTATTGCTTTTGCCTCTAGGGAACCTCTGGGATCCTCTATCTTGTGTCCCAGCTAAAAGTTGTTTTTGGTCCCTTCTTGTCTCTATTATCCAAAATGCAACATAACTTAAACCTCTAAGTGTCCTTGGTATCTGTTAGACTTCTTTTCCATTGGTGATTGCTGAAGACCAGCTTATCAGAGGTCTTTTCTGTACCAGAAATATTAATACACCACATTAACCAGAGAGATGAAAATAACTCAGTGGTATGGGAAACCTGTGGAAACCAAATGAGGGTGGTTTTAGTTGTGTAACCTATGGTTCGAAACATGTCCATGGCTCTGAGAATATTTACTCTGACTAAAGGACACTACAAAAGTCAAGATCAAGAAAGGAGTTAAAAAAAACAAAAGATTTGAAATATATATTTGTTTGCTTCCTCTGAATCAAAAATGTGTCAGTATCTATGATACTCCAAGGCTTTAATTAGAGGGGACAAAATGGACAGGAATTGAACAAAAAAAGTACATTCTGTTCTCATATCTGAACATTCTGCTAACAAAAGCTGCCACCTGACTCCATTAGCTTAAAGAGAACTTTGGGTCCTCTTTCCGTAGGAAAGGAAAGAGCACGGCGATGCTTTAATTACGAATTCTGCCTGGGATCGAGTCTATTTGGGTTTTGAACAAAGTTCCCATGTGGCAAAAGCTAAATACAAGCATTTTTTTTTTTCTTAGATAATAAAATAGGCTCTTTCTCACCCCTAAAGAACACAGGATTCTCATATTTTTAGGCTTTGGTCTCAGTTCCTGTTCTCACCCTGAGACTTCATTGGTCCTGCTTATACATCGAGTTCCATCAGGGGAAAAAAATAACCTTAAATTATCTTCTCTAGAACCTAGACCATTGTCCCTCTTTCTTGCTGTGTGTAACAGAGTAAGGATACTTTCTATGTATGTCACTGTGCCTTTGTTTCTGTTCCTTTCAGTTTCTTTACCTAGGCTCCCCTTCCAGCTCTTGTCATCTCGCCTCTCCTCCATGATAGGCACACCAGTCAAGGGAGACGAGTGTGCAAGCAGGCCTGATCCAGCATTGGAAATGGACATCAGAGACTTGGCTGGCCGCATGGATGAGAGTTGCTCTGTCTTACTCGGTTCCTTTCTGGAGCGCTGCTGCAGGACCTTGATCATGGCATCCTTTTCAATAATCTGGGCATGAAGGGTCTTGATTCTAGGAGTCAAAGAAAAAGCACATACAGAAACTTAGTCGCTACTTCTCTATTCTGATCTCACTGCCCACGGGGATTTGCATTCGGATTATCCTTTCAATTAAGGATTGGTCGAGTTAATTCTTAGTTGGAGGCAAGGGTCAATATGCTAAAGCTTGAAATACAAAATAGCATATCCTCTGAACTTCCAAGTAGATGTAAGAGAATATCTAAAAATTTCGACACCCTAGAAGATCAAAGTCAAATATTGGCAAATAGACCATGCATGAAAGAAGTCATTCATTGGTAAAGAAACTATGTCCATAACTAAGTTGAGTGAGAAGATGGTGTCTTCTACTAATAAGGCATTGCCTCCAGGTAATAATAAATGACACTGATTGGATGCCATATTTCCCAGATGTTTTGTTGACAAATTGTATTATAGAATTGAAGTATTATTGCTATAAAAAAAATACCTCAGAGAAGAAACATCAAAGACTCAGATCTAGCAGAATACAAATGAAAAACAATTATAAAAACCAGGTAAAAGCAACTCTACCTGGAAGTCCACATTTAGTAAGAATGTGCATTATTATGGTCATCACATCAAACCTTAGGTGACAGGCTAGCAGGGGTAAAGAGGTCAGGGAGGGCAGGCTACACAATCAAGTTCATCACTTATGAATAAACACACTTGCCCTTCTCTATCAATGAAGCTGGTATCAATATCAACTTCTCAACCCTTCTGGGTCCACATTCAAATTTTACCTTCCTTCCATGTCCAAGCAACGCTTGTTGGCCATCAGGATTTCTTCTTCTTCCTTCTGGATGCGGGCCTCTAAGGCTGTGTCATAGCTGGTATTAGGAGAGTGGCTAATGACTGTTGTGTCTCTGCAGAAGAAAAAGGGAAGTGCTGATGATAAGCAGGCATCAAAATCAATAGATGTTATTCTCCAGCCTAAGACAAGGAAGGTTCTGCTGAAAATTCTTAAATTAACATTGATGCCAACAGGAAGGCTTGATTTGCCGGGGACTTACTGGAAAGAGCTTTCAGCAAGTATAATTTCAGGAATATGTACACTTCTGACTTCCTTCTCCCAACAATCACAGAATGGAAAGGTATTTTTGAAGGAAACCAGAGGATGGTTCCTAAGACTGTTTTGTGACAGTTGAGTATCATTTACATATGAGGGCTAGAAACACACAACAGACAGAGACACACAAACAACTAAAGTCAGTTCTGGCATATGAACTAACAGAAAGGGCCTTTGACTCGGTGCTCTTTGCTTCTTTTATCTAGTTTGCATCAGAACCATTCTCTCACTGAATGCATGGGTTTTAAACCAACTCAAGTGACTGTTCTTGTGCCAAAGTCTCAGCTGTGCAAGGGATCATTGTGTTCCACCTGGAATTGTCCTGGGCCATTAACTCAAAGACTTAACAAGGAAAAAGATGTGTGCAGAGGAGAATAACAGAGACAAAGAGGGGTGAGTGGACAAGAGACAATAAGACAAGGAAAGGAGATGAGGGCTAAGAGAAAGAGATAGGGATTATAATTAAATACAAAATACATGGAATTACAAGGGTTAAACAGGAAATCGGGACAAGAGGCTGGAGAAGGGTAAGGTGGCCCTACTTCCCTCCACTTCTTGCAGATCCCAGGTACTTTATCCGCTGGAAGCTAGAGTCATGTTCTCCTGGCGTTGAGATTGTGACTTGAGTACAGACTTGGGGGTGAAACAATCACAAGGGAATGACCAGGTGGTACATTAGCTTTAAGATTAGAGAAGTCTGGTAGGCCTTTATAAAAACCATGGCTGTTCCAATGCCTACAGATCATTATGGCAAACTTGGAAAGAGGTGGGAGGGCTATGGTTTCTGTCATCATTTGCCAAATTCAAACTAGTTTGACATCCCCAAATTCTATATTTTTCCAGAGGAATTCACTTGTTCACAATTCTCCAGGATCAATGCCCTTGCTTAGTACTTGATATGAAGGCTATTTCTAGAGACAGCTCCAGGGTCAAGTCGCAGCTTCCACAAATACTCTGCCACTAGCAAACTTTCCGACCCGCGAAAATCAGTTACCTGCTTTCATGCTTACTCTTCTTCATATACAAAATGTCAACTGAAGTGGCCCTTCCTTCCCTTTTATGTAAATTAAAGTTATTTACATAAAAACCTATATACCACTGGGGCACAGTACAAGCATACAGCAGCAGTGCTTTCTTTTTAATAGTGAAAAGTGCATAGGCAGAAAGAGAACAGCAAACTTCAGTATGTGTTTGAGACAGTCTTCCCCTTGGTGCAATCCTGGAGGCCGTTTCTGCTCTTACACAGTGCCAAGGGAAACTGAAGGCTAACACTTTAGAGCCAGGCCTCTTGAAAAGTGCATGCTGTCTACAGACACTGGGGGTTTGAACGTACGGTTTGTCATTGGGGGAACTGGTGCTGGCCTCCAGCCACTTTCATTGCATAAAAGAGCAGTTTGGGTACACAGAGCCCTGCCAGCTAATTGATATGGACACTGTGAACTGCTCAGGAATGGAGCCTGAAAATGTGGGGCACTTAGTGAATTCCTACAGGGCTGCCAGGACAGCCCTCAACATCAATCTTCCTTGGAGAAGACTAGGGCTATGAAGCCAATGGCTTTGCAAATGCAAGCTAGTACAGCATTTGAAGGAAGTGGTTTTGGGGCTCTCTGAGACTGTCCTCAAGAATAGCAGAAAATAATGACTGCAGGCTTTAGACAGCCCCTGAACCTTCTATCTCATCCTCTCAAATTCTTAGTTTTTTGTTACTATCCCCCCAGATGATCTCTCTTCTTTTCTCTAATAACAAAATCCCAGTTCTAGTGTTCTTAAGGTTGTCATCCATGACTTCCTAAATAAAACACCCAGTGGCCAATTAAACTTTTCCTTGACTAGTATGATCAATCCTACCTAGCACTTGGGAGACTGAGGCAGGATGATCATTACAAGACCAGCTCTGTAAAGCAAATTTCAGGCTAGCCATGGTTACAGAGTGAGATCCTGTCTCTAAATATCAAAAATAACTTTAAAAAAAATCAATCAATAAATATGCTTCATTTTTTTCTAACTTGTAGCACCCTGATGCTTATTTAATACATGACCTTTACCAAACGTGGAAGATCATGGGAGGCTAGAGAGAAACACGTGGAAATGATTAGACCCTAGGTGTAGGAAACTTGCAAGGGTAGACAAGGAATAAATAATTAACTACTACAGGAATGAGTTTGGACTTTAGTCCAACAGGTGCTGAAAATCGCTAGACCTTTTTGTGGGGAATGAAAGAATGTGTGCCAAGTTCTACGCCAATAGCACTTCACTATCTGTTGCTGAAATACAGGGATGGATCAGAGGAGAGAGGCACTTGAATTAAGCAGACTAGTAAGAAAGGTGATTGCAGGAATCCCATCAGACAATAATGAAAACACAAACCAGTAAAAGTGGCAAGGGAAATGGGAGCAGGCTGTAGGTGGTCGATGTGATTGGACTTGGAGACCATGTCCATGGAAACATTAGGGAGATAAAAGAATGAATGAGAACTGTACTTGTAATTCAAATCATGGAATAGTGTTTGTCATGGGAAACCAACGAGAGGATTTTTACAAAACGCTATGAAGGCTTTAGATTACAGAGTGGTTGGAGTGAAGTCGTCTTGAGAACAGCCCTATGAGAAGATCCAACAACTTGCTGGAGATTTTTTAAGCTTAATTGTAGAGATGAGAGCACTACTGGTACAGCATTTTTCTAACTGCAGAGAAATCCTGGTAGAAAACAAGGTAACTACAATACAGTCTGAGAAGAAAGCAAACTCAGGAAACTGAGAAAAGACACTAAGGAAGGCCCAAATAGCCTCCTGTAGTATGAATCTTCCTCATGCCCTCGGTTGCTTTACCTCCTCTTTTTCTCAATTCGCATTGTTCAAAACAAACCTGACACACTCCAAGTTGAGTTAACAACCCAATTCAGTAAAACCAACTGAATAGATCACATGGTTGATGGGATGTTATTGTAGTATCTTTGTGCTGCTCTCCAGGCATAAATTCACTATTTATGAGCTCAAACTCAAAATCTGGATTGCCAAATCAGGTCTTCTGGGAATGAACAAGGACTTCTTTTTAGGGATTTCCATTCATCATATTAAGTACCTAGATTCTCTAGAGACACAGTAACTCAGAGCCTGGATGCAGGGAATGATCCTGTAATTATTGATACTGCTTCCTGCCTTAGAATCTTCAACTAATCCTTCCTTGAATAGCTAATGATCCCAAGCTCACCATCAATGAGCTAGGAGACGGTTAAACTGATAAATTGTTGATTTAAATCCTTGCTTTTGTACCCTTGTATTGATCTAGAGATGATATAATACCTCCATGCCTGAAAGCGGACTAGATAACAGCACCTACCTTTAAAGGGTAAGTAATACATTTAAAGTTCTCACTAGAGTCCTGCCTGTTTTGTGAGAAATAAAATACATTTTCTAGTAGCCTTTGAAAAAAAATAGTAAGTGTCATATACTATTGCATTTTGTTTTATACAGGCTTTTATATAGCTTAAGCTGGCTTTGAACTCACACTCTTCCTCTGTGTCCCTTTTCTGTACTGAGGCAACAGGTCGGTGCCACCGCACTCAGCTCAAGAACTTATTTAAATAAGAAAAAATTTAAACTACCGCACTAGAAGAGCTAAAAAGCTTTCAATTTATTCTTCCTCTTTCCATCTCTTTCCTTCCTCTTCATTGAAACAACTTACCTATGCACACTACTGATTGGTCTCACTGTCTATTCTTGGACACTTCTAGCTTCTAGTCTATTCCTACCTCAAATAATTGTATCACCAGCTTTCCTGTGACAAAAGGTTATTTAGAATCAAAGCACTACAAAGGTTATAAACAGACTACCAAATACTATGCCTGTTAATGCAAGAAAATGAACTTTTTAAAAATCTTATGGTGAAATTTGTATTTTTATTATATTCAAAGGTCACACACTGGAAATAATTCAAATATCCATCATCAGGTGAATGGATAAATGATCTATGATACATCCATCCCATGACACATTACACAGAAATAAAAAGGCATGGGCTATTAATAAATGCCTCAACTGGGATGGATGAAAATAATTACGCTGTGCAGAAGTAAAACAAAGAGCACAAACACAACGTAACTCCTTTTATATTGACACTCTAGGAAAGAAGTTTGTAATTTTATGACATGAACCAGATGAGTCATTGCCTAGGAAGGAAAGCATCAAGTTTTAGGGCAAAAAGGTCATGGGAGACTGGGACTTCTATTTTGAGTGTTAAAATATAGTGCTAATTACACATTTATTAAAAGATACTTGCTTTTTCTCCCACCTCCTCTCCTTCCTTCCTTCTTTGCTCCTTCCATTTTCTTTTTACTTTCCTTCTTTAATCAAATTTTGAGCAGTCAATATTCCAGGCATTTTGCATTGAATCACAACAAACAACAATTGCATTGAATGAATGAATATATGTGTGATTTCCACCACAGAATGAGGTCAAAGGGCAGACTCTCCATGTCTACATTTTGGTTGGCAGGTGGAAGGGAATGCATGAGAAGAGATGTTGGCAAGAGAGAGAGAAAAGCCTATTAAGGTAAGAAATAATGTATGTCATCTCACAGAGAATGAAAATAAGGAAACCAATCTGTATAGAAAAGTGAAATGATACTATCTTTGGAAATATAGCATAAACCTTTAATAATAGGGTCCTGAGAATCATCAAGTCTAAGTCATTTATGTTAGAGGCATTTCAATATAATTTATCTCTCATTTTCTCCCATTATCTGAATCTGTCATACACAGTCCAGATCAGGAATGTTTGCCTCTGGAAGAAAGTGTTCCCACTTGCTAGGACCACTGGGAACAGGCTGTGTTCTATCACACTAAATAATAAACATGCATATTTTGCTGAAAACAGTAATTACATGGACAAATTCTTCCTAGTAATACAGAGCAATTCAATTCAAATCAACACGTTTTGGACACAGATCTATAAGGGAACTCTCAATTCTTAATGATTTCCACAGGAGAGGAGGAATGGATGTTTGATTTTATATAAAGGACCTTGTGCCAAGCACCTTTCTAGCTTTCTTATACTTCGCCCTAGAGTCCATTCTGTAGTCAACACCAAGATGCTGCCTTCAGACATTTTCTCATGCCTTGCACAGATATGAGCTACATCCCGCAAAGCTTCTGCACAAAGCGAACAAAATTACCCTGCAACTCTCTGGCTCACCATAAGCAAATTTCCAGCATCAGGCTTTCACAAATACCTCTGAGCAATTGCTGCAGTTCTTTGGGAGCCTGTAGGTAATATGACACTGAATTCTGCTTCATATCTGTCTCCAAGCCTTGTGACCATCTTCGGACACAGAGGGAGATTCATTGGACACTATTCTGACCCTGGCTTTTACTCAGCATGCTTTTCTCAGGAAACGAAGCCAGGGAAACTTCAGCCGATGAAGACCTCAAGATTAAGCCAAAGATAGCTTCAGTCTATTAAAGGTGTAAGGTTATCTGGACAGGAGGATGGGAGAAGTCTTCCCGGAGAAGCATGAGAGTCTTTAGAATGTGTCAATCCATATCTTAAACACTGATTCCTTCCACACACGTATTACTACTTAATATCTAGCCAGTACTACACTCTACTGATGTACCACGTTTGCAAGAGTATAAAAATACACTGCTGTATGTAATAATTTTCTGGATAGAAGTATGCTTGTGTACAATATATTCTATGTGCAATAGACTAGGGTCCAGACCACCTTCAATACCTAAGTCTACACCTACATCCTATCCATTATCACTACAACCAAATCCATCACCTGATAATACCTGAGCTGTTTCCTGTCTAACAGTTATAAACATAGGTAACATAGAAAAACTATGAGGAACAATTGTTTCCTATAAAAGCTAATAATTCTTTTTATAATATGGAAAAAAGTGCCCAAGAAACCATAAATAAAACTCCTCTCGCCTTTTTCTCTCTGGTACTAGAGAGAATGAGACTAACATGTGATAAGTTCAGGAATACAGAGAATGTAGCCTTCAAATATAGACCTTCTCAAAGGGCAGTGGTGGACTCATAGTCGGCACAGACCCAGGAAGAGTCAGAACTATCAAATGACAGCACTTACTCCTGAGTGACATTTGCTTTCTGAGTGAAATTTCTCTAGTGGGGATTTCACTTTAGTCCTGAACTAAACAGCATGCACATGTGGTTGAAAGGATCTATAGCTAGTAGGGAATGAGGTGTCCAAATACTTAGCCAAGCGCATCGGCAATGTTCCAGCTCACTGCTAAGGCAAACTCAATTGTGATTCTAGAAACTCCATATTTTTGAAATCCTTAAACGTCTGTCACCAAATCTATCCAGTTCATGTGTAATTGGAAATAGAAAAACCTATATGAAGAGGAACTGAAGGGGGTGGGAAAGAGACGAGATATTGGGCAATCTCTGAATGAGTTAGCTAGCATACCTGGTTTTCCCATTTATATCTTTCAATGACTTACCTCTGCGCAGCCACAGTTGCAGCAGCATCCAGAGCAAAGTGTCTCATCACATTCTCTTCCAGATACTTTTGCTCCCACTTGGTCATATCTGCTTCTAGGGCCAGAATTCTCTCCTCTTTCTCCCTGAGGAGCTCCATCAGTGCAGCTGCATTGTATTCTGAAGCATTAGTGGGCTGAGAGTTGCCCTGGCGCTATTGCGGGAGATGCAAAGATCCCTCAAGTTAGTGAAAGAAAAAACATAGTGCCCCAAGTCCTGAAGACTGATTATCTACCTACCTATCTATCTATCTATCTATCTATCTATCTATCTATCTATCTATCTATCTATCTATCTAATATTACTAACTTTCTAAGACAGGATTTCATTATATAGACTTGAACTCATGAATCCCCTGACACAGCCTCCTCGACCAGATCCCATTGGAAGAGCTTCTATTTTGTAAGATAGGACTTTCCCATGCTATTTTGTTTCTTTGTCTACCTATTTGCATAGTAGTGAAGATAGAACCTAGAGTTTCATGCATGTTAGACAAGCATTCTATTACTGATTCCTATTTCCAGGTCTCAAACAGAACAGTGCTGTGAGCACTGATGAAATGTTCATCACTAAGCTATTCCTATCCTCAGCTTTTAGTTTGGATATAATACTGATTCAAAAGAAGGAAGAGAATTTACATTTCCACATTGCTTTGCTGTTCAGAAATTAGATTTAAGGAACTACCAAAAAAAAAAAAAAAAAAAAAAAAAAAAAAAAAAAAACTTCAGTCCTTGGCTGACAGTAAAGTCTTCAAGGAAAATGGGAGTATTTTGTTTTTGTCTTTATCTCTGATTTGGTTCCAAAACTGTCCCTAATTTATGAGATTTTTACTGAGGTGCTCAACATTTATGGGATGGGGAGGTGGTCTTGACTTTTTTTCTTCTCTAAACCCTAATAAGTAGTATGTGACCAGAAGATTTCTAAAGAGTACTTCTAGCTGGCAGTGGTGGTGTACACCTGCACAGAAGAAGTTGTAAGCCAGTCTGGACTACATCAGACCCAATCTCAGAAAAAACAGGAAAACTGCCCAAGGATCCCACTAGCTCCGATTCAAAAATATCAAGGAATTTAGGTGTATAGCTGTTTCCCTTCATATAGGGTCTTTTGTTCTTGTTCATGGGAAAAATAAATAACAGATTTTGCTGGAAAAGGTACTGGATAGGCTACACATGTATACTGGCAACGCCTTTTACTGTAACATGGGGGAGCTGGCAAAAATGTAAAAATGAGCAAGCATTTAAGTATCTTTAGAGTCTTTGCTGAACACAAAATAATAAACAAACAAACAACACCCAAGAATACAGGCATTTCTTTTCTTCCTTTCTCTCATTCCACAACTGGTTAAGTAAGACTCAGGAAATAAATGAAAGTTAGGAGCCTCAAGAAGTAATGAAGTAAACAATAGTTACCCAGCCCAAGATTTATAAGTCCCCCTCAAGATTATATAAGCAGTAACAATTGCTGCAGAGATAAAATTCTGATTGCTGGAGCAGCGGGAGGTTCAGCAGAGATTTTCAGTGATTCAGCTGTAATGAGTCATCATCACCCACACTTAGGGAGGGAAGACCTTTCCAGCTGCATTTGAGTCACCTATACTTCTGTAAGTAGCCCCCTCACCAATATTTCTGAAAATAACCCTAAGAACCTCACTGGTTCATGAAAACAGACTCGGGTAGAATAATTTCACAGGTCTATCATCCCTGCCCATCCCCAGGATGTCTCCCTGCATTCATTACCTGCTGAATTCTAAGAGATTCCAGTTCCCTCTCCAAACGTGTCCGGAGTCGGTGCTCCAGCTGCTCCCGCTTCTCACACGCTGCCTGGAGCTGCAACAGGGCCTGCTGCATCTTCTCCACCTTATCCACATACACTTGCTTCTTTTTCAGCTAGAAATCCAGGTTGGGAGATTTGGGAAAGAAAGAAAAACAGTAACAGGATCAGTTATGACATTTCCAAATCCACCCTTGTACTGAGATTTCTTTCTGATTCATGACTAAAGAACAGTGAGATGGACCTTTGGGACGAGCATTTTCCTTCCCACGCCTATCTTCCCATACAAACAATGTCAAGAGAGATAGGTGGCAAATAATGGCTCAAATGACTTTTGGCATCCTTGGGTCAAGCAGTGTCCTACTTGTTGTTGTTGGTTTTTTTTTTTTTTTTTTTAATTAAAAGGCTATAGATTATTTGGGATTTTCATTTCCAAAGTTGAAGCTGATGACTGTGGATTGTATACTCTTTAGTTTTATTCTGGAGCCAAGGATCCCGTAAATATGCAAATGAATCAATATATATCTCAGAAAATGAGTTAGACATGATTCTTTACCTTTGCAAGTCTATAAGCCATATACCTAAGCAAAAGTTTATATAACTGGGAAGAATGTACGTTCTTTGTATCCTTTTATGGAAGCAATTGGACAGCCTTGAATAAGACATTCATACTCCAATATCCAATAAGGTTGGAAAATTAGCAGGCAGCCTTACCATTTTGCTTGCAGAAGAACAGATTCTGCTTTACACACTACCTAGATGGCTTCCCTAAGTGCTAGATCAACTTGTAGCCTCTGTCTTGTCTAAGAGAAAAATCCTCCCAAGTGGGGCCATCCCATCATTAGCTTCCTCTTGGTCAGTAAAGTTAGAGATACCTCTGCCACTGAGATTAAGAGTAAAAATATTATTGCTAACAGGTATTAAAGAAACATAAACTCAGGTAAATTGACTGCAGGTAATTCCTAAGCCCTTAAGCCTAATTTAGTAGGTAGCTGCAATATGAGAAGTTGCTTATTGTACCAATATTGTCCACAGCCACAAAGCCCTATTTGTTAAGCCAAAAGGAGCTATCAGATCTTCTCAGTGCAGAAACCAGGTATGTCTTTCATGGTAATGAGTCTAAACCACAGTTGTTTTGTATTTCTGCTTCAACAGCACTACCACTTACTGGTGGGGAAGCATTTGATCAGAATCCTCCTGTATCCTGGTCAGAATTACTGAACTTTTTACAGGTGGCAAGAAACATACCTTACATTTTCCTATCACGAGACATCTGGCTTCTCCTTTGACCGTGAGAAGGGAAAATCGTTTTAACTTTTTTCAATACTTTGTTGGCATTACCTCTCAAAACAGGCCTCATTCAATCTAGCACTGTAAACCAACAGGTGAATTTTTTTTTTGTTTTTTTTTGTTTTTTGTTTTTCGAGACAGGGTTTCTCTGTGTAGTCCTGGCTGTCCCAGAACTCACTCTGTAGACCAGGCTGGCCTCGAACTCAGAAATCTGCCTGCCTCTGCCTCCCAAGTGCTGGGATTAGAGGCGTGCGCCACCACACCCGGCTCAACAGGTGAATTTAAGTCTAGATGTTTTACTATTTATGAAAATTTCCTGAAGTATACAACGAACGAAGAAATCATCATATTTCACTTCTAAATAAGTTTAAATCTTTCCTTCCTGACTAGGACATGCAAGAGATTGAGGTCGGGGATGCTTCTACCTTGCTTTTTGGTTAAGCTTTCAGTATTGGGAAAGAAGGGATCATTGTGTTGCCTTTACCTTTGGGGTTTTGTAATGTTTGTGAGCTATTTAGAGCTGAATGCATTTATTTGTGAATCATGCTGAAACCCCTAAGGGAGCAGTGCAATGGAAATGCAGAGAATGTGAACTATAATTACGAAGGCTTACAGCACTTATACTTAAAGGCAATTAAACGTAGACAGCATGCAGTTCTTTGCCTTGATGGCCAAGTATAGCAAAGGGATCTCTGAAAACTGAAAGGCAAGCAGTCCAGAGTCATGCCAATCTCTCTACATCCGGCCTCTCTCAAAAAGGAAAACTTAATATCCCAGGAAAAGCAGCCTCCGAAAGAGGTAGTTGCTAAGCCAGCCCTCTGAATGGGAAAGGCAATGTGGGACTGGTGAGTTCGCTGAGTTTGTTGAAAGACGAGTGTTTAGACAGATTCTGTAGAGCAAGCCAAGAAAAATAAAGACCATTATTGCTGGCATAGTTCTACATCTTTAAAAAAAATGATTATAGCTCACCCACAAATACCACAAGCACCTGGGACGTGCTTATCCCCTGAGATATGTCACAATGGGAAGTGACAAGTTTTGGATGCTGACCATGCTAGGCTTTACACATGTAATTTACAAACTCAGCCATCTTCTAGGTTATATACACTCCACATTGCATAGCTATTTCTAAGTACTTCAGTCCATTAGTCTCCTAGATTTTATGTGCTTTAGTTTTACTCTCTTTCCAGTTATGTATGCTGTTTAAGCATCTCAACTTCAATTACTGGTTGGCTATGAATGACAACTTCCCCGCTCTGCCTTAGAGTGTCCAGTTGTTAACAAACACACCTGAGTAATAGGAGGAGTTCACAAGTCACTAAAGCTAAATGGCCAGTATGATGCCAGGCCTGCAGAATGTGAACAGTTGCCTTGAAGCCATTATGACTGAGAACAGCAGTTGCAACCAACACTATATTGTTCCCCCCAAATTAAAACTATTTACTATTTAGTGCCAGCCATAGTATTTTATGGGGTAGGGGACACGTCTTCAATCTCTGAAAGTTTACAAAACTTCAAACTGTATTCTACAGATCTGATATTTTGTAGGGAACTGCTGCTATGGATTGATTGAATCACCTTTCTTTTCCTCTATCGTGTATTTATTTATGTATTTAGAGTTCTACATAAAACATCCTAACACATGCATACATACATACATACATACATACGTGTGTGGTGTGTGTGTGCCCACATACATGTATGTATATCTGTGTACTCATTCCTTGTTGTTTCTGAAGATTTTCATAAAGAACTACCTGCCCACTTTATACCACTCAATCATCTGGTTTGAGACAGAGTTTTTCTTAACTGCATAAGCTGACATCAAACCATAAGATTCTCCTTCCAGAATGCTGGGATTACAGGTCTACTCTACTATATCTACCTTGACATTTACCTTTTTATAAAAAAGACACATCATTGTTATATACATAATACTTATGGTTCCCGTATACCCTTTGGTGTTGCACCCCTCACTGCTTAGGAATTCCTTCTCCCACAAAATTTTAAGAGGTTAAAAAAACCCTCTAAACTAGATAAATAATTTGCAATGGCCTCTATGGGTCTTTAAACTCCCATAGTTCACAAATCTAGGAGATGTCTTTTCATAGTTAAAAATAATCAATATCTCAGGGTGCTAAAGATCTTAAATAAAGACCTAGAATATTATATAGTTATAACTATGGAGGTTAGAAAATAAGTAAATGCCTTGTGTGCTTGTGTGTGTGTGTGTGTGTGTGTGTATGACAGATCACAGAAAATGTGTACTTTTTACAGAATCCTAGATTTTTTATTTTTTGATGTCTTCAGTGTTTAAAGAAATGAGGGTTCTTTTGATAAGTTTCCAAATCCAGGAGTGGCTCTCATCTTTGTGTGGGGAATGAGTTTTCAGAACCATGGATTAGTCCTTCTGAGTTGCTAATCAAACCTCATGCCCATGAGTTCCTAGAAGAAGCCATGCAAATCCATCATTTCAACCTAATTCCTTCTGGTTATCCAGTGAAGAGTCATCATTCTATCCATTTAAGTTTTCTTAGTAAATGCTGGTTCTCAAAACTTGTCAACATTTTTCCCTTTCCTTACTTTCCTCTAACCCTTGTTCTCAATTTGTCTCCTTAACCCATTATTTGCCATCATCTTTGAGTCATTTTCTCCTCACCCAAAAGTATCTGTCTAAACAACTTTCAATTTTGATTCTCCACCTTAATTTTTTAGTTAAGGTCCTTAAATTTTTACTTTGTTTGGCCAAGTCACCATAAGAGTACCAAATCATTCCTATTCAGGATAAATTTTCAAAGGAGAATCTTAAGTCAAGTATCATGGTGCAGGCCTGTTCTCTGCACTTTGAAAACTGAAACACCTCTCTCTCTCTCTCTCTCTCTCTCTCTCTCTCTCTCTCTCTCTCTCACACACACACACACACACACACACACACACACACACACACACACACACACAATTACACATACACACAAAAGGAATCTTTAAAAATCATAAGAAATGGGAGAAAGAACAGTAGGAAAGAAATCTGATAGAGAACAGAGCAAATCCTCTTGAGCTAAGTCAATCATCTTTTCCACTGCACTTCTGTAATAATTTGAACCCATTCCCAAGAATTTGGCAGATCCCATAACCTCTTCTGACTCAGGAGAATCTGATTCCTACAAATGAATACCATGTGATGGCATCTCTTTCCTCCTTCCAACAACTGTGGGTGTCTTTCAAGCTGACTTTTTTTTTTTTAAAGATAGCTATATACAAAATTAGTTTTAGAGCATCTTAAGTTGACTGTCTCAAGCCTTTACAAGGAAGTTCTTTAGTCCATCAATTTCCCATTTATAGGATGACAAGTAACAGGGCTAGTGGTATGTGAATGTTTTCCCTAAATTTCTTTCTAACTGTCCTGCCTAATCAGTCTGTGCTTTAATATTCCCATCTGTGGAAGGATGCTAACACTTAAAAGGTTCCTAAAGGATATAAAATATGTCTGTTATTGTTCTTTTTTCTTCTTTTTCTAGGCTCTGTGCACCACAGGCAAGTGTCCTAACACTGAGGTACTTTAACCACTATCTGTAAAAATATAAATCAGAGATTAAAAATATAGATATATAGGTAGAAGGAGTAAATCCTGATATATACAGGTACCCATCTTCTCAAGGATACTGAAGCTGATGCAGAAGTAAGGTATTATGCCTGTATTATTGTGCCTGTATTATATCTGCATTGCCCCTTGCCTTCTATTATGTACACATAGTCCTTTCTAGAATGTCATGTCTGTAGTAAACTTTCTCTATTCTTCTCCTTCAAAGAAGGAGTTTTATGTTGCCCCATGAGCTTTCACTAATTTTTGTTTAATCTGATTTAGTTTTACCCAGGGACCCTGCTCTAAGTCAGGGCTCACACTGAAGCAATTTGGTAACACAAGCCTGGTGTTAGCACATTGCCTCTGTCCATTGCCAAAAGGTTACTGTCCACTGGTAGATATTAAAAGACTTTTTAAAAAAGAACACCTCTGAATATTTGCTGCCTTGGGAATAAAGAAATCTCCAAGTCTCCTTGGGAATTTAATAAGCCATAGTGATAAAAAATGAATGAAAAGAGCAAACTAAGCGAGGCAGCCCCATCTCTGTTTGGTGTGTGGACATAATTTCTCCTTTTTAAAGATGTTGCCTAAAACAACTAATAATCACTATGAAGAAATCACATTGTCATGGGCATGAGAAATGTCATCTTTTGATCAAATGCTTTTCAAATGAATTGAACATCCCAGGAAATTCCTGAATGTATATGTACCTTATTCTATTGACCCTCTTAGTACACTTATAATTCACACTCCTTAGACTCCCATTCAAACTTATAACATATTCTAACTATTGTATAAGCTTAATAGAGTCACCAAGAGTCCAATCGGTTCAAAATTATAAGGGAGAATTAAACATGTAAATGTTGATGCAGACATTTTCCTCTATTGCTGGGAAGGAGGAAACTCGTGTATTACCTGGAAGATAGCAAAAACTATCTCTTAGAACAAAACAAAGAGCTTAGTAAATCTAGTAGTGAGGGGCATAAAGAGATTGGCAAATGTTAGCCCTAAGAAGAATGCTAGTAGAAATGGAGAAAAATAAGGTAGGGACATTGAGAGAAGTGGCTGAGGTGGCAATGTGACTTTAGAGTGACATGAGGATCGCAACAAGAATAACAATATCTAAATCATCTCCAGCCACTGTGATTCTGAGCAGGTGATTACTTTAGCCTCTTCTTCAGTCTGGATAGTGTTCATTCCAGCCCTAAATATGGCTCACTGCCTCTTGCAGGCATCCCTCTCACCTCCTGTTTTCTGCTGTCCTACACACGGCACTCACTAAGCAACTCACCCTCAGCATCTTCCCGTACTGGGTTTGCCAAGTCTATTTTTTTTTCCCACAAACCCTGAAACAATTATCCAAGCCACTGCTTCAACTCTGTATTCTCCTAATGTAGCAGCCGGCCAGAAGCCCGGGCTGACTTGAGGTTTGTGAGAAGATATGCCAGACATCCATGGAAACTCCCAAGTGAGGTTAATTTTGAGAGGATGGGAGGAAGCTCTCTGTGAATGTGAGAATACTGTGGCTGCTTTAGGACACAGAGCTCTTTTGACTTGTTGAATCAGTGTCAATTTCAATAAGACCCATGTGTCCCAAAAGGTAAGGGAAAGAGGTTTAGGAATGCATCATTTACCTCCTCTGGCTGTCTGCTCCATAGGATATAGACTGATTCTAAGGTCTGTATCACAGTGACTTGTGAGGGAAAGAGAATCTATTCATCTCTATCCTAGCGAAATAACACTGTAGATGTCCTGAGACTATGGTTCATAAAGGAATCTGCATTAACTTAGGAGAAATTGCAAAACAGTTCTTGTCTGAGGTGGCCCTTCTGAGGAATGCTTATAAGGGGGACTGCTGAGACCGACAGAAGGCTCATTGGATTAGAAAATGAAATGAATGTCAAGGAATGCACCCACATGAGGGCTTTCAAGAGGTGAAGGTATAAAAGAACTCAAGGGTCCTTGAATCAATACAGTTAATTCCCCACCATCTTGATGCAATGAAAACTAATTGCCTGAGTGACCCTAAACTTAAGAAACCTGAGAAAAATATTCCCCTCACAAAAGGACTGTTTCAAGAAAGCTCTTATAAATCTGATTTGTTCAATAAGGAAGAAAACTTTTTTCTCCAGAAAAAAAACTCCAAAGTTCTGAGCAATAAGGAAAATTCATAAAGCCAGACATGAACCACACAAGACATGTTTACACAGGTCACTGGCAAGTCTTCTAGTTTATCTCTGTGCTTTCCAACATGGCCTTCATTGAGCCATGTTCACCAAGCATAAGAAAATCTTAACTATCTCTACCTTCCACTCTCTCACCCTGTTTTATTTGTTAGGGTCTCACTATGTAACTCTGTCTGTCCTGGAACTCAATATGTAGACTGAGTTGGCCTTGGACTCAGAGATCCATCTCCCTCTGACTCCAAACTATTGGGATCAAAGGTATGTGCTGCCATGCCCAGCACAGAAACACACATGAGATAGAAATAATCACTAATTTTGTGACAGAACCATATTAAAGATCCTATATAAAACTGATGTAGTTTGTGAATCTAGTATTCTATGCTGGCAGTTTTAATTCTGAATAACCAAGGCCTCTTGGGGTGTTCAATCACATCATGAATTAACAGTATGTTTTTAAGATAGAGGACTGGCGAAGTATTATGTTGATTCTCTACAACTTGACATTAACACTTGGGTAAGTCAGGCTAAAGGATATCATGGATTACATGGTATTATCTCCTAGGAAACCGTTAACACACAACCTAACTCCAATGAGTCTTTAAGGCTCAACAAGAACAACAGAGGAAAATCTGTAAGTCTGGGGATCTCCAGAAACCAGGGCCATTCTTAGTGGGGACCAAGAAGTAGGCAATTAATGGAGGCGGGGAAGACATTTCTCATACAATAGCTACAATGTGATTTAGTCCTGAAAACTATGATCTTATTTTAGGTTCATAAGGCTTTTGACTTGTAAAATAGTGGAGGTATTACTATAGCTTTCCAAAAGGTTTTCACTATACAACTTGGGCTGGCCTTGTAATTGCTATATAGCCAAGTGGTTTCCTACTACAGATCCATGAAAGGTATGATTTCTCTTAAAATAATTCAAAATCCAAAATAGAATTTTACAAGGTTTTAATTTTTAGTCACTTTACACTTCATCATTGAATCTTTGTTAGAATATACTCATGCCCAAACATTCAAAGCATTTAAGAGTTCATTTTACTCTAGTACGATCACAACCAACATCCAGGATTCATTAATGAGCAGGACATCAGCAAAGCTCCCTCTTTTTCATAGTATGACAGTTTAGTGTTGCGACAGAGCAACTTCTACATGAATACTAATCAGACACATATTTAAATCATATTCTTAATAGTTCAGAGGTCCTTGTATTTGTCATGTATTTGTCAAGGAATGGCTCCACCCACTCACACAAAGAGCTGACAAATTCAACTACACCATATAATAACATTCTTTAAAACTAGTCTCTAAGCCACAACAAAGATCTTTACCAATGCATTCTCCTGACATAAACTCTAAACTCTCCCTGGGTCTTATTTTTGTCCCAGACCTCTAAAGACTGCTTCCATAGCCAAACAATATTGTCAAATTCAATAGCAAAAGATGTGGCTGTCAAGGCGCATTTCTGACCTAGAACAAGGGGCAGGCTTGACTTTCCATTGAGTATGGGGGGAACAGGACCATTACAATTGCAAGATCATTAGAGTACTTTAAAATATCTGGAATCATTCTATAGTCCTTTGAAAGGAACTGTTTAAAGCTTGGTAACAAGAAGCTTAAGGCAGAGAGAGCTAAGGTACTAGGGAGAACTTATGGTATGAAAACAGTTTATTAAACAAATGGGAGAATGGAAATTGCCTCCTTTGGCAATAATGATTTCACATTCTGGAGTATGTATGTATAATCATGTATATAAATTTGCACACATGCAATCTATGTCTTTAGAGTGGAAGAGTCACTAAGAAGTTGTTCTAATTGTTGGTCACATTCAATAGCAGAGTAACATTCATAAAGAAGAAACCACTGAAAAGTTCCTGTCAAGCAGGATAAATGAAATGTAATAGAAATTAACAGGAGAAAGAGACTCTGAAACAGAGAAAATGGACTCCAAAGATCATTCAATCCCTTATCTCTGTTCTGATAAAATTGAACGGCCAAAATTTGTCTCTGTTGGAATATTGTATAAGCTGCATATTCAAATGAATGAGACACCCAGGCTATAAGTTCCCCAACTCGTTTACTCTCTGGCTCATATGCTACCTGAGGACACCTACCTCTTCTTCCAGCTTCACTACCTTCGCCTGGGCATTGCTCAATGCCTGGTCTCGGATTTCAATGTGTCGCCTTTGGTCTTCATTGGTAGAACGGGCAGTAGCCAGCTCAGCTTCCAGCTTTTCCTTCTCCCGCTGGTTTTCTTTATCTGTGTGGACATGAAATATCAACACTGTCACCCTGAAGCTGAGTCAAAGCCTTATGTGAGCAAAACTGATAGTATATATATATATATATATATATATATATATATATATATATATATATATATATAGTGTGCACACTCCTAGCACATGGCTAAGAGAATCAAAATTTATAACATCTAGATTTTACCACTGGATTGACCACGAACTTGTCAGGTAAAAATCAATGGATAAGAAGATATAAAACATCATTAAAAAGAAAGAGGAAGAGCCATGAATGGAGATATACATGTATAGCACAGAGTAAGTCTGTCTCCTCAGTTTTGTTTTTAAAAACTGCTCTTACACTGACAAAAGAGTAACCAAGTTGAACAAAAATTTCCATCTTTGTTTCCTCTGACAATGTACCAAGGACTCTAAAAACAATACTTCATAAATCAGATACAACCTCAAATCCTACTCCCTTAGCAAGAACATTTCCTGAGATCAAGACCATGAAACATGTGCTCTTTAGGGAAAGCCCAATCCAACAGCATGCCCAATCTAACTTACTTTATCTAATATAGGCATCCATTTTACCTAAGTAATGTTTAGAACTTTTATAGTAATAAAATATGTATTTGGCATATATGTGCATACACACATACACATATTCACATGTAGGATGTGTAGGCATATATCTATGCATGTGTGTATGTATATTCCTGTGTATGCACATTTGAATAGATACAATCTGTCTTCAGAATGGAAAAGTCACTAAAAAAATTGTTCTAATTGTTGGTCACATTCATACTCAAAGCAGAGTAACATACATAAAAATGAAACCACTGACAAGTCTTTGCCAAGCAGGATAAATAAAAGATATTAGAAATGAAGAGGAGAAAGGGACTCTGGAACAGAGAAATGGAATCCATCTCTGCTCAGAAAAAAATTAACAACCGAAATCTGTAGCAAAACGTTTACCAGGAGATGATGTAGCAAAATGAAATGGCATTCATCTCAGCCATGTAGCAGTAGTTCAATAAATATTACAGCTCTGAGCCTCAAATCTATAATGCTCCATTTCAACAGGACCTTGATTCTAGCTTCTGCCCTGCTTTGACTGTCCCTGCTTTAATGTGAGAAGTAGTTAGGTCATTGACAAGTCATATCTTAATTTTTTCTTCTAAAGGAGAACAATGGAACTTCTGGCTTCTAATACAGCATAAAAGGAAGTTAAAAATTGAGACTCCATATTATCAGAGGTTTAAAAGGCTGAATGACAAAAACAATTGAGGAGAGATCTATAGAGAGCCCTCAGAAGTGAGGTTCACTGGAAGAGGTTTTGCCCTCAAAGTAGGAGACAATTGGACAGGGGATCACAATTTAGCAAATTAGAAGTCTATGAGCCAGTACCATGGAAACCTGAAGCTGGTTAAGAAACCCTGAACTATATCATTGATTAATTGCTGGTGGCTCAGTGTGCACAAATGTGTGAGCTAATTCCTGCAAGAGGCACTCATACTGGAACACCCACATTTTTAGAAGTTTTGCCACCAGGTGTTCATCCAGATTCTTCCAGGAGATCAGAAAAAAAAAATCTCCTCGTGTTATTTGCAGCAGGGTGTGTGTGTGTGGGGGGGGGTGAAGAGACCATTATGAAATATCCCAGAGCATTTTGTTCTTCTCAACAAGGCATGCCCTGAGGAGAAACTTTTACCAGAACCTAACTTATTGAAATATTTTGGATACTAAACTGTCTTGAAAAGGGATAATGTTTATTTTAACATGTTCCAGGCTGGAGACAAAGAAATACCCTGACTCTAGGTTCCGCTGATCCTAGTAAACAAGAGTAGGGATTGAGCCATATCTGTAAGGCCCCTAGTCCAAAAGCACAGACTCACTGAAGCTAAAGTCTTAAATCTCAGAGCTAGATCCCATTTAACTTGTCCCACACCTTACACCACATCAGGAAGGAGTATTGCCCTCTATAATGGAAGCACAGGTAACATTATACTGTCTTGTGTAATCCATTTTTCTTAAGGATCCTATGAGATAATGTAATGTATTTAAATGAGCAAAACATGAAAAAGTACCAAAGAGTGTGAGAATCATCACCATGATTAATGATGAAAAAGAATCAGAGAACTTCAAAATATGTCTTTTTAATTAAATGTGACTGCTTTTTTCTATTAGTTTTTTAAAATGTGATGGCTAAGTGTTACCAGACCTGTACGAGTAGTAATTTTGTTCCTGAATTTAATACTAAAGTAGAGTTACAAGGGACAATGGCATATACAGTATGTCTCATGTTTTCCCAGGCACCTCTCCTGTGACCTAAGACAAATCTCATACGAGAGACTCAAAGAGTTTAGACTTGGAAGTGGAGGTGGTCTTCCTTTAAAGACCTTGAACATTATCTTCTAGATGCCAATTTGGCCTCATTTCCCACAGACTCCTATCTGAACAGATGTACCTTGAAAAGAAATGAATATTTGCTGAATATTCACTACATATCAGGTATTGTGCTAGCTTAATCGTCAGAACAAGGATATGAGGTACTATTCTTTACTTCTCTATTTTGCATACGAGGAAACAGGACTTGGAGAGCAAGCATGACTAATTTGCAAGCACTCCCGGAAAATGAGAGGTGGATTCCATACTGGAGCTAAGGTTTTTCAAAAGAGCCTTCTTTCTTCTTCCTTCTACAGTTTCCATCTTCAAGGGCCCTTTGGATGCCCAAGGGCACAAGAAATAATGAGGTCAAAAAGGCATGCTCTCTTCTCCACGTAGTTTTAGAACCACTAACAGTATTTCACCCTGTTGTTAATGCAATTTTGCTTAGTAACTAACTGAATTTGATAAAGCCAAGACAGAGCTTGGAGAGTACCTGAAATATCATTTCTTCACACAGAGGAGTACAAGACTAGAAGATTCAGGGTTTAAGAATCCATATGTTTTGTTTTATTCTGGGAGGCCACCACCATCTTCCTGCCACTGAACTAGCTTCCAGGGTAACAGTGACACCACAAAGGCAACTTCACAATTTACCCTCGGTTCTGATGACACCAGAAAAACAACATTCCTTGCTCTTAAGACTACTGACAAAAGAACAGGAGGCTCCGGGCCAAGAGGAAGAAAAACTGTTCTGAAGCCAGAGTACAGCAGAGCAACCCAGTCAGGGAAGGGAATATTGTAAATGACGATCAAACAGACTTGTAAAAACTAACTGGAAACTGCACAGAATGACATGAAAGGGTCATTGGAAGACCCAGTAAAAATAGAAGAGACTGACAAGTCCCCACCAAGGACTTCAGTGGGAGTTGCGCTGAGGGAGGCTGGGGCTGGGGCTGGGGCGGGTTGGGGGGGGGGGCAGCCAAGCTTTGGCATCTGTAGGAACAAGGACAGTTCATCTGTTCTCAACCCAATTCCTTCTCCCAGTGGACTCCATCTACTATGAAGTTTTTATTGCTACTTTTATTATAGCAATTGGAAAGAATTAGGCATTGTCTAGCTGGGTGGAGTCCATTAGAGACTCGATAAAGAAGAGGATTAATTCATTGTTACAGTCCTAGGAGTATTTCCAGACAAAGGAAACACTATTATGAGGAAAGCACAGCTCTGCCCAGTCCCATACCCTCCAACTCTGTAATCAGAACCATGAGTTCAGGTCATAGCCAAGGCTCTTCCTTCTCTGGCTATCCTACAATCTGCCAGTGGGTAATAATATGACACAGCAATAAGAGTTTAGTAGGTGAACCCGTGGCATAGGCTGGGGATTTCAAACATTAATCATTGTCCTATATGTTCATCCCATCTCCCAGAGCCAGCATATGGAATCGCCTATAATAATCCCTTCAGCATTATTGAGGACAATATTCCCCAAGGTCTTTTCTTCAGCTAGCCTTGACAATGGCAGGAATTCTAATGGGTTTTCTCTGACTTAGTATGGAGAACACTCCTTTGATGTGACTAGAATTGTGGCAGAAGCCTTCTTGGCCTTTCATGCACTAACAGGAAAAAGATACTCATTCTCTCCTGGTTGTTCTAGAAGGCTAAAGTGAAGAGCCAGACAACATTTTCATAAACTTTACCTCCATCCACACCTGTTACCACTATGCACCCATTCATGCCTGCCTCTGGAGTTTGCAGACTTACGTTTGGCAAAGAGCTGAGAGATGGTCTTCCTGGTGTCCTCGGACCCCTCCGACTCCTTCTCTGCCAGCTGCTTGTTGGCAGTCTCTAGACGGTCTGTGGAAGGTAAAGACAATTAATTCACATGCTGTCTGCCTTCTAAATACTGGCCTTTGGCAAAAGTCAGCATCGGGTTTGTTTTGTTTTGTTTTGTTTTGACAAACAGGGGTAGGTGACACAGTCCCGAATTTTCAAAGGTGAATCTTAAAATAATACAAGAGCTACTCTAAAGCAAGAGCCAGATTCCAGGTCACATGCTTTTATCCTCACTGCCTAGGAGGGGAAGGCAGGGGAATTGTGGAATCTAAGGTTGGCTATGTTGTAAGTCCGAGGCCAGCCTGGATTGTGTAAAGAGACCTTGTCCCCAAAACAAACAAGCAAACAAGCAAACAAAAGAAGTGAAGTCCACTTGCCACTCACCTCTCAGGTCTCGGTTGAAGTCATGCATCCTTCTAATCTCGCCCTCCAGCTTGTCCCTCATGGCTTTCTCCAGAGCCTCTCTTTTGGAAGATGACTTCACCAAGTTCTCGTATGCCTCTGAGACCCGCTGGATTTCTGTCTCCACCTTAACATCAAAAAGGAAAGAAAGATGGTATTGATGCTAGGAGTTGGATGGAAAGGACAGTTTAGAAGCATGCATGCAACTCCTCAGTGGCATCTTCTTGCAGATAGATTGTAAGGTCAGTAAACAACTCAAATGCTTCATGGGATTTCCTTAGGACAAAAGCAAAGTCTGTCTTCCTTGATAAAATAGACTTTATACATGATTTTAATTTCTAAATTATTTTCTGAGTTTAATTTCTACATTATTTTCTGATTTTGAAAATATTAATAGTGTATATTATATAGCAATAACTTTATTTTGAAGCCCTCAAAGGATGTCTTTCTATGCAGGTCTCTCATTTTGTCCTGACATTTGCCTAGGCAATGTAACTTGCCCCATTTTAGCATAAGAAAGTAGTTAAATCACCCATCCCAAGTACAGATCAACAGCAAATATGAACCCTAATCATCAGCCCAAATCGTCAGCCTCCTGCAGTATAATTCAATTCCCTTTTTACAACCACTTAATCAAGGGTCAAATAGTTAAGAAGATCTGATTAAAGTGAGCTTCATGCAAACTGGAGTGCAAACATGCATGTTCTCCTTGCCTTCAAGGAACTTTCAGTATAATCAAGTCAGAGAATACAGGGCAAACTACAGCTTTAAGAATACAAGGAATAATGATAGCTATAAAGCTAAAAGAAGGAGCAAAGTTATCCCTGGTTGGGGGAGGGGAGGAAAATAATTTCAGGGAGAGATGGCATTTAGAGTTGGATCCTGAAAGCTGGGTTGGATTTCAATGGGCAGAGGTGAGTGGAAGGGTATTCTATTCTGAGTAAGCAAATGCATTCCCAGAATGACCAGGAGTCTAATCTGGCTGGACACTGTGTGGTAGCCACAGGGAAGCTAGAGGGATGTGGCTGTGAAGATGGACTGAAGTCAGGTCAGAAACTGGTTTTAAATGTCAGGCATTTGGACTTTATCCCATACTCGCCATAGAAGTCAGTGGGAAACTAGTACAGATTTCTAGCTGAAAGTTAGAATTTGTGTTGTTTTATGACACCACTCGGCAAATCTTATAAAATGAGAAAGAAAAAAGAAAAACAAAGTCTCTTGTCCAGAGTTAGACAGAAACAGGAAGAAAACAAGAAATTAGACTCCAGAGTCTTGCAACCAGTACAGCTCCAGTGCATGTGGAATAACCGAAGAGCTTATTTGCATATAATTTGTATAAGACAAATAAACCCCATGGCCTATTAAGCAATTTTCAAATTAAGTCTGACTCCTCCAACCACTCTGCATTTCTTCTCAGTTTTCTACTCTTCCTGAACAAAAAGCTCAGGGTGCTTTAGGGGGGGTGAAATAAACAGGTGCCCCAATTGAAGGTGGGGGAGGGGAAGGGGGATTTCAATCAAGTCCAATTCCAGCTGCTCCCATCTTCAAAATCCCGCTGGAGACAGGACCGCCTGCAAACAAATGAGGCTTACTGCCACTGAAAAGAACAGACGTGAAAGTGGTTTTCTCCTTGCAGATGGCACCAAGATAGCAGCACAGAAGGTGAAAACTGGTGAGTGGCATTTAGAGACAAGAACCGCAGGGCCTGTGGTTGCTGGAGCTTTCTCAGGAAATTCAACTGCTGGAGAGGAGAGAAGAAACACTTCTTTTGGAAAGAGCAGGCCCAGTAGTAGTGTTGATGTGAAAGAAGCAGCCAAGAGAAAGCAAGGCTTCCTACTTACAGCTCAGAAGGCCACACCTAAAAAGACAGTCCCTTTTCTCAAAGTGCACAGCCTGCTTGTGAAGGATCTGGTGCTAACCATTCCCCTTCCCCTTGTGGAAATACTGTCCCCTTTCAAAGAGCTGTGTAATGAAGCCTTCCCAGAAGGGCAGATCCACTGGCTGGGCGTGTGTGAAGGAAGAGGTAGAAGTAAGGGGGCGTGGCCATGGGTTTCCAGCCTTGCTCATTTTCCTTTCAGTCCTCAGGAGCCTGCTGTGTGTTTCATTTTCCCCCCTAACTCTACCATCTGGTATGCACCTTATTTTCTGTTTCTAATTTCTTCTTCTCCCCTACCTGTCTCTCTAACTCAACCTTGGCTCGCACTGGGCTTCTGCAGACACGCCAGCTATGATGATTGTACTTCTCTGACGTATTTCTGCACAAGGGACAAACAATCAACAAAATTCCGATTCAGCTACCTGCACTAGAGTTTCCCAACCCATCTCCTGGTGTCTGGTCATCAGGGATCCTGTGACAAGGAAGATATGAGCTCAGTCACGGGTGACTGTGTCAAAGATAAGGCTAGGCTAAGGCAAATTAAAAGTTAAAGGAGGTCTAGCCCGTCGAATGGGGTTTCTAGTCAATGAACAAAATCTGTGTACAGCATGAATGTGATGTGAGTGAGGGATATTGTCAAACTGAGAAGACAGAAACTATAAAATGAAGGAAAAGTAATAGCTCTTAATCCATCCTGGGAGGTCCCGACCAGATTTGAGTAAAGTAAGAAAGGGGGGGCATACACACACACACACACACACACACACAAACACAATGTAACTATGGAAAAAATAAAAAATAAGCCCTCTTCTCCTGTAGGCAAAAGATCTGGTATCAGTGAATTCTAGGAATCGAGCAGGCCCCGTTCCTCTCATCTCCTAGGGACAGAACTGCTGAACAATACAAAGCAACCATTTCTCCATCACCACCTTCAGCCTCATCTTCCTGGAACAGTTTGTTAGGAGATCATGTCACATGAACTGCCTGATTGACAAATGCTCTAAAGAAACTGCCACAGGCATAACTCACTAAGCTGAGGTTTGGGCCCGGGGCGGTGGGGGGGGGGGGGCGGCGCAAAGCAGCTGTAGCAGACAATGGGTATAGGGAAACAGGGAAGAATGGGAACTGGGGACACCTTTTTTTTTTCTTTAAAAAAAATTTCCTCTGCCTATGACTGTCACCTGTCACCCAGCTGTGATGCTAAGCCCCCTTTGTGTGAGCCCCCTCAACACACACACACACACACACACACACCAGAGAAAAAGAGCAGATGTTGAACTCGTTCTGTGGTCAAAGACCAAAGCAAAAGCAGGGAGGAGGGCCAGTATCAAAAGAATTAAGAAGAGAACTCCCACAAGGAAAAGCACTGTCAGCCTTTTCATAAACCATACAAAATCTCAGCTGGTGGGATTCTTCTAGTAACTATGTAGTGTGGCTTTATATTTTCGAGGCAAAACTCATATGGGGAAACCATAATCAAGACAAAGGGCCTTTAAATGCAGTCAGGTTTTTCCACAAACACAGGCCTTACAAATATTGTGAAGAACTATCTGATGACTTTTTGAATAAAACAATCAACTAAGTTTGCTAGGGTTACAGAGTATGGGAAATAGATAGTATATTTCTTTTAGTAAAAATGTAAAACGTTACTCCTCTCAAAAGAAAAGGGGGCAGAAAAAAGACCATATCGAGTATACATAATACATTGATAATACATTGATAATATATTGCTCACTCGTTTAAAATTCCTATAAAATTTTCACCGTGAAACCCAATGTTTCATATAATTAATGTATGATAATAAAGATAATAAACTTAGTTATCCTAGACAGAGTTTTTTTTCTAAAGTTTGACCAATATCCGAAGAATAATCTCAACGATCTATCCACACAGATGCAATCTTTATACAGGTATTTAACAAATCCCACTAGTAAGATTCAAAGAATTGAACTGACCCTCAGTGGGAGCCTTACCTTCTGCAGTCTTGCCACCTTCTCATAGCATCCATCCAACTCCTGCCGCAAGTTGCGATTCTCATCAGAGAGGATCTCAACCATCTGCTGAGCTCGAGAGACGATAGCGAAAGGGTCAGCTGGCATGGGCTGATAAGAAGCAGACTGCTGAGCCCGAGGCATAGCTGAGTAGGCTTCTCCGGGCTGCTGGTGCTGCACTGGAGTCAGGCTGGCCTGGGCGTGGCGGTAGTGGTCCCCCTGATGACTCTGATTCGGAAGAAGATGCTGCTGATGCCTTGACAGGTGAGCAGAGTGGTCACCTTGGTTCGAGACCAAGGCGTGCTGACCAGAAGACAATCTACCGGATGGTGGAGACTGCAGCAAGGGCAAGCTGGAAGCCCCAGCTGTCAAGGAAGAAGAAGGGCTGTGAGGCTGCGAGTTCCTGGCTGACAAAGACAGCGAGGCGATGTCCTGTGTTGTCCTGAAAAACAAAAAATTCAAACTCTGATTAAATTCACCCTCAAGGCACAAGGAGCTGCCCCCCAAAATACAGGTAAAATGAGAAGCAGGCAGAATTAGATCCCCATCAAAGACCTCGAGAGTTTCTTCTTACCGATACATTTTGTGACTCTGTCCAACTGCTACTGCTCACTAGATAATGTGTGCTCCTCTTGAAGGCGAAGCCAGCTTAAGTAGGAGAATCTTAAGATGACTATCTCCACATTCATTCTCTCACTCGTTTAAAATTCCTTTTGTACAAAGTAATGCTCATGTGCTTGACTGAAAACTGAACCTGTCTGAAATAACTTTACGTATGTGACCCATCACATGCAAAGACTTCAATTTAAAAAATGTTTACTGGCTTCTTTCAAACAGGCATTCCACCGCCTTTCATCTACCCACCTGTGACTACCTTGGAGAATTTCTACACTCAAGAATTACTTAAGAATATGAAGACGTTTACTAAATTTAAAGGCACCAAATAATTAATAACATATGAAGCGGCAATATGAAGACTTGGGGACACAAATCCCCAACTTACTGCTTATAGAATGGTTCAGAATGAAAACTTTGGTACACTAATTTTTGGTACCTAATTATTAGACATAAAAACGTCTCTGAAATCCCAATAAAGGAACTTTAGAGACTTTTTTTTTTTTACTGTGTATTGGCTGAGCAACCTTGTTCAGTTCATTAATAAAGACAGTGGGCAGGTGGTTCAGTGGTTAGGAGGTAGCTGATCTTACAGAGGACCTAGGTATGATTTCTAGGACCCACAGAACGGCCATGTCCCATCAGATCATTTGCTGTGTTCTGGTAGGCATCAGGCATGCATGTGTAGCATGCGTACAAGCAAATTACCCACACATATAAAATAGATCTTTCTTTAAATTACATTATCTTCTGGGCATGGTGGCCTTTAGTACCAACACTCAGGAAAAGGCAGAGGCAACAGTTCAAGAGAAACCTGGTCTACATAGTAAGTTCCAGAGAGGCAGATTTGCAAATGAATTGCAAAAATACTGGGACCTTCACATGTTTTGACTCTATTAGAATTTCAGCTTCTTATATACCAGAGAGGTATATTTGCCCTGTTAGTATCTTTGAGATGGACTAACCTGTTAATCTTTGTGCTAATTTGCATTAATTCTTGATAGAAGTTGGACAAATGACAAGGAGCAACTAACTTCTCACCACCAATCCAGACACTCTAACACACTGCTCTTTCATCTTTTCCAGTCACGAGTATCCCCAAGAGCTCCTCCCTGTACAACCAAATCACTGCAAATATTGGCTCATGGACTCATCCAATGACCTCGATACTCAGAAAAGTATTCAAACCTGTTTAAACCGTAGCGTCTGTCCAGAAGTCCCTTATGTGCCTATAGCATACCCACACTTGTCCAATTTTATACATATGTCACTGGAAATCATTGTTTAATATTCAAGAATCATGCAAACAACTAGAGTATAGAAGACTTGACAAGCTATTTAAGACTACGACAGGAAAGTTGGTGCCATATATAACTTTGCTTTCCAAGAGCTGAAAACAGTCAGTTGTTCTAAAGCCAGGGAGTGGCTTATGGGTTTACGAGGTGAAGGGTTCCTATTTTCTATTCTGTGGACATTCAATTTCCATACAGACCAAAACAACTATGGGTTCGTTCCAAAAGCTGTTTTAATTAACTTTCAATATAGAGATAGAATGTTCTGGGATTTGGGACGGGGTGGGGGCATCGTTGAATCTCTTGGGCAGAAAGAGGGTCTTAAATTTCATATTTTCAAATCCTGCTTTCAAATTTTAAGAGGAAAGAAATCACTCTACTATCTTTTGCCTCTGTTCCTGGGATTTTGGAAGCCTACTGCCTGGGAGATGTTCTCTCTGAAAGACTGAACACACAGTTTCAAACCGAACACACACTTTTTTTTTTTTTGGTTTTTCAAGACACAGTTTCTCTGTATAGCCCTGGCTGTCCTGGAACTCACTCTGTAGACCAGGCTGGCCTAGAACTCAGAAATACACTTGCCTCTGCCTCCCAAGTGCTGGATTTAAGACATGTGCCACCACTGCCTACTGAATACACTTTCAAACTGTGCTACCCACATACACATAAACACACATACACACACACACACACACACACACACACACACACACAGCTCCCCTGAGAGCTTATCAAGCAAAATGAGCCTTTCCCTCACACAGGGAGGCATCTGCCTCCCTCCTCCCTGAGGGCTGAATGGCCTGTCAAAGCCTGGACAGTGCACAGCTTCTCAGGGGTCTAGGAAAGGATACTGCAATTTTTCCGGAAGGTCTCTAGGGTCAGATAAGCCCAGGAGGAAGATAAGCAAAAACAAAGCAGCTGGCCCTGGACTCCCCAGGCTACAAAAGGAAGCAGAACACTGCGGTGTTGAAAAAACCTTCAGTCCTCTGCTTTGCAAACAAGCAAGGGCTTGGGTAGTTGGGGGTGGGAGGTGGAGTAGAAACCCTCTGGGCAAAAGAGCTCCATCTGGGCTCCAGCATCTGCCCACCATCAAAAGGCAGGGCACTGTTAACACTGGAATGAGGTTCCCTCTGAGTCCAAGGGGCTCTGGGAAGAAGATACAGGTTGCAGAGAACTATGGCAATATGTCAGGGGAAACAAAAAACACACTAAGAGTTTACTGAGAGTAAATAAGAAAAGAAAGAGTAATGACAGTAATAAAGGGGCAGACAGGAAGGCAGAAAGGAGAGCATTCTACAGGTTCTCCCACCCCACAGCAGCTGGAATCGCTCCCCACTGACACAGCTAACTGGGAACAACAAGCCACCACCAGGAGACAATAGAATCACATGATCCCATGGACAATCTGATCAGCCTCCCTGCCTGTCCTCCCCAACTCGGTGCTCCTTCCTAAGACTCTAGGGTTACCAAAACGAGGATGCGGCTGTCTATGCAGGAGACCACTCCTCAGAAAAGCTGCACTGAAAGAAAGGACGTATTCTTAAAGAGAACTTATAAAGACAAAAGGGGAGGGTAACCCCCGCCCCCCCCCCCACACACACATACACGTGTGCTTGCAACAAACACAGAGCTTTCCACCTCCTTGACTAGGGCCCCCATTCTCTACCAGGCACCTGCCAACACGGGTGGAAACCCACACACATGCAAGCGCCCCTGCCCTTCAACAAACACTCTCTTCAGAGCAGCGGCCGCCAACAGCCTACAGCCAACTTCTCCCCACTGAAATGGTGCCTCTCCCAGGTTCTGGGATGGTGAATGTGACTTGCGGAGCAGCTAGTGAATAATCCCGGACCGCTTCAATTCAAGCGCCCAAGGGGCCCTGTTCTGAACTACAGATTTAGGTCACCCTGAGATTCTGTTCAAAGAGCATTTCAAGAAACCTCAGAACTGGGCATGATTTCAACAATTGCAAACGGGGTGACTGCTTTATAAACAGAAATAATTTAATTTTTTTTTTACAAGCATCCAATTGGTGTCTAAACCAAGGATGCAAAAAAAGTTTTGCACTTAGAAAGACAAAGATTTAGACGTTAAATTTTTTTTTCACATGGTTTGGCCCTGTCTCCCATCTGGAGTTCTGAGCATTTATGCTATTTATTTAGTTTTAGTTTTGTTGTTGTTATTGTTGTTGTTGTTTTAGTAGGGAGGCGCACATAGGGATGATGAAGTAATCAAAGGGTTGTTTATAACATTTTGTTCATTTTAACAGCAAATCTCAACATTTCATTGACTTTCCAAAGGCAAATAAAAGTGACATTTTCTTTTAACAGCAGTTTGTTAAACACACACACACACACATAACTTACTTTTCATCCTGATCTGTCATTTGTAGGTTCAGAATTTAAAATGTAGGCTCATCTGTCTATCTCTGTTTCTGTCTGTCTGTCTGTCTTGCTGTATGCTACAGATTCTTGGGAAGATATGCACAAGCCTTATAGGAAATTAAGAAGGAAAATGTGTCTCTATCTAAAAGTAGGTCTTCTGAAAAGCTGTTGGACTGCCTCCTTTTGCCCAAGATGTGTCAATAGGTGCCACTCCCTGGACCCAGGGCACGCAAACTCTTAGAGACAGAGTTTGTCTGATATATACCCAAACTTCACATGGAACACCTCTAGCTTAGACAATGTTATTCCTTTAGATTATCAATATCACACTGTTCCTGTCCCATACCCAAACAACTGTTGGCATATATCTCTTGGTCAAAATACTTCCCAACGGCGGTGGGAGGAGTTCAGAGGTAAGGCATTTGCTTAGAGTGCTGGAGGCCCTGGATTAGAAGCCTAACACCATGGCCAAACCCAAAAACAAACAAACAAGACAAAAACAAAAACAAAGGCAGGTCAGCCTGGGCTTTCTAGTTTCAAGGCACAGAAACAGAGTTAAGACCCACAGCTAATTTAGAAGGAAGGAGAAAATAGATGACCTATCTTCCTATAAAATATGTGCAGCTTAATTTCTTTGGTTGTTTAATCAGTATGGGAAGGAAAAACCCCTCTTTGTCTCATTATTTATTTAGGCAGATCAAAGAGCTTTTCCATGTAGCTTCAAACACTGTGGGAGTCATTTCAGATCACTAACAATACTGGTGAATGAGTTCTGAAAATAGTTTTCCTGGGAAGGCGGGCCATGTGCTGAGCAGGGGGCTTTGGCTTCAGCTCCACACCATAGTCAACAGACTCTTCCACAAGGCAACAGATCAGACGTCAGCCCATATACAGGCCAGAACGGAGGGGAGGCAGTGTCTCAGATGCTTCTATACTGATGAGAAAAGCAAAACAAAAGCCCTGGGCTTCCTTTACATTTTCCTAGCTTGAATGGCTTTTCACTAGGCTATGCAGTCAAAAGGTGCTGCGGGTCCTCTCTGGATCTTCCATTTCACTGGGCAGATGGGAAGAGGGTTCTTGCACTAGTTGAAAGATGAAAATGGGCCTGGTTCTTATCCCATTTCCTGTTCTGAGAAAATTATCAAAAATTAGGCTTCTGTCTTCTGGAAGCTTCAGAGGACCTTGCAAAGGGTTAAGAAATCGCCTTGAGTTAAGAATTAAAAAACCAGTCCTAAACCGGTAAAGCAATGGGAGGAGCTTAACATGAATTGCCCATGGATAAAAGAAAAAAAAATCAGGACCTGGGGGGAGTAAAAGAAATACCAGGAAACTCTTAGCTCAGGCCCACCCCACCCCAAGTGCCTTATCTCCAGAGTCACCACCTGGAAGCCTGGAGGTTCTTTCGCAAAGGAATGAGTGGACACAGGAGGCAAAGAGGAAGATACCAGTGATATCACTGTCTTGGACTGCGAGCCACCTGGGGCTTCAACCCTTCCCGACACCCTTCATTACCTACCCCTGGGAAGAGGCCAGGATACCATGCATAACTGTTGCCAATTCTTCCATGAGTTTAACCCTTTCTGCACACCCTGTCCTAAAAGTCTAGCAAATGTTAAAAACACAAATAATATAAAGAATGACAGGATCTGGTGGGTCGTGCAAAGGACAGTGTGTGCTGAAAGAGTAAGAAATCAGTAGACTTGGGAAGAATGAAAGATACTTAACAGAAGTGATAGTTTTTCATGTCCATTTGAGGAACATCTATGGAGATAAAGTGAATTTAACCTAGATCCTTACAAAACATGAACGGCAGGCAGCTACCTAAGAAACTCAAGAAAAAACAAGAAACAGTTCAAGGCATTTCCTGAAGTTGGACATTAAGTTAATGGCAAGAAATATTCTGACCCTGCATATGTCTATCATTCCTCTTCCACCAACAACCATATCTCCCCAACTGTTTAGTATCAAAAAGCATCCCAATAATTCTCTGAGAAAGTACAGGCAACAGGAAACAGATAGATCAGTACACACAAACAAAAGTGATTTGTGAATCATGGGAGTGATACGCTATTGCAGACTTATTCAAAGCCAAGATGATTTGCCTCTGCTCCTTAAGGAAGGCCTTAAGAACTCAGATGATGGGAAGCATTGACCCCTTTGCCACAGGCCTAGGAGGCAAGAGAGCAAATCAGTAGGAAAATAAAGTATTGCATTGTTCTTCTCTTCAGTCACTAGGCAACTTGTATCAAACACCTGCCCATTCCTTCCCTTAAGATTCCCAGCAGACAGCAGAAGAGGCTAATTGGGGATGAGGCCAGGAAATGACAGAAAGGGAACTCTTACCTGGCTGCCCCATATTCAGGGGGGTGCTGATACCTCATCAGTTGCCCCTCTGTTCTCCCTGGCTGGTTCAGGCGATGCTCACTATAGAAGTGCCCTGGCTCTTGGGACTTGCACACTACAGACTGGGATGGCACGCCCTTGAAAGGATATTCTGGTGGGGGGCCTCGGTGTTCCATGGTCTTCAGACTATGTTGGCTTGGAGGTGGCCCTTGGGCCTTGTAGAATTCACTGGAACTGGTGGCATTCTTGTAGAGGTCATTGGGTTGTGGTGGGGAGAGGGGAGCACTGGTAACAGGCGGGTGGGCTTTCACCCCACTGGTAGCCAATGACATCTGCATCAGTCTTTCGCTCAAGGATCGGACATGCCCTTGCTTAAGATCTCTAAGGCCTTCATCTTGGTGCATCTTGCCAGGAGTGAGTCGCTGAACTGACGGGCGTCCCTCGGTTCTCATCTTCTGGTTAGTGACTCCGGTGACATAGAAAGCAGCCCCAACACTAGCATGCTGTTGGCCCCTGAAGTACTGGGACTGGACCTTGGCTTCTTCATAGGTTGGGAGTTCTTCGTTATTCTGCATTCGAGGGGACAGCTGCTTCTCCATGACGCCGTTTTCTGACTGGATTTCCTGACCCTGGGGTTCTTGGCGAGCAGGGTGTGCCACAAGCTGCTGGTGGTGATCCTGGGAACTCAGTACATCATTCTGAGGGCCTGGGTTCCCACTGCCAGTAGAGAAGGGAGAGCTATTCCCTGTGGCTTGCTGGTGTATGGCAAGGAGACTGCGATTCTCACTGGGATTGCCATAGCGAAGCTGCTCTTGAAGCAGACGTTGCAATACCGTAGTTCCTCCGCTTGGCTGATCGTCAGAATTTCTCATCTCTATAGCTGGCGGTGCTTTGTGAAGAGAGAGAGAAATTGGGCACTTGGGCTGCCCTTGACCTAGGAAGGGGAAACAGGAAGCTTAACATCCAGCTGGTGTATAAATCAGTCCTCTAGGGGGGAAGAAAACGTGTTCTTAGAAGGTGAGGAATCCATTCCAGAAACAAAGCAGGATTGTTATTCATAAGTCATAGATCAATTCCATGATTATTGGCTTTACCATTGATATGTTGAGGAACATCTAGCCCAGAAACTGTTTTCTCTCTTACTTTGATTTAAACAATCCCGACTTAATTAAAAAGAAAAGAGTATGCAAACAAGGGGCAGTCAAGTAGGATGATGAGGGGGGCAGGTTTCTCAGCCCCTCACTCACAAGGCTCATCTGTCTGTACTTTTGTTTATTAAAAAAAAAAAAACACAAACCCTATGGCCATGGAGCTGCAGACAGAAAAGTGGACTGAGCTACCCCCTAAACAGCATTTATCGAGCAGCTTCAGCGTGTGCCCAGAGAAATACAATCCAAAATACTTAAATAAATAACGGGTAAAGAGAGCTTAGCTGGCACCAAGCATAAAAGAAACCTGCCTCCACGTCAGTTTTTCTCAGACTGCTTATAACTCCAAAATATAAACTAAAAAAAATAAAAAAAAAAAAAAAAACACCTTTAGTATTCATTTTGGATGCTCCAGGATTTAATAAGAAAATGGCATTGAACAAATGTTACAGACACTCTTCTCTTTAGGCCATCAAAGAAGAGAGACTAAAATGGTTTGCTGCTGATGTTGGGTTCAACAAGTAGATTTGAAATATTTCTCTGACAACATTTAGAAACTGAAAAAAAAAAAAGTCCATGCTTCAGAATCAAGAATGACGACCACGGCCCTGACTACCATCACATTCTCTTAAAGAACTACAATGGTTGTTCTAAAACAGATAACAGAGGACTTAATAAGATTCAAGTCCTAGTCATACTATGGTACACAGGGTAGCCATACCCAGTACTCTTTTCATGATTTGTATTTTCTCATCTGAGGAACAGAATGGGAAGGCAAGTACATCCCTCATCTCTCTCACACTATCCTACTCGGATCAATTTTGTCAGGCATCCAAAGATTCTTTCAGAAAAAAATAATCATGTTAAGTACTACAAGTAATCACTAATGTTACACAGTGAACTTTTCATTATAAGTATCTGAAGTAACTCGGTGTGAACGCACACATCACGCACAAAGTCACTTTAAAAGTCAACCTACTGAGTCTTGGAGGTTTCCAAAGGAAAATTCCAGACTCTACCTACCAGGTGCTCTTTATCTCAAGGCTATTACGCCACCTCTAAGCCCTCTGCAACTCCCTTTCTTTTGTGCTGCAGGGCATCCAAAAGCTGCTCAGCAGATGGACCTACTCAGCCCCTGGCTTTTCTTATTTTCTGATGGTTATCACAAGTTGCCTTCCAACTGTTCTACGGGATAATCTGACCCAACAAAAGCACTATTTTTTTTATTCAGATAAGTAATTATCTTATTGATGGGTTTGTTTTCCGCTGTTAGAAATGAAACTTGGGGTCTTGGGCATGCTACTTCTGAGCTACATTCCCAGCCCTAGAAGCTCTCTGTCTCTCTGTCTCTGTCTCTCTCTCTCTCCCTCATCTCATCCATATTCTTTTGAGAAGTGGAAACGAACCACCAAAAGGCTAACTAACTTAGCCTCTAATTGCCTTTCTCTTCACTCCAGTGGCATTCTGGGGTTGTTAGATTTGGACTCAAGGATCAGATATAAAAACCTCTTCTGTTGCCTGAAACTGGATAGATTCTTCTAGAAAAAAAAAAAGGTGGAAACAAGAATGTTGTAGTTAAAGCAAATACCACTTCCACCCCTCTCCTGCAAAGCAGGAGAATGTAGACACTGAGCTGTCCCAGACCCCATACCTTCAAAGGTATGTCACCCCCTCCCAGGCCACACCCGCCCATCCAGAACACACGTAAGCACCCAGTCATGTGGATGGACCTGTGGGCCATCACACACACAAATGTAGGGCCCGTTCACGCAGTCACACTGATGCAAGCAGGCATGCACGCACACACCCACCCACCCATGGTCCATACCTATTTCTGCTTTCTTTTAGGCTTAAAGCCTTGATCAGGATAGGGAACTCTTGCTTATGAGCAGCTCCAGAAACCGCAGCGGCTGATTCCCTCTCCCCTAACACTCAGGTTCAGGGTAAGCGCCGGCAAGAGTCCAACCACTGGTCAGTCTGAAATGTTCAGGAGGGGTGGGGGGAGAAATAAAAATGTCGTTTCTAAGTTGCCACCAAGAGCCAGCAGTTAACCAAGTTCCTCCTTCCAAGGGAAAGTGTTGACCCGTGTTGCTTGGCTTTTTAAATGAGTGGCAAAGGCTGTCTACACTAGGGCAGAAAGCAAGCCTCACTCACTGTTCATCAGGTGTGTGTAGAAGGTCATTCCAGTCTCCAAGAGACAGAAAGGCGAAAGTGTGACCCTAGAAAGCACTGCTGTGTTCAAGTCTCATAGCCTTGGAGTGTCAAGCCAATCAGAACCCTGGGTGATGGTAAAGAACCACAACCACTGTTATCTTTGGGACCAATGTTTAGTTGGTGTCAGTAGCAGAATAGGTTTATGAATTTTTAACTGTTTTACAAGCTAGAAGGGAAGAAAGACATCATAAAATAGATCTGAGGTTGAAAGAAAAAAAAAGCCATTGAATATCAAAGTCCTGACTCTACTGCCTCAGCCTTGGGTAGGCAGAAGAAAAACAAAACTTCAACCAAGTCATTTAATATTTATTGAATATTGACCATTCCAGACATTTGCCAGCCTCGTGCTAGACAGACACAATGAGTCATACAAAGATACACACAGTCAAGTCCCTGCTCTCGAGGAGCTTACATTCTGAGCAACAGCTAATCGCTCTGGCAAGCGTAGGGAAGCTGTACATCCTACCCAGTTCAAAGCAGCGCTTCTCCATGCAGCCATCAGAATATGCCTTGCCTTGATTTCTCAGTGCTCCTCTGACCCAGTGTCTCAGCAAGAGGATTCTACTTTTTTCTTTAAAAAAAAAAATAGCTAAGTTCAATTACAATTGGAGATGAGCTACAAACATCCCACAGATACAGATTTGAGGTCATCTTCATTTACAATTTCTGCTTTGAATCTCTCTAAAAATTCCAAGTCCAACCAATGCTGTTATAAAATATAAGAGTGTGTGTTTAGATAAGGTTGCACATGAACCACATCCTGGCCTAGCCATGACTCATCTCTTTAAAGGAAGGGGGAAAAAAGAAGACTTTAATCCACAGCAGAAGCTCTGTAAGCAGCACAGCAATGCAGAAGAAACACATGAGCATTGTATTTTGGGAGCTTGTCCAAAATTTTCAAGTTTTTTTTTTTTAAAAAAAAATCCACAAAACCACACAGTGATTAATTTAACATTATTTCCTTGCAGTGTTGCCAAAAATAAACTAAGCAGATAAAGAGTGAACAAACCCGGAAATTTGTCTTTCCATCTTGTTTTGGTCCCAAGTTATGATCATGATCAAAAGCAAAACTGCATCCAATCTGCAAGGTAATTATGTTAGGGGGTCTCTCCCTCATTTCACAGCAGAGAAGCGACTTTTAATTGGACTCAAAATCAGACTCTGTGGAGAACTTTGGGAAAGAACCACCATGCTTCTTTCTTTTGTTCTAGTCTGAACAAAAATGATTGTCTGTGTTTCAACTGAAACACAAGAAAACAGCCCAAGGCTTTCAAATGGGAGCCTCTGGAGAGAAAGTGCCTCAGGTTTTGTCTCCAGAACTGCTTAGATTCTCTATGCTGATTGAGACTGGCTTTCTTCAGACACCCTGATCTTCACTAGAGAAAACCTTACTTGTCTCAAATCTCTTTTCCCCATAATTTCTTCTCCTCTTGCCTGCATTCTTTTCAACCCCCCCCCTCTCCAATCAGTTTATAGTAACCACTGTGCTCTTCCACCCCCATACCAGATCCTTTCAGTTTCTTTTTAATAGGAAAGTAAATCAGTTCAGGATTTACTGAAAAACAAAGAAACTCTATATACATAGTTCCTGCTATGCTATGGCTCTGTTCGTAAAGACCTTATATTCATCTGGGTGCTAACAAAAAATAAGACATGTTTAAAGACACAGTTCCTTGCCTCATGTACAACTAAAATAGTATGAATCCTACAACCTTTAATTTGCACACACTTTTAATCATGCCACTGCCAAGGATCTGACATTATCTTCAATCAATAAAATAACCTTGTTGCTCTTGGACACACAGTGTGCCTTTGAGGATATTGGATGGGAGAAGAAAGGAAATACCTAGCTCTTTCTTTAACAATGCAAAATAAAACCATACATTCGGCTCTTCGGTAACATAACAACAAGGCAGCAAAGTGAAGGTCAATTCTTATTCCATTTGCAGCCATTATCCTCTCCCTATACAACTAGAAGTTGAGCCTAGCACACTAGTGAGAGCTCAGATGTTTCTCAAGCCAAGACCCAGCAAAATGAACACTGCCAGGACAAACCACCTTTATACCCTTCAAATGAATTCTCAATGAGCCTATTAGGTTTTTCTAACCCTTGTTCTACTTCCTCTCCATTCAGCCTCCACTTTACCCCAAACAAAGATGGAAAACCTAGTCTAGGAAACCTTCTTCCTATGTTAAATTTGGATCAATCTACCTCATACTTAATTTCCAGATAAATGGAAAACATCCAGGTCAAAATTTCTGTGACTATGACACTGTGAATAAAACATCACACGGACACATGCACACCCTCATTAAAAGCTAGAAGTGTGGGCTGGAGAGATTCCTCAGTGATTAAGAGCACTGATTGCTCTTCCAGAGGACTAGGGTTCAATCAATTTTCAGCACCCACACAGCTCACAACTGTCTGTAACTCCAATCCCAATACACCTCCTGTCCACCATAAGCACGGCATACAGATCATGCACAAATACACACAGGTCAAACATCCATTCAAATAAATAAATCTAGCAACAGCAAAAAGCCAAGGAGTCCCAATGTATTCTCATGTGCTGTCAAGTGGGACTGCTTACTGGCCTGATCTTTAATAGACATGATCTTTCCCAAGAAATCTTGTGACACAAAGCATGCATTCAATTCCTTGCATAGGATATCATGAGTTTAACAGGTAATCGGGGGAGCAGTAAAACCACCAGAGAGGCAAGGGTTCTATAGTCTTACTGCTCAACTTCAAATCTCAAATCAAAGTCTTTATTAATTGCCCTCATCCACGTTTCTTTATACCCATGGAGCTCAGTGGTATCATGTACAAGTTAAGAACAATGCTGTATACAACACATAGTTATTATAAACACTCAGATGGGTAGAGATGTTCAATGTAAAATGTTGGGCATGGAGCCTGACACACAGTAAAGACTCCCAAAGTTAACTATTACTCTAATTACCATGTCAATTTAGCTTTTTTCTAGTATATTTTAAAAATTTATACCAGGTAGTGGTGGCACATGCCTTTAATCTCTACACTTAGGAGGCAGAGTCAGGTGGATTTGTGAGTTCGAGGCCAGCCTGGTCTACAGAGTTGAGTTCCAGGAGAGCCAGAACTACAAAAAAAAAAAAAAACATTAAAAAAAGATTGTTTTATTTTAAAGTCCCTATTTGCATCTCAGTTATTGGTGCAGGGTTTCTTAAGCCATCAACTGTCAAATATGGGAAGACTCATGGGAGACCACTTAATGCCCCACACTCCAGTGACTCTTGCACCAGATTGTCATTTGCTCTTGCTTAACTCCTCACTTGCTTAGAGAATGCGTAACGGAAGAATGAGCATCAATCATTTTCACCTGCTTAGATCACGATGGAAAATAGTTGAAAGGCCTTGAAATTTTTAAGGCTTACCAAGCATCTCGTGAGAGATCTGTTTCTAAAACACTAAGTCATTTACAAATTTTTTATTGCAATCTAATTTGTTTAATGTGTGTGTGTGTGTGTGTGTGTGTGTGTGTGTGTGTGTGTGTGAGTATAGCAGTGTGTGGGCATGCATCCCATGTTGTCTATGTACAGATCAGACGTCAACTTGTAGGAGTCACCTCTCCTTCCACGGTGAAGCCCATGGAGATGGAGCTCTGCTCTTCCCAGGGGTGCTTTAACCCATTGAGCCATCATGCCCAGACCAGAACTGGTCATTTCTTACTCTACTTACACTTTAATTTACTTTGCATTGAAGCAACTAGTCCAAACATAGTGATAGGTATATTTATATCACATAGGGGGCTAGCAAAACACAGATTAGTAGAGTGAAATTTGTTGTCAACAATCTATCTTCTGATTATATATATATATACATTTCAAAAAAGGATAATTCAACCATTTTACCACATTTCACTGCTTACAGCCTCAAAAAAGTTTAAGAGATCCATAAAATCAGAATGAACATAAAAGGAAAAGGGTGTGTACCTGTTGCCTTAACGATTTTCTCCCACTACAATACTGTGATTTACACTTTATTTTCATAAACAAGATGAACATGACATGCAAATATTTATAATAAAGAAGACAAGTCACTTATAACTCCAGTACTTCAACACTGTTACTATTACTGAACATATTATTTAGGTTTTTGTAAAGCAAGGAAACAAAAATCTGTTTTTGTCTTTTAGAGACAGGGTCTTCCTGTGTAGTCTGGACTAACCTGGAACTCACTATGTAGTCCATGATGGCTTCAAACTTGTGGCAATCCTGCTCAGTTCAACCAGTGCTAGGACTACAGGTGTGAGCCACAAAGCAGCACAACAAGATATTAATATGCTCATAATATAGGCTCTTACACTTCACTTTATTGTGAGCTTTGTAGTTGTGTTTTGGCATAGATGTCATAACAAATATTCTAATAACCATGTGATAGCCCATTAAACGGATGCACTTACCCATTTTTCAACTATTAAGATAGTCAAATGGTCCAGCTTGTGCTACTTTAAATAATATTATAAAAATGTCTCTGTGAGTTAACCTTTTGCCATATTTTGGAAAATCTTTTCTTAGTGATATTACTAAAATCTTAATCTTAATAAAACATATTGGTTCTTAATGATACAACCCCACAAATGAAATAAATGAGTCAAAGAGCACACATTCGTAGACAATCCATTAAAAAAAATAAACAAAAAGTAGCAAAACATCAAAAGCCCCATGGAATCTTTCCTTTACTTAATATATAATGTTCTTCTGCTCCTATTTCTTTACCAGGTCAGAGCAGGGCTCTAGGGACACTGGGAAGCTACAGCCAAAAGAATCAGTGTAGGACCTCAGTGGCTTTTGAAATGGCAGAGAGTGGAATGTGGGCTCCCCTAGGAATCTAGCTTGCATGCACTTGCCCCAAATTGCCACTTGGCCAAGAAGCTAATTAGCAAAAACATCAGATGGGTGAGAACAGGTTCATGGCCTGTAATGGCTTATATCATCTTTCATTTTTGCCCTTGGAAAGATCTGACAGTCAGCTTGAAGACATTCAGTTCTGGTGACCCAGCCTGCTACATTCTGAAAAGGGAATTTGTTAGTTTCGAGATCCCCATTTCAATCTATGCTAATGGGCGTGTTGCTGTGTAAAACTGAATGCACATGTGTGTGCCTCTGTTTGGAGCTTCGGTGAAAGTAGCGCTTTAAGAGGGTGACCTGATTTAATAAAATAAGAGTACATGCCACCTGTTTAAATGGTCAATGTGACAGAGGTTTTAGGTAGTGAAAGGAGCAGTGCTGTCCCTGGCTTCACAAGAATAGACACGATAGTCGTTTATTTTCTTCAGTTCTTTGCCAGAACTCTCAGAAAAGTGCAGTTCAGCTTTCGATCTCCTCCTTCAAAGACTGTAACTAATTCTTCTCCATTTCTTCGCTGCCCTGAATTCTCCTCAATCTAGAGAATAAATTCTGTTCCCTTTATGTTGCTATTGTACTTTGTATATAACTTAATTTTAGCACCAATCACAGTGTATTTTCACCAACATTTAGTGACTGTTTACTATAGCTAAGTGTTTAGCTTTAGCTTATATTAAGGAGTAGGGGAAAAAAACCCAACAGCAAATAATCAGAGCCCAGGCATCAGGAGCTCCTGAGAAATTCAGGTGGGTCTAATACAGTATTTCTGCAGAACACAGCACTATAGTCTATCTCTGATAATGCAGAAGGGGAAAGTAATCTCTGAGCTCTGTAGAAGGCCCTGAATTTACAGAAATATATCTTTGGAAGTCATTGGTATATGGTTAATTGATGAAGTCATAAGGGAGAACTGGGGTATACAGGGGAGGAAGAGAGTTCACCAGGGCTGATAGAATGATGGACCCCAAAAGAAAACAATCATTCGAGAATCAGGTACATTGTAAATGTGAAACTAATTCCTTTATAAATAAACTCTCGAGTCCTCTCCTCTATATGACTTCAATGAAGAAGACCTTGCTTCAGGGATCAAGTCCCCAGAAGTAATGTGGAGATATGAAAAAAGGTAATTCTCCTCTTTTGTGCTTCTAAGTGTCCAAACAGAAAGCACAGCAAATTGAGCCAGAAACAGAAGATACATGTAACTTGCTATGATATGAGATCATCGAGGCCATGGGATAGGTGTATACTATTTCTATCCTAGAATGTAAAACAGGAAATCATACATTCAATGTGCTCAGGAGCATAACATGTGAATGATGACTTTCCAAAGATCTGGATAGAAGATAAAATGAAAGAAAAGGGACAGAAGTCAAAGCATGTTAACATGATTATTACCTTTTGCTTCTCGGCCTTCTAAGAAGTTGGTGGTTCTTTCACTCCCGCTGATTTTCTCAGCAGCTATAGATGGAAACAAAGGCAGATGTGATTAACTCTACATTACAACCAGAGAAACATGACTCCAGAACAGATAGCTAATGTTAATTAACTTGATCAACATTTTGCCATTGTCCACCAGTAGGATTGGGATCAGAACCAAATCTTGGGACTTCCTGTCCTATGTAGGTAAAGATAAAGTCTCTCATATGTTCCTTGTCTGGTTTTCAAGAAGACAGGTCACAAAAGAATTGATCTAATTAAATTTAAATTTTAGTGTAAAAAAAAAAAAAGGAAACTCACTCAAAAAGCCAAACTCACTCAGCACTTCAACAGTATGTCTAAGTGTGTTCCCCCTACGAGAAAGGATCTCAGACCTTTCCCCAGGCTAACATAGGGATAAATATCTTCATGTAACTCTCATAGGGGTGTTCTACTGACATAATTCAGGTTCCCCCATTTTGTAATATGACATTGGAAAGGAGCCCCATTTGCCTGGAGTCAGGGTTTTCTGTCTGAGTGAGGCTCAGGTGCTCGCTGCAGGTGTGGCATCATCCAGCAGGTGCATGGACAAGAGCCAATGTTTCATATCGGCATGGCAAAGAACCTGAGTCACTCTCCCAAGACACAGACAGCCCCTCCTCCTGCTGCTGACCTGCAAGCACCAGAAACCCAGTGTGTCTGCGTTGCTTGACAGAGCTGAATTTAGACCTTGCCTTCTCCAAGTATTTGAGTACAGATCAGTTATGCCTCATGCCATATAGCCAAAGTAACTGCCCCAGTAACAGACACTAAGGTAAGCATGGCCCATGGGTAAAATAAAGCACCAGGGACCATGTCTAAAGAATGACCATCTCCTACAAGTTATGGAGGGAAGTGAGTCTCAAAATAGACTTATATTGCATCCCTTTATAGAACATCTAGTCTTCTGCAGATGGTCCTGAAATCTCAGAAACCAAGGGTTATTTCCCTAAAAGAGATAAATTAAAACAGAAACTATTAGGAAACATATGCTCTGAAGGTTAGTGCACCATAACCCTTCCCCTTCATACTCCTAAAAGTGCTCAGCCTGGTCATAGAAAACAACCAGGTCAGAAAATTTGCCACACTTCCCTACATAATCCTGTTGAGCACCCTCAGGCAGAAAGAATCCTCTAGGGGGTGAAACAGGTCATCAATATTTTTCTTAGCTCCAAATACTATTTGTTTTGGAAAACAATCTACCTTTCCCAATGTGTACCCACCCCTCTCTTGCCCCCAACACATGCATGTATTGAGGGCAAACACACACATGCACACGCACACAGAGTGTGGAGGGATACAGAGAGAAGACGATCATACAAGAAGGGAAAATGAAATAAAATGGTGTGTTTTCATAAACCATTATATTTCCCCAATTCACACAGGCAACTACCCATTAGGGAGTAAAACAAAGATCTGAATGGAAAACCCAAATGTAACAGAGGAAATTCTATATTTTCAGGATTGGCACTCTAAATGCTTTTCCTCATCTGTGATATTTTTAAATCTTAGTTCACTATCACATAAGGAAGAATGTCACTAATTCAGTGCAAACTGGAGCCCCCTTGAAAACAACGAAAAATGCATAAACGATGCGCTAATTAGCTTCCTAATAGGGAAGGTTTTAATTGAACTTTTCTATAACAACCTTCATCAAAGTTTCCAGGACAACTTCATAAAAGATGTCAAGTCTGGCCCATATTTGTATCGCCTTAAAATAATTCTCAATACACAGAAACAGAAAGCTGATTTCGCTCCAATGCTGTTAACACTCAGGCCACTGCATTTTCTGATGTCAGCAATCCCCTTCCCACAAATATTCCAAGTATGCACCACCGTCCTTCTCCTTTCAATTATGTGGTTTCTCTGCTCTTTTCCTGATTGAGACCAGGCCTCTCGGATAATGAGAAGCATGTGTTGGGGTAAAAAAAAAAATCCTTAAAAAAAATACATACATCAGTTTCATCTGCATCATACATGGGGGGAACCAATCACTTGTTCCTATCAAAGGTATCAAAATGTGAAGTTTACTGAGGGACATTGGAAGATCAGCATCAATGTGTAAAGGTGATCAGTTATTCTAATCTAAAACAACACCAATAAATATAAGGGAGACAACCCCCCCAAGTCCACTCTTTCTAGCTTGGCCACATTTATATTTAATGTTATCTTAATGTTGCCTTTAGGGGTATTTAAATTCTGACATACACATGGAAATGAGCCACGAATTGTACAGCAAACATAAATATTCCATCATTAATAAAAACCAGCTGTGCACAAAACACAAGAGCTGGGTTTCAGTCACTGGCTATCAGTAGCATTTGTCACAGGCAAATATTCCTCAAAACTTTTCTCCCTGAAAACACAGACCCATTGGCATTTGCTTTACTCTAACATTTGAAGGTACTTTCAAGACTTCACTGGTTATGTGGCTGCATTCCAACTAATGGCACTTTCTCAAACTGTTTTTCCTCACCCTGATTGTCACTACAGTCCATTTAAGTTTTACATCAACCTATCACAGAATATGAAAATATTTAAATTTTTTGGAAAAACGTTGAGAGGGTCAAATAACACAAATGTAGGGTCAATCTTAATTATAGTCAGTAAGGCAATGGGGCACCAAAGGGCACTGTATGTTATAAGAGAGCAAAAGCTCATTAAACATGAACACCTGCTCAGGACCCTATAATAAGCCTTCTCTGCCATCATACGAACACCTTTCATCCAATGACCTCAAAGCATGTGCCCAATATGAAGCATGCCTAAACACCTCTGTGAAGTATTAATATCCTCGCTTCCCAGAAGGGTAACTGAAGCTTAGAGCAGCTAATTCAGCTACCCTTGGTCACATGGCAAGTCAGTGAGGGGCTGGGGAGAGAATCCCAGATCCTGGCTTCAAGTCACACCGACTAATGCCACTTCAGGCTGCTGGAGAAGGAGTGAAAGTGACTTCACAAATGTCAAGTAAATCTGCAGAGAGAGAGAGAGAGAGACAGAGACAGAGACAGACAGAGAGAGAGAGAGACAGAGACAGAGAGAGAGACAGAGACACACAGAGAGATTTGTATAAAAAATTATAAGCAAATATACCTACCTGAATTTTACCCCCAGGAGCACAAAGTATGAAGCATATATTCCTGTATTTCACTTGGAAATTTATACATGCTACAGATGTAGATTTTAGTATTTATGCTTTGGCTGGAAAAATTTCATTGAATTTGTGGAGAAATATTATTAGTTTACCAGATAACAAAAATTAGACATCACACACAGATTACATTTTATTTATTAAAGGAAAGTTAAAGTTCCATGAAACTGAAGATTCACTATGTACTAAAGTTCTCAAATAAAAGAACCTGTGTGTGTGGACCATGCGACTGTACCTATACACTCTGTATTCCATTGTGTACAAAATCCGTTTCCTTGCTGTTTCTTTTTTCCCCAGTCTGGCAAACATTATTTTTGAAGCTATCAATCAAGCACATCTAGGCCTTCCTGATCCCCTCCCTTCCTCACTCTGGATCCTTCACAGTCCATCCGAATGTATCCTATCTTAATGAAAGATCAATGATGTAGCAATTTAAAAATAATTTCCAATCAATTAGATCAGTAAACACTGGATTATGGTTTGGTTTGTCTTCGTGTGAAGAGTGGAAGAGGAGTGAGGCCACTTACGTAAACCACCTCTAAATCAGGCAATTTTTAGAGCTCAGTGAAACCTATCTGTGCCCCTTGGTGCACCAACGAGCAACACGTATGAGATTCTTGATATGTAGTCATTGGTTCATACTCTATACCAGTTTACAAAGCTTTGTCTCCAATGAACTCTTATTGAAAAGCAACATTACTCTTATGGCCCAATGTACGGAAGATCCACAGTCATAGAGGGTCCAGGATTCTTGAAATTTTGTAGTGACTCTTGGGTTTATTATTTTAGCAGTATCAAATAATAAATTCTATATAGATGCATTATTACAGACCCATTCCCCCAAACCACCCCTACATACAGAATGAGTACAGGATTGTGTTTGTCCTATTTACCTCACTCTGATAGCCATCCTTCAAAGGCACACCAGATAAATGAGGCCTCAAAAGACAAGCATAAACTTTTGAAAATTGACTATCAACATCACTCTGCCCAGTCTCCACAATTTAGAGTGAGGAAATGTGCCTAAAGCCCAGGCTCCTCCCACCAGTGAGTTCACCCAGAAAACCTAAAATGGTATCAGTGACCATTGTTTGCTAAAATAAAAAATAATGTCGGTCCTTGTGTTAGTCAAAAAAAAAAATGGAAATAAAATATTTTACCAAACGAGGTGGATAATCTTAGACATTCAGAATCTACAAAGTTAGATTTGTTTCTAGAAAGTAATGCTAAATCCTTTCTGCAAGCATGTGTAGGCTAAATCTAATGTGGCCAGCATTATTACAAGCCACAATGATATAGACAATTAACTCCATCCCATACAACAAAAGGCTTCAAAAGCCTAATAATAGCCTCATAAGAAATAATCAACACAGTAAATGCTAATGCAGTCCTTCATGCAATAAATATGTTCCCGAAAAAGCCCAGATATAGTGAGGGTTTTTTTTTAACCTATCAAGCAATGGTTTAAAGACACTAAGAAAGCTAGCTCTGTTCAAGAACTTTTGCTTTTATAAGGCAAATGACCTTCTACTTTCTTTTCTTTCTTTTTTCTTTTTTGTTCAAATTGTGTGTGTTGTACGTGGAAGGGGCAGCTTCCTTAAAAAGGGTCAGAAGCCCACCATGGAGGCCAGTGCTTTGGTCTCCCAGCCTGTTTAATACCCCCGTAGCTCCTGCAGCTAAATTCTAACCTTTGACTTGGGGGTGGAAACCTAGATTTTGGACCAAAGTCCACAAAAGGCAAGAAGGAACGAAAAGTAAGTAATGCTAAAGACAACGCATCATAATAAAACACTAACAAAAATTCCTGGGGACAGAAAATCAATAGATCACGATTCTAAACAAATTGGTTTACTCCCCAGCTAATTAACTTGTCACACAGATCTCTAAACCCACTGAATCCATGGGAGAAAGAGGTGATGTAATAGGAGATTTGGAAACATTTACCATCCTAAAAGGCTAGGCCCCGACCACACACACCTCTCTCCACCCCTTTCAGTGGGTTTAAGCTGATCTTAATGGGTGCAAAGGACAATTTCTACCAGACAGTCCTGAAGAATAGACTGTTCTCATGCATTCCAAATGTTCAGTCTCCATGGAGGAGGCTACCTGGCCACAAGCATTTCCCAAGAGGGAATATATCCCCTACTCCTCCTCAGTGGTAACACTGCCTCTGTCCCAAACAAAACAAAACTGCTAACCATCCTGAGAACGTGGTGGGGGTGTGTGTGTGAGTTTTCTGGGATAAAGGAAAAGAAACATTAAGAGGGGAGCAGGAGGGTGTGAGAAACTCCTCTTGTCTCCAAATGGAAAGTAAGCCTAAAAAACTGGATCAAAAGAAGAAGGGAGTGGGGGGGGGAGGGCTGTTTAATTACAAAGACACCATTTAAAGAAGGCACAGGCCCTGGGAGGGAGCTCTTAGGAGAGGCCCAGAAGCAGATGTGCGCACTTAGAACGCTGGCACTCAATGGGACCTCAAAGTCAAAGTAACCATCCCTCTATCTTCCTACTAGTCCATTCTCAAAAGCATCAGAAGGTCTCCTTCATTCTATAACAAAAGTAGAGGAAAATCAACCTCAGAAAATGCCTGAGTTATGCATTAGTCTATTAAACCTTGCTTCATAACTAAAAAAAAAATTACATTTGATTTTCCAAATCTCAGTGACAACTATGAATTGCTAAAATCTCTTTCTAATTTTTTTTTTTTTTTTGGTCAAGTAAGGGGACTTGGGATATCCATGTAAAACTTACTGTACATACAGGTGGAGTTACGGGATTACTTTGTACCTAGGCTGTGAATTAGAAAGAAAATTATGTTTCAATTTTACAAAGACACAAACTTTTTCAAAGTATGAAGGGACTTAAAATGAAATACGACGTAGCGCCAGAAAGGGACCATAAAGGACACCAGGCAAACCCGTTCCGAATGGCTGGGACCTGAGTTATCTTCTGTAAATAGATGCAGCTACTCCACAACCACCTGGCTAGTAAAATGTCCCAGGCCAGTTTTAAAATGTAGTTTGGTCAGGTCAGCTTTTCCCTCCCAGCTGATCTGAAACGTGATAGCCTTTAAAATTGTCACTATGTAACATTGTAGCATTCCTTCTCTGCCTTTCTGACCACCCCTTACCCCCTTCCTGAATCTTCCCCACCCCACTGTAAAAACCAACCAAAGATTTTTATGTAAATCTGTTCATTATTTATTCCCTAAACAATAAGCAAAGGCTTCGGGACATCTCCGGAACAAGTCTTTCAACCCAATTAGTCTAAAGCCTGTGGCACTTGCCCAAGAGAAGAGAGACAGCTGACAGGTAAAAAGTTACCCCTTGTCCAAAATGGCATTTCGGACTTTTCTTAGCTATTGAAGGAGGGTACGCAAAGGTCTTAGGTAATCTCCCAAAGCTGGCCTGAGAAAGAATGGGTTTCACAAGGCCAGACCCAAGAAGAGTTGCACATATTCTTAGCCCTTCATCACTAAAGATTATGGTTGATTAACTTTCTAAATGAGAGGGAACAAAAACTTATAGTATAAGTTTTAAATTGTCTCCCCAGGTCTGGAAGCAAGGAGCAGTAACTGGAAAAGCTTTTCCAAATCTTCCTCTTTCATCTTTCATTAATTTGTATTCAGTGCCTTGCTGCAAATTATTCACATATTATGATTTATTAACAGCAATCATCAGGGACTGCTCGTGGTCTATAAAATCTGTCATTCTCCCTCCTTTTCCTTCTCTTCATCTATTTATGAAGATAGGTCTTGCTGTTGATGAACAAAAAGTACCGGGGCCGGGGCTCGGACCTTAAATCAACCACCTTCGTGATGTTGCACAACTACTTATTAAAATCTTCTGACTTTATGAAGCAAATAACGGCAATCTCCGCCCCTGGAGTCTCACACAACCACCACTACACATGCTTGCATATGGGCGAATAGCTGTGTGGTTCATTACTTCCACATTTTAAAACTTGAAGAATTCATGGCCTTGGGGTCAGGAAGGGTGAGTTCTCAACCCAAGCCTAAGCTCTTAGGAGAAAGCCATTTTAGCTATCCAAGATAAGGGCAATTCCTCAAGCGGGGCTGAAGGTAGACCTCCGAGTCCAGTCCCTAACTTAGCTGCGGGACAGAAGGTAGACCTCGGAGTCCCCAACTTAATTGCGGGACTGAAGGTAGACCTCGGAGTCCCTAACTTAGTAAGGGGACTGAAGGTAGATCTCGGACTCCCTAACTTAGTTGAGGGACTGAAGTTAGACCTCGGACTCCCTAACTTAGTTGTGGGACTGAAGATAGACCTGAGTCCCCATGTTAATTGAGGGACTGAAGGTAGACCTCGGAGTCCCTAACTTAGTTGTGGGACTGAAGAGAGACCTCAGAGTCCCCAAGTTAATTGAGGGACTGAAGGTAGACCTCGGAGTCCCCAACTTAGTTGTGGGACTGAAGGTAGACCTCAGAGTCCCCAAGTTAATTGAGGGACTGAAGGTAGACCTCGGAGTCCCTAACTTAGTTGCGGGACTGAAGGTAGACCCCAGCATCCCTAAGTTAGTTCCTTAAGCGATCAAATCAGTAGGGACCTGCAGGAACCCAGGGAGAAGGTAAAGTAGCACCAAGCAATGGTACCACTTCCAGCATCTCCACCTTAAAGTAGGACAGGAACCAATATTTTTAAACTGCGTTAAATAAACTTCTTGCACATCTCGGAAAAACTCAAGGCCAGCAGCAAAAAGAGTAGAACCTACAGACAACCCGACAGGCGTATCCAACCTACTCATAAATACGGGCATGATCAAGTTTACAACACCACAGATTATTGCCCCAGTTCCCCGCAAAAGTAAAAAACGCTTCTCCTACCTCTGAAAGCAATGTAGACAAGGTAAAGACTCTGTCTGCAACCTCAAGTGGTTTTGGTCCCGGGCCGGAGGCCAGGGATGGGTAGGGAGGAAGCCCCAGGTCCCGGCTACTCCCCACCTCGCTGCTCCCTCGGGTCTCTCCTTGGTGGCAGTGGACGAGCAGGATACCGGGCCGGAGGGTGGAGCAGCGGATGGTGAGAGGCGAGATAGGCTGGAGGTGGTGGTAGTGGGGGAAGGCGATGAGAACTAAGGGAAGGGACGAAAGAGAAGGGAGACGGAGGGGTAATTCAGGGGTCTACCAGCGATCGCAGCCAAAAAGCTCCTCGGAAGGAAGGGGCGTGACTGCGATGAAGGCAGCTCCTGAGAGAAGGGTGAGAGGTAGAAGCAGGGGAGGCACGGTGGCTTTTCTTCAGGCGGTGAGCAGCTAGGACCGCCCACAAGGAGGGGGGTGGAAGAGGGAATGGGCAGGGCGAAGGGCGGGGCCAGCAGGGCGGGAGGGAGGCCCGCAGGACAGTGGTGAAGGGGAGGAGGCGGCACTCCAGGAGGCCAGGCGGCCTTTGGGCGGGGAACTTTCAAACAATTGATCTGCAACGTTGGCTAGGTTCAGGGGTCTGGGAGAGATCTAGGATAACGCACAGCCTCTTCCGTCTTCCCACGTGGCAGACTCTACTTGGTGATGGTAGTTCCGATAGTGTGTACTGGAATTAAAGCGGGAGAAAGAAAGGCACGGGTTTGATTTTTGGTTTTGTTTGTTTGATCGGTTGTTTTATTCTTTTTTTTTCCCAAAGACTTCAATAGTCTATGGCGGCAGAGCACCAGAGATGCGTGGGAGAGTCAGCACAGCTCCCAGACCCATGGCGGGAGGAAGAAAAATCATAGAAATGCATTTAAAAAAAAAAAACGGCACGGAGTCAAAGCGTCACAAAATTCAGGAACAGTTCTCCTTCATCCCCCTCTCTTGCTTCCTTTGGCCAGCTGGCAGCTCACCCAAGGCAAAACCCACGATATCCCCCTTTTTCTTCCGTCACCCTGCCCCACAAGCCCCAAACTTCTTACACCTTCTTCCCCAGCCTCTTGCTCCAAATTTCTAGAAGGATCCATGTCCCCCTCCTGGAGGCCAGTCACTAGGGCGCCAAAGGATGGGCGGGACTCAAGAGAAGCTCCACCTCTTGGCCAGGCTGGGTGTGCTCGCCTTGGCAGAGCGGCCCTGAGTAAGACCCACCCACCATTCTTTTACATCTACTTATTGGCCTGTCACGCCTGCTATTGGCCTACGATTGGTCTTTTCAGTTGCCAATCCTATCCTTTGATCCCACCCGCCCTTAAAATTAATAAAACTAAACAAGAGACTATTGTCCAGCTCTCCGTTCTCCCCAGCAGAAGCTCGGGATAGATGAGATATTGACTTCTCAGTCTCGAGAAAGGGTGCGACAGTGTGTTAGCCAACTGAGAGATAACTTTATATTTAAAGCACTGTCCAACTTTCTGGGAATAGATAACTTTTTCCTCTTAGTTCATTAAACCTGAAAAGGGGAAGTACATGAAGTGTCATTGTGGTGCTCGCATTTCCTTCCAGTGAATGATATTGCTCAAGTACACAGAGACTTGAGTACTACAGCATCTCAGGACAGGACACGGGGTGGGAGTTGGAATCCCCAATTTAATATCTAGGTAAATGAAAACACAAACACTAAAGGGGAGCAAAATAACCAGGAGGTTGGAATCAAAAGAAAGAATTCGTTCTCGGCTCTAGCACACATTACTACGTGACTGTGTGACTTTTAGAGGACTTTAATTTCTCAGCCTCAACATTCTTACCATGAAAGTTGAAGCTGTAAGGCATGTACAGTGTTCTAATCTGTACAGATGTGAATGAAAGTAAAATGAAATCTATACACACACTCTACATCACTCCCCACTTATGTGACACCCAAAGTGGAGCCTCTAGCATGTGATTGTATTTGAAAGCCAGATCTCCTACTCATCTCTTTCTAGCCATGATTGTAGAGTTTCTGTGGTTGTACTATGGAAAGGCAACCCTTTCTCCTATAGTTTTGAGACTGAATATGAAGTTGGTTCCCTGGAGTTAGAATAATAAGTTACCCTGGTCTTCTAACCAGAGTAGGCGAGATTTCTTTGTGAAACAGTTTTGTAGTTTCACCACCACCTAATGCTATTGTGGTGCTGATGCTGAAAGAGGAAATCACCAAAATGAAAATGTTTTGAATTGCAAACAAGTATAAGTATAAAGGCTCCCATTAATTCAGAGTTGTTATAATGAACCCATGCTAATGAGAGAGGGACAGCCAATCCTAGCCTACTCAATGGGAGCCTTAAGAGGTACCATTCATTGATCAAGGCAACCCAAGGAAGGCCTGGTCAGAAGAAACGCTATCTCATGATAAATAGGGTCTTCAATTAGTCCTCTAGCTGTAAGAGAGGGTGACTTTCTGCAGAGTGTACAGTATGTTCTACTAGCTGCTGAATCAGAGGCTAGGATCGTGACAAAATGGATTCTGAGTCTGATTCACTCTATGTGTGAGGAGAGGTTAGTCAGGTGATTTTTTTCCCATGGGGAGGTAACATTTTTTTGAGTGCTTAAACATAGAAACATCTACCTCGTGAGGTTGTTTTGTATTTATAAGGATTCCTCCTGATCATCACCACGAGAGGAAACTTGTTTGCACAACACTTCTCTTTAAATGGAAAAGATGTAAAAATACAGGTCTAAATATTAAAGCCGGCCAATAAACAATAAGTCGAGTGGTGGTGAGGTCTTCATTTGCTCTCCTATACGTGAGGTCAGCACTCACAGCATATCTTGAATTTGTCTATTCAAGGAAGGCTATGTCTGAGGTGTCCTTCCATATCAGAAAAACTACTTCTACCTCCTCTTTTGTTCAGAAGTCATCAAAAATACTTTCACTCAGTTCATTATTAAGACGGCCCATGCCAGTCTTGTGTTGCCAAGAATTACAATAACATAAGCCTGGGGGATTCAGCGTGATATGCTTGCTCATAATCTTCGAAGTTGCCTTCAAAAACATATTCAAAATGCCTTTCTGGAAGGTATCAGAGGCAATAACTGTGAACCTTGGATAAGACTAACCAGTTGAAAATTTGATGGTGAATCGGGTGATGAGTGAGTCACCTTTGTCTTAGCCTGTGGCAAACAACAGGTTTTTAGGTAATTCTGTTTTCCCCGGGGGAGGGGGGGCGGTCTTCCAAGTGTCTTAAGGTCTTAGGTGTTCCTTCTCTCCTGCCATGCAAGACTTCCTCTGTGTTTTTACTCTGAAAACCTTTCAGCTTGTTTAAATTGAGTTTGAATGTATAAAGCCCAGAATTGACTACTTTGCTTAAAAGGGAGGGAAAAGACAGCATCAACAAACATAGACTGAATTGCTATTATGGACAGGACTAAAAAAACAAAAAGGTATGAGACTCGGCTTCTGCCTTCCAGCATATACACATAAAAAGACAACTAACAAGTGTATGCTAAGTGCTAAATGAGTGGTATTGACAGTAAAAGCTGTGGACCTTAAGAGCAGAGAGTGAAAACTAAGTTTCAGAGACTGAGTTTATACAGGAAACTAGGCCACACACATTTAACTAATCCCCACAGCATCCCTATGTCTTCAAAACTTGCCTATAAAATATGGAAAGCCCTCTGGGGGATACCAGGAGAATTAGCCACTAGCTGTAAAACACCTGTGTAAAGACACTTGGTTACTGAAGTACTACACATTAAAAACTCTTCTATTAGGTGGGGGAAAAAGAGGCATTTTTTTAATTTGAGAACGAAAGATTCATTGTGCCATACTATGGACCCTGTTTGACCTTCTTCATAAAATGAAATTCCTACCTTGGTGTACAAAGTTTGTGCTGTAAAAATAGTCTGTTAAAAAAGAAATATCTGGGGCCGGAGAGATGGCTCAGTGGTTAAGAGCACTGTGTGCTCTTCCAGAGGTCCCTAGTTCAATTCCCAGCCACCACATGGTGGCTCACGACTATCTGTAATGGGATCTGATGCCCTCTTCTGGTGTATCTGAAGACAGCAATAGTGGATTCATATACATAAAATAAATAAATCATTTTTTAAAAAACATTTTTTTAAAAGAAGTATCTGCCTTGAAAATACTAAGTGAGATGAAATGAACCAGCCACAAAGCCACAAATGTGTGGCTCTACTTACATGATGGGCCTACAGGATATAAGTTCATAAGGCAAACAAATAGAGTAGTGCAAGTGCCCTTGCAAAGACGGTACTTCAGAGGAAGAGTTTACATTTAGAAGAAGGAAGAAGGTGGGAAATAGATCATGGTAGTGCTCACAGCATTTGCAACTATAAGTGTCCTTAAAGACAGTATGATAATGAACAATACCAAGAATAGAATATAGAGTCATGTAAAAGGGGACAGCTGGAAAGTTACCATAGGTCACACAAGCCCATGTCATCAGGACTTCTAACTTCTCAAGAGAAATAAAAGTTAAAAGCACCTCATGGAAGTTTTCATTTCTAAAACTTTGTCAACTAATGAAATTCTTAATCAAATGTCTGTCCTTCACTGTGAGTTTTTCCTGAGAGACTGGTCAAGCAGAAGGGAGAGTGAAGTGGATAGTCTGTCCCTCAGCACCAGAAAACCACAGTGCTTTACACCGAGGATCTTTCTCCATCCACCAAGTAACTGGGTATGCAAAATGAGTACATATTCCTCTAACTGCCCTGTGAACAGTCAGATAATGTAAATGCATTTAAGAACAAGAGCAGAAGTATGCAATGCTCTAAAGCAAATAAACACTCTGTACTTATGGCATTACAAAAAGTTCTGCCCCTTTCTTCCTACAACCCCTCAGGTGAAAGAAAAAAAAAGGCCTACAGATATATTAGAAAAATGGTAAACATCTGCCTTCACTAGGGCAGCTCCCTAAAGCTCAGTTTCCAATTGATTTCTGAGCAGCCCATCCCTGATCATACAGATGCTAACAGACCAGACAAAAAGAAGCACTATGTGATTAGGACAGGAACCAAAGAGGGTACACACATAAGGCAGGGGATTACAAACTCTTATTTTTTGGACCTTTGCAACCTTCCCACACACACACACACACACACACACACACACTCACACTCTCTCTCTCCAGACAAAGGAAGTTTGAAGCCTGATACATGTGTGGAAAACAGCAATGTGGGAATTCAGGAAACAAGCCCAGAAGTCTGCTCCAAGGCCGAGACCTGTTCAGCATTTGAGAGCCAAGTTACTCCTGGGGTACTTGTGAGCCTTAGGATTTTGGAAGTAAATCAAATGTAGGAAAATAAAACTGCCTGCAAGTCTATTCCCCAAATACCTCCTAGGGTCCTGTTTGACTAACCTGGGCTCGCCTCTTTATGATTTATGAAGGGCTTCACCTCAGTTCAACTAAATACCATATCTCCTTCCTTCAGCAGTCTGAATTTCTGCAAAAGTCCAGGCTGACCATACCTCAAAGTAGGGTTTGCTTATAAATTCCTAGGTTATTAGACCAAGAGGGATGTGTGGTGTATGAAAAACACACAGTAAAATCTGGACTGTAAGAGGGGGTGGGATGTGAGGGGGGCTATTATTGGAGCTAGTGATTTAAAGAAAAAAAGTCTCCGCAAGTGAGTCAGAGGGAAGTCAAACAGCTGAGCCAGTAGGCATGTTAAATGTACCGAGTTAGCAGGAAGTCCATCCTCTGACATTACCCTTTGCAAATAAACTCTTGATTAATTCTGCATTCTGTTTTTGTAGTTACCAGAGTGTGTGAGACTAGTTATCCCAGTTGGAGGCGAATAATGCTAAGGCTGGAGTCAAGATTTATCTTCCCTGGCTTGCTGCTTTACTTTTGGAACTTCAGGGAAGGCTGGTCAATGCCATACCAGTGTGATTTAAAACAGGCCTACTACCTTGCAGGCCTCAATCAGCTTGTTTTTTTTTTTTTTTTTTTTTTTTTTTTTTTTTTTTTAGGTCTGCCACTGTCCTGTGAAATTCACACAGGAAGGCCATTGTTAAGGTATAAATACCTAACCTAGGAAGGGTTAAATAGTAAGCCATAATTGTGAGCTCTGGTAGAAAAGGCATAGAGATTTGTTCCAGCCACCCGAGCCTGGATTCCAACACAGAGCCACAATTTAATGAGGAGGTAAATTACTTAATCACCATGGACTTCAACTTCCTCACCTTTAAAACCAGGGCAAATTCTTTGCCATAAGGGATTGTTGTGAGGATTAAGGGGAAAGAGGTCCTGGCCTCAAGCCTGATATGAAGCCATAAAGCATTCCAGGAAGCAGACCAAGTGGTCTGGTGCTCTCAGGAACTAAGAGTTCCTAGATGTGAGGCTCACCTCATTCACTCTTATCAGCAGAGTACGTGGATGTTTCAACATCCCAAAGATGTCTTTTCCGTTGTTTTTGTTATGCCGTTCACTATCTCTGTAACTTTGGGAAAGGTTTGGGTTATTTCTTCAGCTCTAAAATATGGGTACCAGGCCAAGGAAATGGCTCTTTTACAGCACATACTGAACAAGGGTTAGGACCTGAGCTTATACTCTTCCCCTCAAACCCATGGAAAACTAAATACACAGCATGCATCTGTAAGTCTGGCACTCTTAGAGTGGGATAAAAAAAAATGCCACTTACCACACCCATAAGCAAAAGCATGCACGCATGTGTCTGCACACACATTCACACACACAAAATAAAATAAAATAAAATAAAGTGAAACAAAAAAAATAAAATGAGCTAGGTGTAATGATACATAATTTTAATCCTAGAAGGAGTCAGGGGATGCTGCATCTATATGATTTCAAGGCCAATCTTGTCTAAAAACAAAATTACAGGCCAACCAAGGCTATATAGTTAGACCTTGTCTCAAGCAAGCAAGCAAACAAACAAACAAACAAAAAACAAAATATAATAAAATATGGATACCAATAGCACCTATGTGAGAGGATGGTGGCAAGGATAAAATGATATGTATATGCAAATATTAGTTCACACAGCTGTTTGTAATAATGTACACAACAAGCTATCCAGAGTGCATGTGCTCTGTCTACCAATCTATCTGTCTCTCTGTCTGCCTGTTTATCTATCTATCTATCTATCTATCTATCTATCTATCTATCTATCTATCTATCAATTTACCCATCTACCTATCTTTATCTCTTTCTCGATCTGTATTTCTCTCTTTACATGAAACAGATTCAGGCTGTGTACCACAAGCTACACTAGAATATTCGATGAATGTCACACCGATCTCAGATTCAGAACTCTCAGTTCTGCAAAACAAGATATTGGTCACCAAGGCAGCCACGAAGTTTACTGTCCCTATTGAGTATTCTCAAATCTAAAGCAATGAGTGGTTTTACCAAAATGTTAAAAATTCTTAAACAGATAAGTTACTACATTTCTGATTATGCTAAGAAACTTAAGGTTATGTGGGCACAGCTGTACAAATTTTCTAAGTGTTGGCACACTTCTCTATAAGCTTTACAGTGTTTTGCCAGGACCTGAGTGAAAAGATGGGGTCCTGAGAGAAACAGGCGTCATGGCATATTAGAACACTCATGTTGTGAATAAACTGGGAAAGGGTGGTCCAGTGAGGGGTAAAGGGGACAACGTAATAAAATGGAAGTAATAAAGAGATTTTTAACCACAGGGAACTAGATTAGGATCCACATAGCCAATTAGTTGTGTGAAATTCAGTAGATCAATGTAATCTTTCATGTCTCAGATTACTAATTTCCTGCCTAATGTTACATCTTGAAGGGATGTTGGAATGGAAGGTAGGTATTTGAGGACTTGTAAGGAGTCACGGTTTCCTGGGATAGAGTAGCAATATTAGTAATGACAGTACTATTATATATAATTTAGTTTTACTTATTTATTCTAGGTTTATAGCTGTTTGCATATAAGTCTGTGACTATGTATGTCTACTACCCGTATAGGCCAGAAGAGGGTGTTGGATTCCCTCATCAGTTTTGAGCCTTGTAGGTAATGGGACTTGAACCTGGTTCCATCTCTCCAGTGCCAGTACTACTATATTTTAATAAGGTAATAATTTCTTCGGTAAAACTCAAGCAAATCTAGGTCATGTCTTTATAATGGAAAGTAAATGGCTGAAACAACGTATTTGGGATTCTTGTTATTTATTCCCATTCCATCCTGACTGTTTGTTTGTTCCTATTATGGTTTTCTCCATAGCAACTACCTGCATGGAAAAAAATTAGTGTGGGGTGGTCCTGACCAGTCCAGTTCAGCTCATTCAGATGACCTTCCCTCTCGCTATTTCTAGGGTCAGAGAACATGAATGTGGACTCTTGACATTCCAAATAACTCCTCTTGTCATATTCACAGTCAGATGACATCAACCAAGCAAGCATTTCTCACAAGCATGATACCCCATCCTCTAGAGTTTTTAAATTGTATATATTATTTTTAATGTGTGTTTATTTCATGTATATGGCTGTGTGTGCTGACTGTGGAAGGCTGAGAACAATGCAATGATGGAGGGGGTTCTCTCTTTCCATCTTTACATGATCTCAGGTGATGAAAGTCAGGTTGCTAGGCAAATGTATGCGATCAGACATCTCACCAGGTACAACTCTCTACTTCTATAGTCTCTTTTCCAAAAGACTGGGTCAACTTCGGAGAGGGAGATGCACTTCTTCGCTCCCCGCTTCATTATCTTCTAGTTTGATTGTTTACAAATGGCAAGTTTTACCTTCCTACCGAACAATGGGACCGTGACTTCCATTTCACAGGTTGTGTGCTTAATTTCATCAAGTGTTGTGTTTCCTGAGATGCAGTGTTTCCTGCATTTCAATGATTGCTCCTCTCCTCCGACAGGAGCAGTGCAGGCTTTAGGTGTCTGCAGAGCTAGAGCTGAGTTAGCAGCTCAGGTTCTACCTTGCTACCCTTTTCCGTTGTCCTTTGAGTTCCTATCTCTGTCAGATTACTTATCACATTGCTTTGGTACAATTATTTTGCATAGCCAGCTCAACTGCAGGTTCTCCTGAGGTGCTGACTGTGTGTGCTTACCTGCTGTGTCTGCTAAACCTAGAACCTGTTAGTTGTATCATATACTACATAGCAAGTAAAGGTTTGGGGGAATATAAGAATTGTTCCATGATAACACTCTTTTTGTTTTATTTTGTTGGAACTGAGTAATTTATAATCTTACTTTGCATTTAATAAGACAACTACTCTCACCATGAGTGGCAAAAACAGCTCCTTTAGAGTGCTCTCTGTCCTGCATAACTCCTTAAAGCTGTCCTGCCTTCCATGTCATGATTTTCCTTGGCTGTCCTCAATAAGTCTCAGGTCCCTGTTTCCTCAAAACACAGACACTGAATTCACAATAGTTTCAATTTAAAAGTCTTTTTCATGAATAGTTCTCTGAAATGCTTCTTTTCCCTAGCTTTCCCATCCTTCTTGTCTAGTTCATCATCTGTGCTTCTTCCAACTGGGTCACTTCTTCCAAGTATGTACTCTGCTAGTCATTTCTTTCCCTGGTGGAAAAGCTGTATTGTATTGGCAATGTAGGGGAGCAGTTGTTTGTCATGTACACAGCTACATTTAGATGGCTATCATATTGCACAGTGCGATAACTGTAGTTAACAGTAATGCATTATTGATTTCAAAATTCCTAGATTTTTTTATGATGAGCTCACCACAAAGAAATGATAAGTGATGGCCGTATTGAACAGCCTGATTTGATTATTAAACACCTTGAAGAGATGTGGAGTAAAAATCACATTACATCCCATAAATATGTGTAATTAGGATGTCAGTTAAAAATAGAATTAAAAGCTGGGGTGGTCATGGGTACCTATAATCCTAGAACAAGGAAGGGCAAAGCAGGGGAGCCAAAAGTTGGGGGTGCTATTCTGAGCTGCATTAGCAAGAGCTTATCTCAAAATACAAAACAAAACAAACTGAACTGAGAGAGAAGTGGGAGACAGAGACGGGGGCAAGAAGAAGGGATTTGACTCTCATAATGCTACTTATAATAAGCTGTGCAGACTTAAAACAAGCAGCTCAACCCTTCACAGCATCAATTTTTCTGGAAAACAAAAAGCTGAGAAAATCACTGTCATGTCTTGGTATTGTACTGTCTTGTTGTGAGCTTCAGATCAAACAACAGTTAAGCAAACACCTTCGAAAATGAACTCAATGGTTATTTTCAGGACACCTGTGGTTAGTGTGGTTACCACCCACGCTGCCCCTCCCTCCCCTGTCAGGAAGGCTCCAAGAATTGATCCTGTCTTAAAACCCCCTAGCCTCATGCTATTGCTGGGTCGGGGTGGGGGTGGGAGGGAAGCATTGTTCTTCGTATCTTGACAAGTTGATCTTGGCTTAAGACTTGTTGCCCTCCAGTCTTTTCAGTCAGCATCTGGGGGAGCCCTTCCTTTGCTTTCTGAAAAGCTTATTATCAAGGGTTTTTTTTTCCCCATGCTACCTTGCTTCTTTCTACCTTCTGAGCCTGCTTTGTTGTCCCAGTGAAAAGTTGTGGTGGGAGGGGAGAGGGCACATTGCCAACCTCTCCATCCTCAGCACCAGAACTCCCAATGTCCCCAGACTCCAATTTCTCAGGCATAATTTCTTTACATGCACCAAGGTTTACCTTATGAGGTATTTTAGATGGATCCCAGGCAGGTAAGTTATATTTTGCAGAGATTTCACTTATTCCCAAAGCTCTGCCTCCAACTGGTAATTACAATACAAAATCCAGAGCTCTTTCTCTGCCTTTGTGGTTAAAAAGAAGAAAAAACCCTCTTCTGCATTTGCCTCCCCTTGACCTCAGCTTCCAGACTGTGCTTGGGTCTCTACTCAAGGTTCCCGGGGGAGTTCTCCAGCTTGAATTTGGCCAGATGCTCAGTGTCCTATTTAAATCACACTCAAGAGTGTATTTTTTTTTTCCTCTCCACATTGTATAGCTTTTGCACCGATCCTTAGATTTACTCAACATGTTCCTCTGCAGCTAGTTCTCCGTGCTTGGGAGCAGTCAGGTAGGGCCAGAATAAGTCTTTCCCTCATTTTGAATCACGACTATTTTTACCCTACATTTCCAATACCTCTTTTGGACCACAGCTGTTCAATGAGTTTTTCTTCAAGCAGAAATGGAATCAAAATTTAAACAATTGCTATCATCTTGAACAAAGATGGGCAAAAAGATATTTTCTCAGTGGCTGCTGGTTTTGGCAACTCTGTTCAAGATTATTTAATTCATTACATGTTTTAAATGTCTGGATGCAGCAAACCCTAAAACATGACAGATATTACAGAAAAGTGGCTCACAAAGTCTAAACTATTTAGTAAACAGTGCTTCCTAGAGAAATCTTTCTTCAAAATGTTTTGAGGTGGTGGTGATTGCATCACCTTCCCTTCCAATGTTACAGGAAAAATTTGACCTCTCTATCACCCTGTTTTACCATGTCTTCTGTCCCTTCCACTTACTTGCTAGTCTAGCCACAGAGAATTAAAAAGATTTTTTCTCCCTGAACTCATGTTTCACTTCTTTCCCAGAGAATAAACTAACTTCCTTTGCAAACCAACTCCCTGCCTCCTTTCCTTCCTGCATCTAATTAATGTCCCTTTGGCTTTGGTGGACACTTTACAAAATGAGGGTTCCTTGCTCATGTTCGGAGAGTCTTGGAAAAATGCTCAGGGTAATTTGAAGACAGAGCAGATGTTAAATACAGGGAGATTTTTTGCAGACAGCTAAACCACAGAGACACTTAAAATCCCCTTGCAAGCGAAGGCTAACTCTGTTTCACCCACAAGGTGATTTATTTCCATAGCTCTTTGGAGGAAGGCAGGATCAGTTTACTGGGGCTCAGCTTACTCAGCAGAAGGGCTAATCTCTGCTAAAATGTATTTTGGCCGAATTTAATCTTACTCTCATTGGTTTTCCTCGTGCACTACATTCACAGTTATCAAGGATGGCCTTACCTAACAAATAACGGCCAACTCTAAAGAATATTAGCCCTTAGTCCAAACACAAATACGGAAGGACTAGTAAATACTTAACATAAGATGGTGACCCAGTGTCTGCAACCTCAGCTATTACAAGAGAGACAAGATGCTTAAATAACGACACAGGTGGTTCACTGAAACAATTCACGTGGCTAAATTGCTCCCATTTTCTATCATTTCTCTTGATCGTCCCATGTGCACCTTTCACACTCAGTTCCATTTCCGAACACATGGGCACTGTAACCCTGTTTCCAAAAGTAGGGAAGCAGTTGGAAGTGGCTTTATGGCTTTGATCAGGATGCACAGTAGGTGGTCGGCGACAAGTCTGTGAATGAGTAAGGCAGCTAGAGGATGACAGTCAAAGAGAACAGCCTGAGTGGAGACAAGGAAGGAAGCTGATACTACAGAGTGTGTTGCTTCAGCACACTTAGCACCAGGAGACTGGGGACCTGCAGCCCCCCAGTCTCAGGCTCTCCCTTTCTCTTTCTCCTCTCTCCCTTTCTTTCTGCCTTCCAGTTTTCCTGACATCTTCTTCCTCTCTAAAGCAAATCATGAAAAGCCCAGTTCTTCTTTCCCAAGAGAATCACAGGAAGACTAGATCCTGCTTTCCCCAAAGCAAGACATAAGATCTAGCAAGGCCACATTCTCCTCTCTTCCATATTCACAAGGGAAGATGGTTCCTTAAAAAGACCAAGAAAAATCTGAATAGACAGGCCTTTCTGGGTTTCTCCCTCAGTCTATCTCTCAGATAGCATTCCCTTTTGCCTAATCTCATTTCTACACAGATGTCCATCCTTCACTTAATATGAGTATGAAAGCATTTCCTTGGGTCCTTGGGTGTTCATTGTTGAAAATCGTGCCCTTGAAAATTTTGGTTCGATAAATCGGTTATGTCTTTCCCTCATTAATTTGCAAGGTAGCTCTCATCTGTGATGCTTATGATGGGTGAGGAAAATTTTCACATTTTCCTACCTCTATAAATAATAATAATATTAAAGCTCTACTGTAAAACTGTCTGGTTTGTTTGTACTACAAGAAAGCAGACTGGCCTAGTTGTACCAGACAGTTTCTATGTGTGTTTGCAAAAGTTGAGTTTACTTACGTAAGGTTAGAACAAATTATTGAGGAACTTGAATGTCATCCAGAGCAATTGGAACTTGTTCTTTAGGAGGTTTTGGAAGCCATCCAATGTCCTTGGTGCATGTGTGGTATTTAGCCAGGAACAAGACAGACAAGTACCAAGCTCAGTTTTCTTAGATCATTTATTACCCTGTGAGGAATACCTTAGCAGTGGTATCTATGATAATTTACAAACGATACAGTGCACACTTGCTCGGTCAAGTGTAGTTAGAATGGACTAGGATGGGGTACTAGATGAAAATGTTTTGAAGATATTTGAAAGTTATTTCCACAGTCTCAAGTATTTAGAAGCCCAAGATATAAATATATTACAGGGTCTCATGTATCCCAGCCTGGGCACAAACCAGCCTTGTAAACAAAATTATCTTGAATTTCTGATCTCTCTATCTCCATCATTTGAGGGCTGAGGTTACAGCTGTGCAGCATCACATGTGTTTCATGCAGTGCTAGAATTGACTCTAGACTTTTATGCAACATAGCTATTTACCAACTGAACTACATTTTCAAACCAATAGGCAAAGATGTTTTCTTTTCTCGAATACTGACAAGGAACATTATGAGTAGTGACTCGAAGCACAATAACATCTCCTAGATTTCTTTTGAATATCCTTGAATCAAATAACCTGCTGGAACAATAGAATGAATCACACAATTGCCATATGCCTTTGCCTACATCTTCTATCATCAGGAATGCTATCACCATGGATCTAATTGCCTAATTACCCAAGCTAGAACCACAGCAGGCCAACAAAAATCTCCCTCCTCTTTCACTACTTATTTTTCAACAGTCACACAAATATCTCAAGTTACTATTCCATGACCAGTGTTCCTGTTCAATTTTTAGGCTCTCATTACCCCTGGCTTTCACTACATTATGATTTTCTCTAATCTCACCCTCAAGTCCATCAGTCACATCATTGTAATATGTGTTTCATAAATAAATAGGATCTTTCCACTATATAAGTGGAAGTGTGCAATATCATAGCAAGATTACAAAACTAAGGTTCTATGTGGTGCTGTGTGTGTGTGTGTGTGTGTGTGTGTGAGAGAGAGAGAGAGAGAGAGAGAGAGAGAGAGAGAGAGAGAGAGAGTTGGCTAGGGATGAGCTCAGTTGAGTTTTACATCAACTTGACACAAGCTGAAGACATCTGAGAGGAGGGAGCCTCAGAGAAGATGCCTCCATAAGATCCAACTGGAGGGCATTTTTGTAATTACTGATTGGTTGGGGAAGGCCCAGCTAGCCCATTGTGACTGTTGCCATTACTGGGCTGGTGGTCTTCAGTTCTATAAGGAAGCAAGCATGGATGAGCAATCCAGTAAGCAACAGTCCTCCATGGTCTCTGCATCAGCTCCTGCCTCCAGGTTCCTATCTGTTTGTGTCTATCTTGGTTTCCTTAAGTTATGGGATGTGATGTGGAATCCTTAGCCAAATAAGTTTTTTAAGCTTCCATTTTTTTTTTATTCTGGTGTTTCTGCACAGGAAAATAATCCTAACCAAGATAGCTTGGATATCTGTATTTCTTACAGTGAATTTTTTGAGGGGAATGGCATATGTCTTTTTTTTATGACTAATATCTATGCATAGTGTATTCTTCAAAGCCCGTGTAACAGAAATATGTGGGCAAATAATTAGAACATGTTTATGGTGGCATATGAGAGGCTAATGTTGCATTCTCTTATGGAGAGTTAGTAGATAAAGAAAAGGAAGGCATAAAGATTGCAGATGATCTAAAAATTGGAGATGGTCTTAGTGTGTGGGACTCTATGAGCAAAGAGAAAACATCAGATGTATCTATAGAAACTTCTCATTGTTAGCAGAGCAAGTACTGGCTATGCAAGGATTTCTTTTCCAACAGGGAAATAATAGAACTAAATGAAACAGCTAAGTTCCTAGGGAATTGAGGGGAATTGAAGAAAGCGAACAGAGGGCAACTGCTTTCTGAGGGAAAACAGATATTTAAAAGGAAATAGGCCTTCAGACTTTCATTTGCAAGGCAGTAGCTGAGTGAAAGCAGTGGCATTTTCTCCTTCTCCCCAATCCTGATGGCCTTCGTGCCTGAGCACTGGGCCTCACAGCTTGTACCACAGTCTGGCCATGCAGGTGAGGCAGTGTCTCCCTGATATGATTTTCTGAGAATAGATTTTAAGTCCTTAGGAGACCTAAACATGCTCTGCACTTATCATGTCTTAGGCATGCTTTTGTATTCCATGGCCTTAGTTTCACAAGGCCAATCAGAGTTAGAAAGATAATAGAATTTACAATAAATAAAAACGTAAGTCTGGCAAGCTTGCTTACACTGTAATTCTGGCACCATGGAGGCTTAAGGCAGGAGGATGACTGTAAGTTTGAAGTCAATGTGAGCAATGGAGTGAGCACCAGATCAGTGTAGGGCACAGATCCGTGTAGGCCACTGTAATAAAAACAAATTCATAAGTCTTACATTGGATGATGTTACATAGCACACTGCCCTTCTCCTTATTTCCCAGGAAATGAATCATTCCCTTTAACTTAAACTGTGAACAGTACCCACTTGTAAGCAACTTAGTAATGCTGGTTGCCATATCACCTATACTTGTATTTAAGTAGCCTCCAGTTTGCTTAACAAAGGACCCCAGATGCACCAGTAGTTGCATTAAAGATTTTATTATACTACATTATTATCACTCTTCTATTTTTCATTGTCATTGTTAGATTTTTACTTGGTGTATTAGTGGATTTTCTAATTGCTTCCACCAAACACATAACAGAGGAAATATTTATTATTAATCTATTGTTATTAATAATTATTTAATATTTATATTTATTTTGACTCACAGTTAAGGCACAGTGTCTGTGGCTGCTGCATCCATAGCTGTGGGAGGGTAAATTAGAATGCAGAGAGTGGGAGCATGGGTCAGAACCAAAAGTGAGTACAGTCTCCGCATAATCCTGATACTATCCCCACTGGACCCTCACCAAAAATACCATCTTCTAGGTAGCCCACAACTGAAAGACTCCATACACTTTCCTCAAAATCAGTACTACTGATGAGGAAACTACTGAGTCTACTCAGATGAGGAAGAATTGTCTAAAACATGAACCTATTGAGGACACTTTACATGTAACCCATAGTAGTATGTCTAATGTATAAACTAAACTTTATTGTAGTTATATATGCATAGGAGAAAACAGAGAATATCTAGGGTTTGACATTATCTGTGGATATATGCAACCACTGTTGACTTTAGAATGTACCTTTGAGGATAAGGGCAGGCTAAGGTACTTATGTATCATCCTTTAAGATGCTGAGTGAGTTTTGCATGTAGGGGGCATTCTTTCCATCTAGAACAAATCTAATAAGTCAGTGAGGTATTAAAGAATAGTATCAAACATGGAAACAGGGAAACATAGGAAATCAATTCTCACTTTGACATCTTCCTGCTATGTACCTATGGGCAAGTTATTACCACTGTTTGATTCTCTATTTCCTTCTAGTTACAGTTAGAATGCCAATGTGTTCTTCATAGGTTGCTAAAAACCACATGAAAGAACAGATGTGACATAGTAAGCTACATGTTCAACATATATGTGTTGGAACCAAGAAAATAAACAGGAAAGGATTTACAACCTCTACCCCAAAGGATTCACCTGCTGCCTGCCAGTTAGTCACTTAAGCTAAATTCTAGTTAGTGTTTAGGGCTTTTTGATCTCTAACTGTTCGCTAGGCCGAGTGACATATGTCTGTAATTCTAGGAGTGCCAGGCCAGGAGGACCTCAATACAAGGCCAATTCAGGCTACGTGAGAAGTTCTATATCAACCTATATATACTATGCAGTGAGATGTTTGGACAAAACAATAAAACAAAGCAAAACAAAATGGGCATGGTAGCACTCACAAAAATCTGCATTTTTGAGAGTCATAATTGAAGGCAATATACTTTTTATTAGTTAGTACCTCCAAGGCTAAGTTTCTATGCTAATGAAGGCAAGAACATGGCAAGAATCAAAGAGCAAAGTACCTTACAGTGGGTAGGAAGAGACACCTGATAGCAAATGAGGTTTGAGGCTGAGAACAGAGCTCAGTGGTAGAGTTCTTGCTTAGCATATTCAAGGCTCTGAGTGCTATCCTCCAAACCTCAAAAACAAACAAAAAAAATCAAAAACAAAAAATGAAAAACAGATGTCTCAGTAATCATAAATATGGGTATGAAATAAAAATAAATGGCTCCTACTTCATAATGGCAGCAAGGGCCTAAAGCATACTTTACTTTGTTCCTGTTACTTAAGTTGATGTGTGTGTGTGTGTGTGTGTGTGTGTGTGTGTGTGCGTGTTTTAATGGAGATTAAAATCAGGACCTCACATATGCTAGGCAAGTGGTTCACAATTAAGTTATGTTCCCAGTCCTGAGACTGACTATTAATTGGCCTTACATGTGCTTCACACATACACACACCATAAACCACAAAGTGAATGTCTCACATCGTGACATAAAATAAACTGTGCATTTTATTAAATTCTGGGAATGAAACAGTGCCACGGTGTGGTTTCTGCACAGAGTTTCATAAAGTGTATGTTGGAGTTCTTAATTTTTTAACAGAGAATATGTTACTGAGACTATGAATTAATTCATCAGGAAACATAAGAACAGGAAAGAAAATGCAAGTTGTCCATTTGGTCATCTCTGAATTGGGAGAAGATGGGTGAAAGATATTTCTGAAATGCCAGGAGAAATCAAATCTTTAGGGCCTCTATATACTCTACATATGTGAATTAATAAGAAAATATAGAAGGGGTTGGTAAGTCAGTGGGTGAGTGAAGACATTTGTAAATCTCTATAAATTTAATAAGCCTTCAGAGAAAATTGAATCCTGTTTGGAAGGAAGAACAGAACCTGTTTCATTTTAGAATATTCTCAGCATCTAGCATAGTGCCTAGCTATTAGTTGTCCAGTAAATGTCTTATGCAAAGCTAAAAGTTATTTTCATTTGCTAGACATGCCATAACAAAACAACAGGCCATCTGGCTTGAACATAATCAAAAGAAGCTATCTCACAGTTTTTCAGGCCATAAGTTTCAACGCCAGCTGCTGTCAGGACCAGACTTGCACTGAAGCCTGCGGAGGAGAACTTTACCTTCATTCTCTGGCTTCTGGTAGCCCCAGGTGTTTTTTGATTTCTGATACCGTAACTCCAATCTCTGCCCACATCATCAAATGGCCATCTGCCTTCTGGGTATCCCCATCTGCACATGATTTCTCCCCTTTGGAGCTCTGTCTTATCATCTAAGAAACAGAGCAGTTACATTTAGGTAAGCAGATCACTTCACCTTAAGTTGATGTGGTCAACTTAAAATCTCCTATGTCCAAATGAATTTAAATTACAGGTACTGGGGTAACTCAACCCACACTAGGATCCCAATAATACCATCTCCTGATTTCCACATTGTCAGAACAGAGATTTTCTCTAGATCTAGTTTCAAGTTCAGTGTCCACCACAGTGAAGCTCCTCCTTCACCTCCTTTGCTTTATTCTTTGCTGTGCAGATAATCTCTTAAGTCTGCATGTCTTCAAGGCCTAAATTCACTGGTACAAATGGTGTGCCCACTACCATTGTGTAATTTTTAAATGTACTCTTTAAAAATTTTTTCAAGATGACTATGTTCTCTAGTTTATAAGGCTTTATGTAGAGAAAAGCAGGAATCTTGGAGAAGCAGGAAGCACTCCCATGCTGATAGAGTCTTGCCCTACTATTTGGTTTTTCAAGGCTCGGCTAGTAAACCTGCATTTCCTGGGATCCAGCTGCTTTGCTTATCTCACCAGTTCCTTTGGGTTGCAAACAGCAGCCCTCATTCCACAAAGCCAAAATCTAACTAAGGGCTTATCTGAGTCTCTGGTCCCAGATTACTGAGTGATAAGAGAGGATTAAAGCAATGTTTCTCTACCTGGGCTCCAGACTGTCTGGAATCAACATCTTGGAGAATGTCTGTTGGGCTTCTAGTAGTTTACTGCAATTTCCATTAAAATTCCCACACAATCTTTTGCAGACCTTGAAAGAACAATTCTCACCTTCATGTGAAAAAAAAAAAAAACCTAGGATAGCTAAAACAATCATGAACAATAAAAGACGTTCTGGAGGAATCACCATCCTTGATTTTAAGCTGTCCTACAGAGCAATAGTGAGTAAAAAAAATACCTGCATGATATTGGTATAGAAACAGACAGTTTGATCAATGGAATCTAATTGAAGACCCTGAAATAAACCCACGCACCTATAGACATTTGATTTTTGACAAACAAGACAAAACCATACAGTGGAGTAAAAAAAAAAAGCATCTTCAACAAATAGTCCTGGACAAAGTGCCTGTCTGCATGTAGAGGAATGCAAACAGACTGATATTTATCATCCTACACAGAGCTCAAGTACAAGTGGTTAAAAGACCTCAACATAATACTGGATACAATAAATCTACTAGAACAGAAAGTGGGGAATATTCTTGAAATCATTGGTATAGGAGACAACTTCCTGAAGAGAACACCAATGACTCAGGCTCTAAAATCAAGAATTGATAAATGGGACCTCAGAAAACTGAGAAGCTTCTATAAGGCAAAAGACATACTGTCAATAGAACAAAAAGACAGCCTACAGAAAAGATCTTCACTAACCCTATATTTGACAGAAGGCCAATATTCAAAATATATAACATACTCAAGAAGTTAGACACCAACAAACCAAATAACCCAATTAAAAATTGTCTACAGAACTAAACAATCCTTAACAGAGGAATCTTGAATGGCTGAGAAGAACTTAAAAGAAATTATCGAAGTTCTTAGTCATTAGGGAAATGCAAATGCAAATGACCCTGTGATTTCACCTTACAACCCTCAGAATAGCTAAGATCAAAAACTCAATAGCACATGCTGGTGAGGTTGTGGAGAAAGGGAAACACTCCTCCATTTCTGGTAGGATTGGCAACTTGTACAAGAACTCTGAAAATCAACCTGGCAGTTTCTCAGAAAATTGGAAATAGTTCTCTCTGAAGACCCAGCTATACTGCTCCTGGGCATATACCCAAAAGATGCTTCACTATACCACAGAAATATCTGCTCATATGTTCATAGCAGCTTTATTTGTAATAGGCAGAAATTGGAAATAAATCAGATGTTCCTCCAACGATGGATACAGAAAATGTGGAACATTTACACAACAGAATACTATTCAGCTACTAAAACAAGGGCGTCATGAATTTTGCAGGCAAATGCATGGAACTAGAAAACATCCTTAGTGAGGTAACCCAGACCCCAAAGGACATGCATGGTATATACTCACTGATAAGTGGATATTAGCCAAAAAGTTCAGAATATCCATGACCCACAGACCGAAAGAAGTTAAACAAGAAGGAGGGCCTAAGAGATACTTGTATCTCACTTAGAAGGGGAAAATGAAATAGTTGAAGGAGGCAGATGTATACAGGGAACCAGGTGAGAAAGGGAATGGGGAGGAAAATGGGGACATCAGGATCAGTGTGGGGAGAGATAGGAGAGAGGGCCAGAGGACCAGGATAATGAATTGAAATCTGAAGCTGCTGTGTGGGGCTGTGGGAGTGGGAGGGTTGGAAATCTCTAGGAAGTGCCAGAGATCTGAGATTGGGGAGGCTCCTAAGAGTCAATGAAGGTGACTTTAGCTGAGACTCATAACAATGGGGATATGGAACCTGAAGAGTCCACTCCCGTAGCCAGGCAAGAATACCCATGGAGGGGTAAGGACCCCAGCACAGACACAAAACTTTTGACTCAAAATTTGTCCTGACTAAAAGAAATGCAGGGACAAAGATGGAGCACAGATTGGAGGAATGGACAACGAAGGACTGGCCCAACTTGAGACCCATCCCATGGACAAGTACCAACACTATTAATGATGCTCTGTTACATTTGCAGACAGGAGCCTAGCATGACTGTCCTTTGAGAGGCTCTACCTTGCAGCTGATTGAAACAGATGCAGATAACCACAGTCAAATATTGGAACAGCAGAGACTCTTTTGCAAGAATTAGGGGAAGGATTGAAGGCCACAAAGGGGACAGGAGCTTCACAAGAAAACCAACAGAGTCAACTAACGTGGACCTTTGGGGGCTCTCTGAGACTGAGCCACCAAGGCCCCTGGCACATATGTACCAAATGTGTAGCTCAGTCTACTTGTGATTTCCCCCCAACAACTGGAGTGAGGGCTCTCCTTTGATTCTGTTGCCTGTCTGTGGAATAAGTTCTCCTAACAGGGCTGGTTTGTTTGGCCTCATTCAGAGAAGATGAGCCTAACCCTGCAGAGACTTGCGCAAGAAGAAGAGAAGCAGAGATGGAGGATTGGGGGAATAGTGGGAGGGACTCTGAGAGGAGGGTACCCAAAGGGGAGACAGCAAATGGAATGTAAGAGAGAGAGAGAGAGAGAGAGAGAGAGAGAGAGAGAGAGAGAGAGAGAGAGAGAGAGAGAGAGAAAGAAAGAAAGAAAGAAAGAAAGAAAGAAAGAAAGAAAGAAAGAAAGAAAGATTTTGACTATCAAGTTGGTGACTTGCAAAACAGAGGACCCGCTCCCCACCCCACCCCACCCCCACAGGACTGGGCACCATATCCAAAGTAAGGTTCTAGTGGAGTCAAGATTCCTGAGGAGGTTTTAAAGTAACATATGTGTCTTGTTGCTGATGGTGGCTGGCAGGATTTCTTGACCTGTAGATTTATCGGTCCCATCTCTTCCTATTCCTTCACTGCCTCCTCTGTTCTTCCTTTCACTGTGAGTTTACGGACACTTTGGTGTTTGATTTAGGACCCACCTGGAAAGTTCAAGATGACCTCCTCATTTTAAGATCCAAAATTTAAGACATCTGTGAAGGCTCTTTTTTTCCCCCCAGGTACATCATGTTCATCTGTCCTAGGGATTATACTAAGAACACAATATGAACCATTATTCAGCCCACTACAGTGTTGTTTTTCTTGGGGAGTTTCCACCACATTTTGCCAGATTCTCAAGACTCTGTAAATTAATGAAAAATTAGGGGTTGATTTTCTCTAAGTAACTCAATTAAAAAAAATACATCTATCTATATATCATCTATCTATCTATCTATCTATCTATCTATCTATCTATCTATCTATCTATCTATCCAGGGGAGAGGTGGGTGAATACCTCAGAATTCTTGTGGAGGCAAGAAGACAACTTATGGGTTTCAGTTCTTTCCTTCCACCATGCATACCCTGGGGAATCAAATTCAGGTTACAAGGCTTGGCAACGAGCCCTGTCACTTGCTGAGCCACCTTTTCAGCTCTTTAATGTATGTTTTAAGTGAAAAATTCTATGTGTACAATCGGTGTGGTAAATGAAACTTGGCCTTTCTAATATACTTTGTCCTTTTGGTTTGGCATTAGAATTATAGTTTTAATATCTAACATTTAATTCTTACTGTGTGCTGAACACACTGACAAATATACTTCTTATGTATCAACTCATTCACATTCACTAAAGTCATTTACTTCTTTGCTTTTCTTTTGTTAATTCTGAGATAGAGCCTTACTCTAGAGTCCACAGTAGCCTGGACCTAGCTATGTAGCCCAGGCAAAAGTATTCTAACTGTGAGGTTAGCCTATACCCTTATATAAAACGTACAAGGATGCCATGGGTTATATTGTGAGAATGTGTCACTAGGGGTGGCCTTTGAACTTCCAGATGCTCAAGCCAGGCCCAATGACATAGCCCTCCTTCTGCCTGCTGCCTGCTGATCCAGATGTAGAATGCAGATCTTTCTCTAGCACCAAGTTTGGCTGTATGCCACCGTGGTTCCCACAGTGATAACAGTGGAATAAACTCCTGACCTGTATGCTAACCCTAATGAAATGCTTTCCCAAGAACTGTTTTGCTCATGGTATCTCATCACAGTAATAAACTAAGACAACTGGTGTTTGAATTTATTCCTGCCCCTCTTGATTGCCATAGCCAACGATACTCCTGGAGTAACATTTAAAATAAGTATATAGCCCCTGGGCAGTGGTGATGCACGCCATTAATTCCAGCACTTGGGAGGCAGAGGCAGGTGGATTTCTGAGTTCAAGGCCAGCCTGGTCTAGAGAGTGAGCTCCAGGACAGCCAGGGCTACACAGAGAAACCCTGTCTTGACAAACAAAACAAAATAAAAACAAACAAACAAACAAAAAATCCATTAAAATAAGTATATATGTGTGTGTGTGTGTGTGCATGTGTATGTATAACATATTTATAACCTACTTATATGTATTACATATTTATAACATGTGGCGTGTATATGTGTGTGTGTGTGTCTGTGTGTGTGTGTCTGTGTGTGTCTGTGTGTATACTGGTCCAGGCTGGAGGATCTAAAGTCTCAAAGCCCATCCCTAGTGACTCAACTACTCCAGTAAGGCCACACCTCCTAATGGTGCCACTCCCTAAAAATTACGTTAGTCTATTTCATTCAAACCACGATAGCTATATGTTAAGGGGACTTTAAAGAGGAGCAGATATAGGCCTGATGTGTTTAGAAAACATGACAGAGATTCTGAATCTTGGGTCCTGATTTAAAAATGGCTAAAATTTGTCTTCCCTATGTCTGTATTTGTACAGCTCTGTATTTATTCTTTCATTCGTTACACTTCCCTCCAATTTCCAATAAAATGCATGTTCAATCACTATCCATTCCCAACATTCGTATCATGACAACTAGGTCTATTGTCACATTTAATGTGGGCAGCTTTGCTAGTACAGGAAGAATTGTGGCTTATTTGTACAATCAGACTATAACATATCAAACAGAGAGACTTGGCTATTTCTTACAGTAGATATTTCATAGTAGATATTTCCTCTGCTCTTGCAAGGTATTTTTGTTCTTTTTTATTGTTATTGTGCTATTGCTGCTTTTACTATTTTAGGGACACATTCTCATAATGTAACTCATGCTACTCATGTATATTTATAAAGTATAGGCTAACCTCCTATTAGTGTATATATATATCCTATAAACTTTTGTGAGAGACATAATTAAAATATTATCTGAAATAACTAAATTTAGTCTACTTCCAAAAATCCTGTGAGTCTTTCTTTGGTTTTCATTAATTGAAATATTTAAGGAATGAATGTTCTCAGCACGCTTGCTACCACATCCCTAGACAAGATGAGAGAAATGGCCCAGACAATCCCTGTATATCACAAGACTGCCACAGTGTAGACTTCAGTGTACTTCTCAGAAGAATTTCAAGTTTCAGTGTACAGTGTGGCATAACCTTAGACATTCTGCAGGTTTTTGAATCAGCTCATTATTTGTTTAGTACCCTACCATTTGTTTGACATTATGTAGACACAAGGCTCTATTGAATGAGGAGAGTGTGTTAGCTGGTAGGTCATAACTGGGGCCTTGGAATTGCAATCCAAACAACCTGTCACACATTTCAGCCACACGGAGAAGCAATATAATTCTGTAGCTTTGGAAATAGTTAAAAGCTAATTTTACAATAAGAAGACAAGCTCTTGAAAATAGAGAGGGGTGGAGCTGTGTTGTGATTGACAGATTGTCATCAGTATTTGACAGATAACCATGATTGGTTTTTTTTAACAGAAAAATGGCTGATCCTTAAAAGCAATTTTAGATTCCTTTCTATTTTTTTTAAAAGAAAGTCTCTTTCAACAGCTTTTCTGTGTAGTATCAGTGAATGAACTGGTTCTTCTAAAATCTTGTGTCCTGCCTTGTAACCTTCAAGTGCAGAGTAATATATCACAGGCATTTGGATGTGGGAATAGCTAGAAACAACCATTTAGATTATATGGGCTTTTTAGATGCATCTGTTTATGCAGCATGGGTCCTGAAGAAGACTTGCATTTTGAATAATAGTTTACCCTGATGACCAACAGTAAGACAGTACATGATTTTCATAGTCTGACATTTCATTGTAAAAGTATTTGAGAGCAGGTGTATTACTTTCACAGTCTGCTTGTGTCCTGATGCAAGTTTGAGGCATCTTGCATGATAAAATATAGGATGTATTGGATAATGGACCCTTTATGAGACTACCTCAAAATGGAAAGTTACATTTTTAACTTTATTACGATTGCTTTGTTACAGAATTTAGTGCAGTCACGATAATGTGCCATTTGGACACTATAGAACAGGAATGATATATATGTAATCTAGTCCTAATGCCTAGATAGTATGTCTACTCAATACCATATTCACTTTTTCTTCAATCAAAACTATTCACTTTCATGTATTTCTGTATAACCACTAACTTTCACAGATATACCTCCCCCCCCCCCCCCCCCCCCCCCGCAATCCAGAAACAAGTTTCAAATGTAAACAATGTTATAAAGTTTTAGCCCATCTGCAAGCCAGGGTACCTATGGCCTCTTTCACCATAATATGCTTAAAATAAGGCAAAATTACATTCACACATGCACACACACAAGCCCAGTTTGAATACAAGAAAACTATGATCCGATTTTGCTTTCCTGTGAGACTTTCCCCTACTTCTGCCTCCCATCTTTTTCTAGGCAAGCCTAGTCAATGCTATCATTCTGGTCTCAGAGTAAAAAGTGAACCTTTCCCGAGAGGCACCTTAAGAAGTGCTCAACATGAGCCGGGCAGTAGTGGCGCACACCTGTAATCCCAGCACTCTGGGAGGCAGAGGCAGGCGGATTTCTGAGTTCGAAGCCAGCCTGGTCTACAGAGTGAGTTCCAGGATAGCCAGGGCTACACAGAGAAACCCTGTCTCGAAAAACCAAATCCAAAAAAACAAAAACAACAACAAAAAACAACAACAACAAAAGAAGTGCTCAACATCATTAGTCATTAGGGAAATGCAAATCAAAACAACCCTGAGATTTCACCTTATACCAGTCAGAATGGCTAAGGTCAAAAACTCAGGAGACAGCAGGTGTTGGTGAGGGTGTGGAGAAAGAGGAACACTCCTCCACTGCTGGTGGGGTTGTAAGATGGTATAACCACTTTGGAAATCAGTCTGGCGGTTCCTCAGAAAACTGGGCACCTCACTTCCAGAAGATCCTGCTATACCTCTCCAAAGGATTCCCCGGCATGCAGTAAAGACACATGCTCCATTATGTTCATAGCAGCCTTATTTATAATAGCCAGAAGCTGGAAAGAACCCAGATGTCCCTCAAAGGAGGAATGGATACAGAAAATGTGGTATATTTACACAATGGAATACTACTCAGCAATTAGAAACAACGAATTCACAAAATTTTTAAGCAAATGGTTTGATCTGGCAAATATCATCCTAAGTGAGGTAACACAATCACAAAAGAATACACATGGAATGCAGTCTATGATAAGTGAATATAAATTAGTCTAGAAGCCCTGAATACCCAAGACACAAATCGCCTAACATGAAGAAGTATGGAGAGGGTCCTGATCCTGGAATGGATTGATCTAGCATTGGAGGGGAATATAAGGACAGAGAAAAAGGAGGGAGGTGATTGGAGAATGGATGGAGAGAAGAACGTTTATGGGACATATGGGGAGGGGGGATCTGGGAAAGGGGAAATCATTTGGAATGTAAACAAAGAATATAGAAAGTAAAAATATTTAAAACAAACAAACAAAACAAAACAAAGAAGTGAGCCTTTCCATGTCTGTAAGGGAGCAAGAATAAAGTGTCCGTTAAATCATTTGAGGCTACTTACCTCTTCCTTTTTCATCTTTAAATGTTGGTCGGAGTATTGTGATGACAACACAAAACTTTGTTGTTTCCTGATTGTTATTGCCTGCCTTTTTGAGACAGTGCCTTACTTGGGAGTCCAGGGTAATCTTTAATTCATGATCATCTTGTATCAGTCTACTTAGGGCTAGGATCATAGGTATACACTACACGGCCAGTAATGCAAAGCTTCCTTGAGGCTTTTTATTAATGACAATAGTGGAAACACAGGTAAAAACTGATCTGTCTACATTTTGTAAATATCTGTTTCCTTCCTTAATATACCTGTATTGACGCAGTTACTAGGTATGTGGCACTATGTTCTGCACTTTTTTTTTTCAAACAAGAATGATCCCTTCAGATCCTCTCAGTCTCTATAAACAAATGTATGCAGTGTGACATGGTACCAACAGTGATAGAGTACTTTGGGCACATAGACAGGTGGGACAAAAGAGTCAGTGTTCTGCTTAGTCAAAAAGCCTCCCAAAAGCAGATAGTAAGACTTAATTGTGAAGAATGAGGTGATCAGCGAGCAGACCAGGGACTCTGAGAAGACATTTAAGTAGAGACAAGAATAATGAAATCTCGTATACAGAAAAATAAGAGCAATTTAGTGGACTTAAAAGAGGCTCAAATAGGACAGTGTGAAAAGGTAGAAAACAGGCTTATCCTCTAGTTTTGAGTGAGTATTTTGCATGGATTCACAATGCTAATTGCATTCAGAAAGTAGACTGAATGAGAGGAAAGTGGAGATGGAGGATAAGGGAAGGAAATATAATTTTGCTAAAATATACTTCACTTTTAGCTATTTAAAAATGGACAATTCTGTAATTTTGCACACATCCATGGTTACACAATCCATCTCTAGAATGCTTTTCTTTTTACTAAGATAAAACTCTGTACCCACTAAGCATTAACTTTCCACTTGTTCCTCCTCACATTCCCTGGCAACCATGATGCTACTTCCTGTTTCTGTGAATAATCTATGTACCCTGTGTAACCAGAATACTTTCTTTATGGCTGGCTTATTTACTCAGTTTTAAATTTTATATTAAAAGTAATTCATGCCTATGGATTAATAATATTAAAAAGTAACTATATAGTATAGAAAGTAAAGTCACAAAATGGACAATATATTTCATTAAAAACATTTCAGCCTATTAATATGAGTGATTTCATTGACTACTAATACTTTGTTATATAATCATTGACAATTAGTAAGGGCAAGAGAAATCCAAGGGTCCAGTTTAATGTCATGAAGACTGAAACATAGGAAAGTATTTTTGAATAAATGAGCAAACAGGAGTCTCACTTCCAGGCCCCAAGAAGTCTAATCTTCAGCTCAAAATATGAAAGTGGTAGGGTACAGCTATGTGAACCCAGAATTCAATAACTTTCTTCATCCATATTCTTTCATGGTAAAAACATCCTTGTTAAGCTTTCTCTCTGTTAATTTAAGAATTTTTGAGCTAGATGTAGTAGAGAACACCTTTAATCCCGGCACGTGGGAGGCAGAGACATGCAGATCTTGATAAGCTGAAGTCTACCTGGTCTACATAGCCAGGACACAAGGCCTACACAGAGAGACCTTGTGTCAAAAAAATAAGATGAAAGAGGGAGGGAGGGAGGGAGAGAGGGGGGGGGCAGGAAAGAGAATGAAAGAAAAAGAAAGAGAAGCAAAAACAAAGAAAGGAAGAAAGAAAAGAAAGGAAGGAATGAAGAAAAGAAAGAAAGAAAGAAAGAAAGAAAGAAAGAAAGAAAGAAAGAAAGAAAGAAAGAAAGAAAGAAAGAAAGAAAGAAACTTCTTAATTGCTAGAAGTAGCTGACAGTGGTTTGGCTGTCAAGTACAAATACCAATTTATTGCTGGCACAGTATTTCTATGGTAACATAGGGCAGCATTTCCTAAGAAAATTTTTATTTCAATATTTATTGAAGTATAAATATTTCTCTTAGATCTTAATAAGTAGTATAGTCATCAGGAAAAAAGAAGGATCTCAATAACGTACATTTAGGTACAATTCATTTTAGATGTTTCTTCTACAGCAGTAGTCCTCAACCTTCCTAATGCTGTGACTTTTTAATACAGTTCCTCAAGTTGTGGTGGTGGCCTACAACCATAAAATTATCTCATTGCTACTTCATAACTGTAATTTTGCTACAGATAAGAGGGAAGAGGGCTTATGGGACTTTTGGGGAGTGGGGAGCCAGGAAAGGGGAAATCATTTGAAATGTAAATAAAAATATATTGAATAAAAAAAAGAATTATAGTATACCCGTCTGATATGTAACCACTGTGATGTGATGTGATGTGATTTGACTTGCCCCCAAAGGGGTTGTGGCCCACAAGGGATAAAAATTGGAAAGGAAGAAGTAAAACTACCATTATTTGTAGATGATATGATAGTCTATCTAAGTGACCCAAAAAAACGCCACTAGAGACCTCCTACAGCTGATAAAAAAATTTCAGCAAAGTGGCAGGTTATAAAATCAACTCAAGCAAATCAGTAGCCTTCCTATGCGCAAAGGATAAGCAGGCTGAGAAAGAAATTAGGGAAATGACACCCTTCACAATAGCCACAAACAATATAAAGTACCTTGGGGTGACTCTTACCAAATATGTGAAAGATCTGTATGACAAGAACTTCAAGACTCTGAAGAAGGAAATGGAAGAAGACCTCAAAAAATGGAAAAACCTCCCATGCTCATGGATCGGCAGGATCAATATAGTTAAAATGGCCATTTTGCCAAAAGCGATATACAGATTCAATGCAATACCCATCAAAATCCCAACTCAATTCTTCACAGAGTTAGAAAGAGCAATTATCAAATTCATCTGGAATAACAAAAAACTCAGGATAGTTAAGCTATTCTCAGCAACAAAAGAAATTCTGGGGGAATCAGTATCCCTGACCTCAAGCAATACTACAGATCAATAGTGTTAAAAAACTGCATGGTATTGGTACAGTGACAGGCAGGCGGATCAATGGAACAGGATTGAAGATCCAGAAATGAACCCACACACCTAAGGCCACTTGATCCTCGACAAAGGGGCTGAAAACATCCAATGGAAAAAAGTTAGCCTTTTCAACAAATGGTGCTGGTTCAACTGGAGGTCAGCATGCAGAAGAATGCGGAATTGATCCATCCTTGCCTCCTTGTACTAAGCTCAACTCCAAATGGGTCAAGGACCTACCCATAAAGCCAGACACTCTGAAACTAATAGAAAGTAACTGGGGAAGACCCATGAGGACATCGGTACAGGGGGAAAGATTCTGAACAGCACACCAATAGCTTATGCTCTAAGATCAAGAATTGACAAATGGGACCTCATAAAATTACAAAGTTTCTGTAAGGCAAAGGACACCATCAAAAGGACAAATCAGCAACCAACAAATTGGGAAAAAATCTTCACCAACCCTACATCAGACAGAGGGCTAATATCCAATATATACAAAGAACTCAAGAAGTTAGACCCCAGATAACCAAATAACCCTATTAAAAATGGGGTACAGAGTTAAACAAAGAATTCTCACCTGAAGAACTTCTGATGGCGGAGAAGCATCTTAAAAAATGCTCAACTTCATTAGTCATTAGGGAAATGCAAATCAAAACAACCCTGAGATTTCACCTTACACCAGTCAGAATGGCTAAAATTAAAAATTCAGGAGACAGCAGGTGTTGGTGAGGATGTGGAGAAAGAGGAACACTCCTCCACTGCTGGTGGGGTTGCAAATTGGTACAACCACTCTGGAAATCAGTCTGGCGGTTCCTCAGAAAACTGGGCACATCACTTCCAGAAGTTTCTGCTATACCACTCCTGGGCATATACCCAGAGGATTCCCTAGCATGTAATAAGGATACATGCTCTACTATGTTCATAGCAGCCCTATTTATAATAGCCAGATGCTGGAAAGAACCCAGGTATCCCTCAACAGAAGAGTGGATGCAAAAAATGTGGTTTATCTACACAATGGAGTACTATTCAGCCATTAGAAACAATGAATTCATGAAATTCTTAGGCAAATGGATGGAGCTGGAGAACATCATACTAAGTGAGGTAACCCAGTCTCAAAAGATCAATCATGGTATGCACTCACTAATAAGTGGACATTAACCTAGAAATTTGGAATACCTAAGACATAATCCACACATCAAATGAGGTACAAGATCGGAGGAGTTGCCCCTTGTTCTGGAAAGACTCAGTGTAGCAGTATAGGGCAAAACCAGAACAGGCAAGTGGGAAGGGGTGGGTGGGAGAACAGCGGGAGGGAAGTGGGCTTATGGGACTTTCGGGGAGTGGGGGGCCAGAAAAGGGGAAATCATTTGAAATGTAAATAAAAATATATCGAATAAAAAAATTCACAGCACAAATTATCTCATCATAAGCCATCACAAGTCCTGTAATAAATAATAAATCTTCTGTACATTTGAAACAGTTTCCCAGCTATTTTTACTAGTATATATACTTGTTTTCTTCTTAGCATCATGTGTAATGATTATACTGAGAATCATGTGAAATGTGTAAATAGAGTTGTTGGCGAGGCTACATCAACTTTCAGAAACTACCCCTCCAGATATGTGAGACTGAGGACTGGGCTCAATAAGCATGAAGTCAAGGAGTTGTCCTCATGTTTTAGTGACTTTAGTCTATCTCTAGGATGCTTGCAGAGTGACTATTTATGAGAGTTTCATACAGTTACACAACGAAATATGATATATATATATACATATACATATACATATCTCTATGTATCTATGTATCTATCTATCTATCTATCATCTGTCCATATATCTATATCTATAAATATTTATATACTCTCTTGCTTCCATTCTAATGACCCTTCCCAACTTTACATATTACTTTTTATGACCCTGGTTACTGCTGACCATATATGCAGGAGTATAGGGTCATCCACTTGAGTGTGATAAAAATTACCAGTGGCTCTATCCTCAATAAAGAGTGAGCCTCTCACCAAGACTAACTATTCACTGCCACTACCTTCTCTGTGAAGGATGAGGCCTACCTGGAAATAATCTTCCTCACCTACACCAAAACTTTGGCTTGATCTTGTGTAAGTCTTGTGTAGCTAACCACATCTGTTGTAAGATCATTGGTTGTGATGGCCATGTTAGATCCTAATGGCAGCATTTTCAGGCTCTTGCATTCTTTCTACCTCTTCTTCTGTGGTCCTTGATGTGTTTGTGTGTGGGGATGGGGGCATATTAAGAGATACCCCCTGAAGGCTGCAATTTTTAGGTATGCATCACTATGCCTGGTTTTATTTGGTACTGGGGATTTAACCCAGGGCTCTGTGCAAGCACTGTGCCTATTGAGATCCATCCCCAGCTTATACTCATGATATTTCACAAAATGGTTTAACTCGGGCTGGAGAGATGGCTCAGCAGTTAAGAGCACTGACTGCTCTTCTGAAGGTCGTGAGTTCAAATCCCAGCAACCACATGGTGTCTCACAACCATCTGAAATGAGATCTGACACCCTCTTCTGGTGTGTCTGAAAACAGCCACAGTGTACTTATATATAACAATAAATAAATCTTAAAAAAAACAAAAAACAAAAAAAAACAAAAAACAAACAAACAAACAAAAAAATCCTCCAAATCGATAGTTGGAAAATCTCAAATCTCCTCACAAAACCAACCTTTCCATTTCTGTTTCTCAGTCCTGTCCCACAGTGCCATAACTGTCACCAAGTTTTCAGTGTTATCTCTGTCCAGTGTTGATGAGGAACACATATTATCCATGACTCCTTAGACTTTGTTTCACCTGTCATTAATGTCTGAAAACTACACAGATTTATATAAATTTGGAAAAAAAGTAAAGAGAATACTAGAAATACAGTTTTCACCTTTTTGTGTCTGAAAGAAGACTGAACAGACACAGTGATGACACTAGTTGATATGTGAATTATTGTTGGGTAGATGTGAATAAAGCACATCTATTCATCTCTGATATGGGACCTTCAACATACCAAAGAAATATCACATGCAAACATAGATAAGTTAATCAATGTGTTCAACTGGTGTTACTAACAAGAGGATGGATTCAGAGTTCTAAACATAACAACTTATGGATGATCAGAAACCCAACTAAAGAAAAAGTTCTATCACAACAACCAAAATCTATTTCTATATCCTTGAGGAGAGGTGGGTTTCCATAAGCCTTCCCAGCTCCACAATGGACTTTAGTGGGTCTAATATTGTGCACATATGCAGGTCTTTATTGTGGCTAAGAAGTGATCAATGACATTGTCATGTTCAGAGGTTGGTTAGCATTTCTCCACACTAAGTCAAATACTTTATGCTTTATAACATCTCCGAAGTTTCTCACTCATTTATGAAAATTGTATTTCATTTGAAGAGATACGAACAGTGTGATATTTTGAATGTATCATTTTAAAAATATTTTCAGTTCATTGGATAGAACATCATATTCTGTACAGATTTAGGGGCAGCATAAATTCAATGGAGAACTCTAAAAACACCCATTCAACCTTTTGACCATCAGATTTTCCATCTTGAAAATAATTCAGATTTTATCTATACAGAGCCACACTATGCTCACAAAAATATACCAAATATTATCTTGTTTTCTTAGGTTTCATAGGATATTACTAATGGTAAAAATGAGGCTTATTATAAAATGGCAAGATGACAAGCCTTGGAAGCAGATGGTGAGGATGCTTAAATTTCCTTTGTGAATCAACAGTGGTCACATCATAGAAGTGTATTTAAAATAAAGTGAAAATTATTTAAAATAAAGTGTCCATATCGATCTAAATAGTACTATTTTCATAGTACATACAAAGGTCTCAGTCATACACTCTGTATTGTATTGATAATAATATAATGATCGGCAGAATACTTCATACATGTTCATAATATTAAGGACTTAATATGCATTACATAATTTGATATGCTCAACATTGTTTTGTATTTGAATTTTTCTAATTATGGATTTGATCACAGAAATTGGGGACTAGATTGCCATTCCTGAAGTTGGACTCTTTCCAAATAACTGCTATAAATATGCAGTGTTAGGAACATGTTTTTCCCTCTATTTTTCCTTGACTTTTGTCATAGAACTTTTATTACCATGAAGAAACACCATGACCCTGGAAAGTTTTTCAAAGGAAAAAAATAATTTGGATGGGCTTACAGGATTCAGAAGTCTAGTCCATTTTCATGATGGTGTTGGAGAAGGAGTGTAACTTTCTGGATCAGCAGGCAGCAGGGAGAGAGAGTGAACAAAAGGGTGGGCCTGCTTGAGCTTCTGAAATCTCAAAGTCAACCTCCAATGACACATTTCCTTCAACAAGGGCACACCTCCTAATAGTGCTACTCCCTACAAGCCTGTAGTGGTCATTTTCATTCAAACCATAACTATTAACCCCCAAATTTGTGACTCATCTCCTAGATTAGGAACGCTTACCCATGATACTTTACTCACTCATTTCTATACTTTTTTAAGCAATGACTACATTTCTGGACCTGCTATTGCATAATTTATTCATTGCCCATTTTCCATTGACATACTTTAAATACTGTATAAGAACAGTTTACAATTAATGTTCTTCACCTTGGTGTCTCCTAACCACAACTACAGTGGTTCTCAACCTGTGGCAAAGCTCTATTTCTTTTTTTTTTTTTTTTTTTTTTTGTCTTTGTTTTTTATTTGATATAATTTATTTACATTTCAAATGATTTCCCCTTTTCTAGCCCCCCCCCACTCCCCGAAAGTCCCGTAAGCCCCCTTCTCTTCCCCTGTCCTCCCTCCCACCCCTTCCCAGTTCCCCGTTCTGGTTTTGCCAAATACTGTTTCACTGAGTCTTTCCAGAACCAGGGCTCTCTTTCTAAAAATATTGAATCTTAAAATATTAAAGATTTGTAACAGTACCAAAATTACAGTTATGAAGAAGTAATGAAAATACTCTTATGGTTGGGGTCACCACAACATGAGGAGCTATATTAAATGTTCAGAGGATTGGGAAGGTTGGGAACCACTGCTGTAACAGCATCAATTTCCATCAGCAGATAATATTCCAGAATGATATTTATAGTTGATGACAAACCTATGAACAATATAAAAATAGATATCAGAACCTAGATACTTTCCTTCTGAAAAGTATAACACAAATTCATGGATCATACATTTGATGATATCCTTGTATTCCTTTAGGAACTGTGCTTCAACTTTTCTTTTTTTTTTTTCTTTCTTTTTTTTTTGTTTTTTTGTTTTTTTTTTTTTGTTTTTTTGTTTTTTAGATTTGTTTTTTTCGAGACAGGGTTTCTCTGTGTAGCCCTGGCTGTCCTTGAACTCACTGTGTAGACCAGGCTGGCCTCGAACTCAGAAATCGGCCTGCCTCTGACTCCCAAGTGCTGGGATTATAGGCGTGGGCCACCACTGCACGGCTTACTTCATCTTTTCAAATGGAGTGATTCGAGTAAGGCTTACCATGAAGGTCTATATATCTTACATGCTACAAGTATATTCTTCTTACCCAGGTTCTTCTGAAAATGGAACTTCATTTTTCTAACTATACTCTCATAGTTCTGGAATAAGCATTTGTCTAATCTTAGCAAGAACACAATCCTTCTTTGAAATTATGAATATTTATGCCTGAAAATAGAACAATAGCAAAGGTGGATGTGATAACTCATCATGACATCATTCAGATTTATCTTGAACTACTATTTACAACAGTCTTTTCCCAATTTATCTCCAAGAAATATTGACTTACGTTTTGGCCAGTTTCAAACATCCTTGCCACACCTACTACCATTTAATTATATACTTTCAATGTATATTCCTGGATTTCTACTTGCTTCAATTAGATTTTGTGTTTCAGCAAGTTTTCCCCCTTTTATATAAGCAGGACGTTATGTCTGTCTTGTTATGGTCTACTACCAATGGGTTTTAATGTAGACTCTAAGTTAAAGTGGGATAAACATTTAAGAAACAATCTGGTGAAGATATCTTCAACACCAGGGCAAAACCGAGTGGAGTTTACAATAAATCAGTGAGAGTTTCTGTTTTTTTTTATATTTATTTATTTATTTATTTATTTATTTATTTATTTATTAATTATTTATTTAATGTATATGAGTACCCTGTAGCTGCCTTCAGACACACCAGAAGAGGGCACTGGATGCCACTACAGATGGTTGTGAGCCACCATGTGGTTGCTGGGATTTGAATTCAGGACCTCTTGAAGAGCAGTCAGTGCTCTTAACCACTGAGCCATTTCTCCAGCCCTCAGTGAGAGTTTCTAATAGAAGACATGTTATAACAGCAAGGACATCCAGAGATGAATGAGATGATAACTTAACAATATGGAATTTTAAAAAAAGATTTTAAAGTCGTTCAAGCTAATATAGTTATAATGAGTCAACTCTATTTATGAGTAATTGCGTATAGTTAGTTAACCACTGTTTTAGTATTTTTTTTTTCAGAGCTGAGGAGTGAACCTACGGCCTTGCTCTTGCTAGGCAAGCAAACGCTCTACCTTGGCGCTAAATCCCCAACCCTTGTTTTAGTATTTTTTTCATGTTGCTGTGTTAAATACTTTGATTTTATTTGTGTTAAATACTTTGAGTGTGCAAATCCTTGATACACACTCTTTTGTTTTAGTTTTGTCTACCATCTGTTATTAGCTAGCTCTTAGTTAACTATATGATCTTTTTTATGTCCGGCTTCCTATAATTCTCATTTGCTATTTGCATGGCCCTCCACAAGACTTAAGTGTTGAAGACTTGTATACAAATGCACAAGAACTCAGAGGTGGGATAAATGGGAATGTTATTGAATCCTGAATAGTCTAAGTACATTGATGGTGCCTTGAAAATTTGATAACGTCATTTGGAAGATAAAGGATGCAGTTGTACCTAATCAGAAGATGGAGTTCCCTGAGGCCTTGCTCTAGAAGAGATTCCTTGTCCTGGCTTCCTTCTTATGTTACTCATTTATTCAGGTTACTGTCAGTTGAGAAAATGTCCTTCGCCATCTTTGTATTACAATATTATGCCTTACTATGAATAAGAAACAATTTAGTTAGCCAATAATATAGACTGAGACCTCAGAAACCATGAGCTAAAATAAATCATTTCTCCTTTAAACCTAGTTTGTCTCAGGTATTGAGACTGAAAAAGAACTTGCTAGCTTATCATTCCAACTTGAGAAAGGTTTGCAAAGGAATGAATATTTTAATATTTTAGTTACCCTAATTATTCTATTTATCTCTGCTTAACTAGATAAAACTATCAACTTGGGCATACCTCTTTATCAACAGTGAGTCAAGAAATAAGTAAAACCTTAGAGTTTTAACATTTATTTCTAGGCTTTCTTGCAAGTTACCTAGTGATCACATGTTGCATCTAGTTATTAATAGTTGTTCACCAACTCATAGCTAAGCTACATATCTTCATGTTGCTTTCTGAAAGGCCATCTATATGATTAGCTGTTCCCTGCAGTATATGAGCAGAAGTAATGTATCTCTTTTTGGTTGAGAGAGATAAAATGAGTGTGGTTGTCTCTATAGTGATCTTAGACTCCACGAGTTGAAAGCAATGGCATTCCAATATAGAAGGAAATTTGGTCCCCAAATAACTGGTTAACTCTTGGCTACATCGGACAAGGATTTTAATGCACACAATCAAGTTTACTGTCTGAAGCCATGCAAATCTTAAGATTAGTTATAACTTTTAAAATATCTTGACAAAACACCTTACCATGGAACTGAATATACTTTATTATTCACTACATATTTTATTTCTGTTTCCTATATTTGATGTGAGTCCTTTGAGGGTGAGTTCAGGGTAAAATTTATTCCTTATTGTATCATTAGTGTTTAGTACAGTAATCACATGACAATTACAATATTAGAGAATTTTGATGGAATACTGAAATTGTATGTGCTGGCATACTCTCGCTGGCTGCTCACCAGTAAGAAACACACGGTACTAAAAAGCCCCTAATTCCTTGCTCACAAAGGTTGCTCATTTTACTTTCTTTTTACTTTTGATTTTAGGTAATGAAATGAGCTTTTATTTGTTTATTTATTTATTTATTTATTTGTTTGTTTATTGGTAAAGGTCAGCCATGGCTCACACACACAAGATATACAAAGACTCTTATTCACATTTGACATTGCTTCTTCTAAGTAGCCAAAATAATTGTTCTAAAAACTGAATTTCTCCTGCGAAGTCCATAGATGTCAGTATAACATAGACCAAACAGATCGAAAGCTAGCTGCATGTAATATAAAGCTTACATAAAAGGATATTTTGAAATTTATATATCTGCCTGTGAATGTGCATGCATGCACATATATACATGTGCATGTTTACATGTGTATATACATGGCCTACGACATAGTTTGATTATGGTTGGAGAAAATCCAACCAAATAAACACAATTACCCAGACTAGTATTTGGCAAAACACAACAAAATAATACTTGTTTATTCAAGAGAAATTTTACTCTAACATGCTGAATAGTCACATATACAAATGAGCTCAGTATTTTGAAAGTGTTGATGTTTATAATCATAAAGCAAAGTAAAATTTCATTGGTCTGTAATGTATTTTTAACTGAGACAGGTATTCTCTAGGTTACTCTGAAGGAGAAATTTGCATTGTTGGGTGGAAACATCTTTTTGTTGGGTCTTAGAGAACTCATCAAAAAGATTTCTGAGACGTTTCTAGAACATTTAAATTATGGCACTTCCTGAATGGATTTGTTCAGTTCAAAAGAAACTGGATCCAAGACAAAATAAACCCTAAGGGTTATATCTCAGTGAGTATTTGGTGCCAAACAACCGTTTGACTTTTGTTTTCTAATTTTTTGACTGTTCTTTTGTCTTGGAGGAGCCCTGAGTGCACACAATATTACAGAGGCCACAATATTATTGAGTGCCACAACACACTGAACCACTCTGCTATCCTCTGATGCAGCGGGATAGATGTTTACACCGCTGTTCACACATTCCTCTCACAGATCTAAGGAGAAGGCACAGAGTGACAGGCAGCTATTGTTTCTGCTCAGAGACAATGGGATAAGGTTGCAGCGTTCAAAATGAAAGATTTTTGTTGTAATTGTACTTGTGACACATTCCTTAATCCGCTTACATAAAATACATTCCCAATTGCCTCTTAGAGTCAAAAGGGCACAGTTGGATCCATATTCAGATGCTAATAAGCATTGCTTTATGTAAAGTTGTTTTTCCATTTCAAACCCTGAAAATTAGACCTGAACAGTGGCAATGGCAAATACATTCTTCCGGTACAGCTGTTCACGGAAACACATTTCATTTAGCAGCTTTAGCAGCTATTTTTCAAGAGAAAGATTCGCTGGATGAATGTGTTCTCCCCATAGAAGTAGCCTTCTCAATACACAATATTCAGTTACCTTAAAATATATTTAGAGAATTATTATTATTTTTTTGGCTAAAAAGTGCTTCAAATTTCTCATCCCTTGCCTTTTAAGACTTCCTATTTGGATTCTGCCATGAATTGTCAATTCATCTGCCCCCCCCCTCTTTAAATCAATTTAGCAGGAAGAGGATCAGAAAGGAGCCCGTGTTCTTGTTAATTGGTATTTGTCCTTAGACTTCAGAGAGACTGGAGAGCATGGCTGATTTAGATCTTGGGAAGCATTTCTCACAGATACTGCAGAATATTACAGCTTTGCAATGTCTCACAGCTATTCTTCAGTAGCAGACTATTCTTTAACATTTTTGGGAAGAGCATTTGTCAACATTGTTGACAAATAGAAGGGGTGGAACATAATTGCACCCACCCTTGCTCGAGGGACAAATTTGCTTTTTGTTGTTGTTGTTGCTTTGCATCATCTTCTGCTTCCAGACTCCATTTTCTGTTAAGCTTAAACGACTTGGTGCAAGTAACACAACTGTCTCAGCTACGCACTTGTGTCAAGAAGCCTCCCTGCCTGGGCCGATTTGGGTTTTTCAAATGGATCAAAACATAGTGACAGAATTGAAGCAAGTTACTCAGTGTGTTTTGTGGTCTTATGTCACATTGCACACCGATTATGCCACAGATCACATCATCAACATGAGTGCGTAGTTGAGCATGACCTCTCATACTCCCATCACCCCAAGTTCCCTGTGTCTCTGCAACCTGTGTCTCTGCTTCTTCCCAAACATTGAACTGTAAAGATCAATCAACATAATGATCAGGGTGACAGAGGGCTGAATTGTGAGTTCTTTAGATATTCTCCATTCCCTTTTATTTTATTTAATGAAAAAAAAAAAGAACAGATTTTTATGCCTATTAACTGACAGTACAGCCTTGGGTAAACCGGTTAACATTGCTATGCCTGAAATTCTGCATCTGACAATTGCTTCTGTTAATGAACATCTGTCCTACAGGATTGGTGTGATTGTCAAATGAGATAATGGATGTATTAAAAACTCTATGAACTGTAAGTGCTCTACAATCACAGTGTTAATAGCCATAATAATCTGTTTAAAATGGATATGGCTTTTGTTTCTATGACTGCCTTTTGCTTTAGAAGCTAGACATTTGCCCTTTAAAAGGTCAGAGATTCCAAATCAGCCAATCTGTCTGTTCTGTGTTTATGAGATTATTCCAAGGCAAATTGCCATTTAGCAAATTGCACAAATTGAAACCTTTGGTTCAAACTACAATTAAGCTGAAAGGTATGCTCTGAGACATTTGATGTGTATTAAAAGTTCTCTTATCAAGAGTCAGGATAACAGTCTCAGAGCAATCCATATGCAGGTTAAGCTTCATCCGTGTTACAGAAACAGGAAAGCTTGACAGAAAACCACATTTTGATCCTAATGAGTAGTGGAAGATTGAGGTGAAAGATCTATCGAGCCTAAGACCAATCTAAGCAACATAATGAGACTTCCATCATCATTAAATCAAAATTAAGCAGACCACCAAAAGAAATCTTTTTAAATCAGTGAACAAGTGAACAAAAACATATAAATCTTGGCAATTTCCCAAAGCTAGGGGTATAATATATTGTGAGGTCTCTGTGAAAACCCTGCTTGGGGAAACTGATTGTATTGGTTATCTAAAGGCAACATTTCTTTTTTTTTCTTTTTTTTAAGGCAACATTTAAGTGGGGAAGAGTTTACTGCCTTCGGCAATGTGTGATTTGGCTGCAACACAAATGAATGATCTCTCACTTGGGGATTCATTCCAGAAAGTTATGAATCATACTGTTTGCATTCATTGTCTTAATAACATAGTGTGAATATTTGCATGTTATTTTAAATAATAGTAAGGCAAAGTTGTGCACAAGTATAGGTAAAAAAAAAAAAGAAGGAAGAAAGGAAAGGAATGGAAGGAGGGATGGAGGTGAAGAGAAAGGGAGGATGGGTGGAGGGAGGGAGGGAGGGAGGAAGGAAGGAAGGAAGGAAGGATGGATGGAAGGGAATATTGGTATTTCAGACCAAAGAGAAGCAATGATTTCAACTGCTTTGTGAAAGCAGAGTAGGAAAGCAGAAAGCCTGTGTGCAAAGAGCTGGAGTGAGGTCCTGTGGAATGCATATGGTTGGAGCCCTTTAGAGAGGCCGTAGTGTCTTCAGCAAAAAAGACATTTTATCACTACAGTGACCTTGAAAGACAAGATTGCACCCCAGCCCCACACCTGTTACAGTGGCAGTCTTTAGAAGTTTGCTTCCATCAGGCTTGAAAGAATTTTAATCAGAAAGAGGTTTATGAGGTAACAGTGCATGGACTCTGTCCTCTCGGAAGCCCTTTTCATACTGAGCACAAGGTTGTTCAGTCAATCCCTTGCTTATCAGGCCTATCTTAATTAGGCCTGAGAAATCAGTATGCAAAGCAAATTGTCCTTAAGCAGTTAGTACACTGCCTTAGAAAGTGCGCACTCTGTTCATTTTTCTGAAAGGAGATTTTCTTCATCTTGAGAGTCACAGCTGGAGTAGAACTAAAACCTAACACCAGCCAGAAAGCTTCCTGCTGGGTACATTTTCCTGGCTTTCAGCATAATTATGCAAATCCATCTTTGACATTAGAGAAAGGCCAATGACAATGTCAAGCAAATGTTATCCAATTTTCACTTAGTCCTATTTTAGGTATTCATAGAGCTGATGTTCAAACACCGGAGAATATGAGGAATCGTTTAAGTGAGTGAACTGCAGTTTACTTCCTGCTACTGGAGTAGATGTTTAATTAGCAGGAGAAAACCATCCACATGGAGGCCTCTCCTTTATTAATGGCATGCTGCCTTTAGATTACTTGGTATCAGTATAGCACCCATAGGCTGTTTCTATGACACTGACTACTGTTTTCACTGCTTTTCTGGATTTAAGCTGTGTCTGAACATAAAACTGTTTTGTTTGTTTAGGAGCATTCTATCCGACACACAGACACACAGACACACAGACACACACACACACACACACACACACACACACACACACAAAGTGGTGGTCTGGGAAACCATAACCATTTGAAGACCATTTGGACAAAATAAAGTAGGCAAAGAAATCTATCTACCTTCTTGATTACAGAGGCAATGGAAACAGATTTGTAGACATTAGGTTCAAGAAACAACCATACCTAGACTTTGTGACAGTGGATCCACTTTTCTTACAGTACATGGTATCTTTCATAGAAGATACTGGAGGACTAGAGACAGTCTTCCACAGAGGCACTACTGACAATGTTGTGACATAGAAACTGAGACATTTGTAAAATCTTTTGGAGAGAATCAGGAGCAAAAGCATTGACATCCCCAAATCAGTAAGCTTAGGTGTTTGTTCAGAAATGATCGTGACTATGAAGACCAAATGACCCAGAAAATGATAGGTTTCAGCAGTCTGTCTACTGGAGAAAATTCCTACATTCCAGAAAAGATGAGTTGGCTTCGAGGGACTTTGATGATATCACTGATATAGGTTTTTCTGGTTGTGCAAGCCTAGCTCCATAATAGCTTTGGCAGCCGTGGAATTCAGGAAGTCTGGAAAATATGCACAGTTCATTAAGAAACTTAGTTTTTGAGGCTCAATGATAGAGTGTTTACCTGGTATGCACAATGTCCTGAATTCTATAAACAGACTGGCAAAAAAAATAAAAATTTGTTACATGATTTTAGGAGTTATGATAGAGTAACTAAGGAAATAAGCAGGGTTGTAAAGGTACTGGAAAAAGAACAAAGAAGGCAAGCGAGCCTAGAAGAGTGAAAGGTGAAATGAAGTCAATATGTAAGAATAGGACAGAAAAGTGTACAGAAAAGTGTACAATGTAAAGACAAGGTTTTTCTAAAAGCAGAGCGTGGATCCTTTTTTTTTTTTTTTTTTTTTTTTTTTTTTTGTGCAGTAAGGATGCAGAAATGTGGAGCATTCACTGGAGATAGAAGCAGAAAAAAACCAGATGAGTGGAATCTAATTGATAGGAAAGAGGGTCCTAACAATAGGACAAGCTGTAAAATTGCAGTTGCTGATACACTGAGTCATTTCAAGAAAAGCAGCCCTAGGTTTCAGAAACAACAACAAACCATAGTTGAAAGGCCAAATCTGATATAAGAATCAATAAAGTAAAAACAACATGCTTATGTTATAATAAAGTTGTAGAGTCCTGAGATGGGAGTTGTTAAATACTGGTTGTTTGTTTTTCTATAGAATGTGTGTGTGTGTGTGTGTGTGTGTGTGTGTTAGTCTTATAAGGCTGGGTTTTTTTTGTCATAATCAGGTCATGGTCTCTTTATTGGTACCTTTGTCAGGAGAAACATAGATATTTACTTGCTTTGTGTTGCTTTCTACACTATGAAGATACAATGTGGAAAACGAAACATGACAACCTGTAAAACAGCCAATGTTCAGGCCTTTCATCATTCGTCAGAACTTGAACGTGCTGGTAGATTAGTGTGTGTGTGTGTGTGTGTGATAGGAATGGAACCCAAAGCCTTGTACATAACACACAAGTGCTCTACCACTGAACCATATATTAAGCCTGAGGCTGGCACTTAAATATTGGATTTCCTGCCTCTACCACTGTGAAAAGGAAACTCTTCTTGTGGAAACTACCCAGTCTTTGGTGTTCTGCTATAATATCCCAAACAAAGATAGTGCTGGGAAAACACTCCATGTTTTTAACGGACAACTGCATTCTCATATCCAGAACTTAGCACAGGAATTAGCATATTGTAGGGGTTAATAATCTTTTTTAGTGAATGAATGATCAAAAATATGTTTTCTTTTGAAGATTTCTCCAGAATTTGGCAAGTGGCCATATAGACATGGGGGGAAAAGATACATAGAACAAGAAGAAAATAACAGAAGTCTCTGTGGTGGTACTCAAGGAGAGCTTGAATGGATGCCTACATGAGATATTTAGTTTGTTATTTTGCTGAAGGCAGACGAACGATAGGATGTACGCTCATTGTGAGAATACTTTGATGTTTGGAGTGTCATCGATTTGATTTGTCATCATTGATTATAACAAATGATTCAAGATATGTTTGTTCTCCCTAATGTTTTCCCTTAAGACTTTTGTTGGTATAGAATGGGTGTGTGATACACAAGGATGGGATAAAAATGTGTTTCTTCTCTTGTTCATATGGGAAAAAAAGGCTAATGTCTTCATGTTTTTAGTTAGACTCGTGTGTCGCTTCTTGCATTGACACAAAGAAGAAAGACTTTAATGCCCTTGTGATCAAAGGGTACAAGTACAGACGGTGAATTACCGTGCCAAAGGAGTTATTGCCCATGAAAATTCAAAAGCACCCACAGACTATTCATAAAAGGGTTTCCACCTCTTCAATTATTTGTTTCTTTGGCTTTATGACAAATTGCAGATTGGCCTTACATTTAGGTTCATAAGAAGAATTTAAACAGATGTGCAGTATACAAATGAGTGAATGGATGAACTCATGATAAGTAACCTTGTACAATAAGGAAAATATTTAAATATCTTAACTAGTACTCATTAAACAAAGAAGACACGGAGCATAATTTTCCAAGTTTTTCTAACTGAAGCATCATGGCCTTGACATTTAGAAGAATTTACTCATGGAAAATGAACCATTATGGGGCATTAATCTTTGAAACATTCAAATTTCTGCTGTTTTGATTATTGGCTATTAACAGTTCCACTTTATGTGCTTTGGATTGAAAGCCTTCTTCCCTCTTTTACCTTCTATTGATTTAATATAGGTTACTAAATTTTAGTGTTCCAGTTTTCTGTTTTGTAAAATTTTGGTAATAATGTTATCCATTCTGTAAGATTATCATGAAATGTCTATAATATGAAACAAGAATTTATAATAGTGGTTGGCTATAGCACATAATGATTATTTTCATTATTATTTAAAATTTTCCAGATAGATGGAAGTCTGAAAAGAGGGATTGTTTAGTTCATAGTGACAGTAGTCTGATTTGTAAATTATTATTATTATTATTATTTTAAAATCTGCTGGTGAGATGGCTCAGTGGTTAAGAGCATTGATTGCTCTTCTGAAGGTCCTGTGTTCAAATCCCAGCAACCACAATGGTGGCTCACAACCATCCATAGTGAGATCTGGTGCCCTCTTCTGACATGCGTGTGTGCAGCACAGAATGCTGTATACATAATAAATCTTTGCCGGGCGGTGGTGGCGCACACCTATAATCCCAGCACTCTGGGAGGCAGAGGCAGGCAGATTTCTGAGTTCGAGGCCAGCCTGGTCTACAGAGTGAGTTCCCGGACAGCCAGGGCTATACAGAGAAACCCTGTCTCGAAAAAACCAAAATCAAAAAAAAAAATTGTTTCCAAACAAATAGGTTTCCTTATGGCATGTACACACATAGTTTAGGTCGATCTTTTGCCCTGACCCTTCTCTTAACTGTCTCCCCATCTCTGATGTACCCTTCATTCTTACTATTTCTCCTTTTAGTTCCAAATACAATTTGCTTCTTTCCTTAAAACCTCATTTTTCCCCTTTCTCATGAGCCCCTTTCCAATTTACTAGTTTCTAGACACAATAATTTCTACATAAATACACATACATAAAAATTAGAAGCTAGAATTTTCTGTATGTGGTACTTGTCTTTCTGAGTCTTGATACAATGTGGTTCAGTTCCATAAATTTTTCCTCAAATTTCATTTTTAGGACTGGATGAAATTCTATTGTGCATGTGGATCACATTTTTATTATCTATTAATGGACATTTAGACTGATTGTGTTTCCTATCTTTGTGACTAGAATAGAAATGAATGTGAATGTCCAAGTATCTCCTTAGTACATAGGCCCAGGAGTGGTATAGCTAAATCATTTAGTAATTCCATTTATTCACTTTCTTTATCAAGATCAGGCAGAGAAGAGGATGCCTCACTAAGAAAAGGGAGTCCTCCATTTTGCGCTGAGCACTGAGGTGCCATACAATTCCACAATGATTTCCGTTGTGGTGACAGTTCCGTATGCTGAGAAGCATTTGCTGCCATTTTGTTTTAAATTTGTATTTTTTCTATTTTTACACATGGTACTACCATGCATGACTAGGAACCATTGTTAATTTTTCAAGTGTAATTTCTTTGTGACAGTACTTTATTATGAAGCACTGGATGGCCTAGTCATCAATATGGACACCAGGCTGGCTTCTGACTTATAAGTGTTGGGATTAAAGACATGCACTTCTTATTCCCTTTTAATTACAAACTATAGAAATTATCCCTGAATGTACATATTTTTTTCTTTTAACAAGGAACTTTTCAACTATTCTCTAATTAAACCTCCAGGACATTTATTTATTTGTGCGGGGAAGGACACATGTCATAGTAAGCGTGTGGCGGTCAGAGGACCATGTGCAGGACTCAAGTTTCTCTCTTTCCCATGTGGGTCCTGAAGATTAAACTCTGCCCTCAGGCTTGGTAGCTCTAGGCAGCGAATCAAGTCTCCTGATGGTAGCCATTCTGACTGGGCTGTGATGTTTTTGATAGCTTGCATTTACTGTAGGGGTAACATATCCTATGAAACTATCCAGTTTTAGATTTCGCTCTTCAATTTTTAAATGAGACATAGTGTTGGTACATCTGTATAGGGAACACTAGCATAACTGAGTAAGCTTATATAGCATCCAAACTGGGCTAACAAACTTTTTTTATCAGTTTTCCCTTGCCATGACAGAATGCCTTAGAGAACAATCACCTCAAAAAAAGAAGAGATTTATTTGGGCGCAATGTTTAATAGATTTCAGATCATGTTCTTTAGATATTGTTACTGTGGACTTGTGACTAAACACAACATCATGATGAGAGGGGTGTGACCGAGGAAAGTTTCTCACTTCTTGGCAGCCAGGAGTCAGGGAAGGGACAAGGGGAGGTAAAGGGAACAGAGAAAATGTGGGTTAGGAGCAAAACATCTACTTTAGTACATACCCCAGTAATTTACTACCATCAACTAGGACACACTCCTAAAACCCCATATAGTATGAACTTATCAGTGTATCAGTTCATTGACAATATTACTACTCTCATAATTGAATCAGCTATTAATAGTGTGAACAGACTAATGATATGCTTTTCAACATGTTAGCTCTTGGGAACATTTTATGTCTATACCATACTACAAACATTTCTTTGTCCTCAAACATTAATCATTTTATACATTAGAAATGTCTTGCTATTCTGTATTCCTTATTAGTCATTTTGAAATATCTTAATAGGTCATTTTAACCAAGTGTTGTCCTGTTGTGCTATAGAAGGGAAAAACAGAACTGATTCTTCCTAAATGTTTTGTGACTTTTACTAGCAATTTGTTCCATATATGTATTGGTCTCTTAGGATAGTAATTGAATCGTAGGGTGAATAAATTGAGGAGAAATCTGTGCTAAAAGAATAAGGAGACAGAATCTTAGAGAAAATGTACATTATAGTCAGAAAAAAACTGGCCTGAGGGGAAGGCACAGATAGATCAGAGGAAACAAAATAGTTTGGAGGATATTTTGAAAAGTGTAGGAACCCCACATTCTGAATGCTTCTTCTACAGAGAAGTCAGGGATGATGAGGTTAAAAGTCTTTATGGCTAATATTTAATTTTATCAATATGAACATTCACATTCTCAACATATAACCCGATTCATGGGATAATATTCGTGTGTGTGTTTGTGAGTTTTTTTGAGTGAATTAATATATCATTTGAGGGGCTAGAGAGATTGATCAGTGTTGATCTCAGAGAAGTTTGTAAGATAAAGGAAATTAAAAGGGCATTTGTTTGAGACCTACAAATATTTAGGAGTCTGGTATTTAAAACACCTGGTTCCAAGGGCAAATAGAATTTCTTGGTATACTTGATTTCATTCAGTTATCAAAGCATCAGTGCTCATTCAGCTCCAGAATGCTGTCCACACACCTTTTCCTTGCTTTTGGCAGAGTGGAAATCTTAGTAGTTCATAGGGTAGCAGTTGAGATTTGACATTATGAGCATACAGGTATGGGAGGAAATAGGCTGATAGGCAAAAAAATTTTAACTGAACCTAGGCTACTCTAGAATAGGTGATGGGTGTCAACAGCCTAAAAACTCTAAACTGGAGACAATATAAGCCTTCTGTAGCCTATTATAGGCTGCGTGCTTCAGAGTTCTCTTGTTTTTCACCTTTAAACAGTAACAGTATTAGTGAGTATACACAGTGCCTCTGACCCCTTGGTTTTTGGTAGATCACAATTTTCCATCTTAATCTTTATTTTAAAGCCCCAGACACAATGTATTTTTTCAATTCTTAATAATATGACATGATATTTTAATACATATATTTAAAAATTATTTAACAACTAGAACAAAATAGGCACCAAAAGTAAAAAGCAATATCACAAACATGAAGAGTATAACTGCATATGAACTGAGCAAAAGACTCTGATATTTTTGTTGTATCAATCCTAAAGCATTCTGCACACATTGAAAAAAATGTTCCTTTACTGTTTTTTTTTCATTCATTCAATACTATTATAGAGTACACTATACCACAGACTATGTAATTGTGATAGTTATATAAAGGACCTGCTACCAGAAGGGATTTAAATATATAGACATAGAATTAAATGAGGTTTGAGACCTACCTGCAATTTCCTATTCAATCTAGAAAAATAAACACCATGTGCTGAAAATTAACTCTGGGCCTGATAATTTGGACAATTTGAAAACTGAGAAGCACTTCATTTTCTTTGTCTAAGATCAGTAAAAAGATTTTGGACTATTTTATTTCCTTTGTTTTTAGAGCTTCAGAAAGTTGAACTAAAGGACCGGAATTAAAGGAGGAGAGACAGAATATCCTCTGCTTTATCACAAAGGAAAACATATAGCATGTCCGTATTTGCTCACTGATTTGCAGTACTCTTATCATGAATTTCTGTGGATGCTTTGACAGTTGGGAAGCAGCAGGAATGATAGATAGTAAAGGACAGCTACTCAAGGTGATCACTCAGCAGATTTTGCATTCTAATAAACCACAACAACCCAGGAAGCCTCTGGGTTAGGGAGAGGTAGTTCAAACCAGACTGGGGCCAATTATCTAAATATGACTGAAAGGTGTGGGAATTAGTGCTCTGCAGGAAACGAGCTTGATAAATGATACTTCTCTTCAATATGAGGCACAACAAACTGATATTCCTCTTAGGAATTTCTTTTCACAGAAAAGTAAAAAAGCAGCATAAATTTAATGCTCCCTGTTTGCATGGATGAAACATCAGAAACTAGGAGACCCTGTGGAAGAGATAACTTAAAGAACGTTCTCGTTGTAATAAGGACTTAGAGTAATGTAAAAAATGAAAGTCAAGTTTCTAGACACCCACCTGTCTATAAGTCATCCCAGAATACCAGTTTCAAATGACAGGTAAGTAGTTAGTTGCTCACTAAATGATACTATAACAAGAAAGCGTTTGTAGTTTGCTAGATTGAGAGGAGGCAGAAGTATAGCAGTGTGAGCAATGATAGTCATTTTTCTTTGAAAATAAACAATATTGAGAACTGATAATTAGTTATTCACAGTGGAGATGGATTGGGGTAACTAGTCATACCAGCAAGCACTCTTCTAATAAGGTATCTCTTAAAACCAGGAACTAATATTTTTAGCAGAATGTTCTATATAGACGCCTACATACACAAAAAACCTAAACATTTAATGAAGTCATTAAGTGTTTGTGGAAGGTAGAAACAATTTTGATCATTGTTTCTTTTTAATCATTGAATTGGCTTTTTCTTCAATGTGTATAAATGATGTAGAAGCATGTGAATTATATTGTTTAATGTCCCTTTTATATGGGTACCATTTACTAAGGATAAGCCCTCTATGATTTGGTCATAATAGTGGATTAGGCATAATCAAATCTGCTGAATGAAAAATAAAGGTAACTGATCAGGCCTCTTCTGTTGTTTAGATCATGCCTTTGTAATCTTATCAAGTGAAGGAAGTTACACTTATAGATGTGAATTTGTTCCCAGTATTCAGCTGCTAGACCATTTTTCATTTTGGTCATGACTTACAATGGCTCCTAAAAGAAAGAAAATCTTGAGGAAATACGATGGCAGCTAGCATGCAGAAGAATGTAGATCGATTTGTTCTTATCTTCTTGTAATAAGCTCAAGTCCAACTAGATCAAGGACCTCCACATAAAACCAGACACACTGAATCTAATAGCAAAGGAACTGGGGAAGAGCCTTGAACACATGGGCACAGGGGAAAATTTCCTAAACAGAACACAATGGCTTATGCTCTAAGATCAAGAATTGACAAATAGGACCTCATAAAATTACAAAGTTTCTGTAAGGCAAAGGACACTGTCAAAAGGACAAAACGGCAACCAACAGATTGGGAAAGGATCTTCACCAATCCTAAATCTGACAGAGGGCTAATATCTAATATATACAAAGAACTCAAGAAGTTTGAACCCAGAGCACCATATAACCCCATTAAAAAGTGGGGTACCAAGCTAAACAAAGAATTTTCACATGAAGAACTTCAGAAGGCTGAGAAACACCTTAAGAAATGTTCAACATCATTAATCATTAGGGAAATGCAAATCAAAACAACCACTGTCAATAGGACAAAATGACAACCAACTAATTGGGAAAAGATCTTTACCAGCCCTACATCTGACAGAGGGCTAATATCCAATATATACAAAGAACCCAAGAAGTTAGATTTCAGAGAGCCAAATAACCCTATTAAAAATGGGGTACAGAGCTAAACAAAGACTTTTCACCTGAGGAATATTGAATGACTGAGAAGCACCTAAAGCAATGTTCAACATCCTTAGTCATCAGGGAAACGCAAATCAGAACAACCCTGAGATTTCACCTCACACCACACAGAATGGCTAAGATCAAAAACTCAGGAGAAAACAGGTGCTGGTGAGGATGTGGAGAAAGAGGAACACGTCACCACTGCTGGTGGGATTTCAAGCTTGTAAAACCATTCTGGAAATCAGTTTGGATTCCTCAGAAAGCTGGGCATGATACTACTGGAGGACCCTGTTATACCACTCTTGGGCATATATCCAGAAGATTCTCTACCATGTAATAAAGACACATGCTCCTCTGTGTTCATAGCAGCCATATTTATAATAGCCAGAAGCTGGAAAGAACCCAGATGTCCCTCAACAGAGGAATGGATACAGAATTGTGGTATATTTACCCACTAGAATACCACTCAGCTATTAAAAACAATGAATTCATGAAATTTTTAGGCATATGGATGGATCTGGAAAATATCCTGAGTGAAGTAACCCAATCACAAAAGAACACACATGGTATGCACTCACTGATAAATGAATATTAGCCCAGAAGCTTGGAATACCCAAGACACAATTCACATATCAAATGAAACTCAAGAAGAAGGAAGAACAAAATATGGATACTCTGGTACTTCTTAGAAGGGGGAACAAAATGCTCACATAAGGAGATACAGAGGCAAAGTGTGGACCAGAGACTGAAGGAAAGACCATCCAGAGACTACCCCCACATAGTGATCCATCCCATATACAGTTACAAAACTCAGACACTATTGTGGATGCCCACAAGTGCTGGCTAACTAGAGCCAGATATAGCTATCACCCGGGAGGCTCTGTCAGTACATGACAAATACATAGGGGATACTCTCAGCCAACCATTGAACTGAGCACAGGTTCTCCAATGGGGGAGCTAGAGAAAGAACCCAAGGAGCTGAAGGGGTTTGCAGCACCATAGAAGGGACAATATGAGTCACCCCGTACTCCCAGAGCTCTCAGGACAAAACCACCAACCAAAGAGTGCACATGGAGTTACCCATGGCTCCAGCTTTGTAGGCAGCAGAGGATGGCCTTTTGGACATCAAAGGGAGGAGAGGCCCTTGGTCCTGGAAAGGCTTGATATTGCAGTGTAGGGCAATACCCGGACAGGGAAGTGGGAGGTGATTGATTGGGGAACAGGGGGAGGGAAGATGGTTTATGGGATTTTTGGGCGGGGGGGGGGGGGTGAACCAGGAAAGGGGACAGCATTTGAAAGGTAAATAAAGAATATATCTAATAAAAAAAAAAGAAAAAAAGGAAAAAAGGAAATATGATAATCATGAATCCTCATGTTTAGCACACCGACAAAAAAATCTCTTTCAGATATTGTGTAAGAATACTATAGTAGGGCTTTTATTGTGTTGGTGGTGTGTATAACAATAATAAAGAGGAAGATGTCATCAAGTTGGGAGGTAGTAGAGAAGAAAGGGTAGTTGGAAAGGGGAGAGGTAAGGTTGGAAATTATGTTAGTACAGTATTCAGGTATAGAATCTCCCCCCAAACAAAAAATATTTAGACAAAATTGATAGTAAAATGATTGTAGACCTTAAGTAAACAATTGTTAGTAAGACATCATGGTTAGGTTATACCTGTAATCCTTACCCTTGGAAAGCTGAGGCAGGAGGATCATCAGTTCTTCAGGGCTATTCTCTACTATGTGAAACCTTGTCTTAAAAGAATAGTTAAATAAAGCTGTGATGATTTGTATATGCTCAGCCCAGGCACTATTAAAAGGTGTGGCCTTGTTCGAGTAGATGTGTCACTGTGGGTGTGGGGTATAAGACCCTCATACCTACTGCCTGGAAGCAAGTGTTCTGCTAGCAGCCTTCAGAGGAAGATGTAGAACTCTCTGCTCTGCCTGTAAAATGCCTGCCTGGATGCTGCTATGCTCTCACCTTGATGATAATAGACTGAACCTCAGAACCTGTAAGCCAGTCCCAATTAAATGTTGTCCTTTATAAGACTTGGATTAATCATGGTGTCTGTTCACAGCAGTAAAAACCTAAGACAAACACTATATTTGGAAATGTAGTTAGTTTAAAAGAAGACAAAAAAGCTAGTGAAATCACTTTAAATATTATTAATCATTAGAAACAGTATTAATAATGAATCATAACAAATAGCTTGGCACATTGAGACAACACATACTTGCAAAAATATTACTGCCTTAAATTACAAGCCACATAATAAACTTCGGAATGTTTTCAATATAGGACATATGTACACAGTGTTAATTTATTTTTGAGACAGGATTCTCATTATGTAGCCCTGGTTGACATCGAATTCATTATGTAGATCGGGTTAGGCTCTAACTCACAAAGATCCATCTGCCTTTGTCTACAGAGTGCTAGGCTTAAAGACATGCAACACTGTGCCTGACCTATAGTAGAAACTTTAACAAATTTTGTACTTTAGTTCCAGATGTATTTCCTTAGTATGAGGCGCCCATTATATGTTGTGGCATCCACAAAGTGCTGAAAGTGACTGCATCTCATCTCACAACAAGTTTCCCTTTCTTTAAAGAACAAGTTCCAGTCATGAGCCCTTTGAACTTTCCTTTCCTTGTCTTGGAAATAAATATGGCTGAGAATGTGATTCTTCACGGAAGGGATTCAAGGTAAGTTAACTGTTGTCTGTGCATAAGTGTGCACTAAACTAATGGTTCAGTATGATGCCAAGTACCACATCTGGAATAAGAGATAAAAGAAGTAGGCAGCTACCCTGCTTATTTGGCACCTGTGAGTGCAAACTGAAGTAAATAAAGAAGACTCCAAGTGCAACCATTCTTTCCCCAAATAACTATAAAAAGGCAATGTGGTTGGCATATTCTCCAAGCAGCATAAAGAAATGTTCCATTTGACTGGGGATAATATATGCAAGTCAATTTAAAAGCTAAAAATTATAAAACTATCCCAGATTTAAACAGATAGAAACTAAAAAAAATTTGGAAATTGAATGTTTATATAAACAAATACTCACTCAAGATTCTAAGACCAAAATATTTAAAGACATGAAAATGTGAAGGAGTTTATGTGTGAATTCCCTGAAGAACAAGTCATAGTGCCTTTGGTTTCCTTCTACTGTTTCCATCCGGATGGAATTCTTGCTCAGTTTCTTCTCATTTTTCTTTGGAGGTACCAAAGAATGAATGCAGGACATCCTGTGCTACTTACCGTATGTTTTCAAGATTTTCAGGCTTACTTTTACATTGCTTTTTTCATAATATTGTCTGACAACACTGGTTCTAGGCAAGCAAGAAAGGATATTTGAGTAGGGAATAATTTTAAAGCAGTCCACTAGCAAATGATTTGGGTTATGATGAAGTTTGCTTTTTTGTCATATTGGACAATGGATACATAGATAATGATCCTTATATAGGAACTTCCTACAAGCCAAAGAATGTAAGAGCTTTAAGATCTAATGGATCTAATACAAATATGCTCTGTAGCATTTCATGTTTAAAGTGATGTGCTTGTCTTTTATTTAAGCCCGAGTAAAAGTTTTTATTGTGAGAATCGTTTAAATGATTAAACTGTCTTTTTTCATAAAAAAAATGTTCATTTCTTTCTTTTTTAAATAACTTATTTATTTTATATATATGAGTCACTGTAGCTGTCTTCAAACACACCAGAAGAGGGCGTCAGATCTCATTACAGATGGTTGTGAACCAACATGTGGTTGCTGGGATTTGAACACAGGACCTCTGGAAGAGCAGTCAGTGCTCTTAACCACTGAGCCATCTCTCTAGCCCTAAACTCTGACTTTACTCTGTGGTAGTGAGTATCTTATAACACAGAATGTCTGACAGCAAACCACATAAAATGTTTACTACACTACAATGGGGAATAGTATATTTCAAGGTAACACTCAGTCTGTAAGATCTTATACTCTTATCAAAGTCCAAGATTCCCTATAAAAATTATCTAAAGACCTTTCTCTTAATATTCTGATTTTACCCCTATTGTTGATACTTCTTCTAAGAGGAAGATGAAACTTCTGTTCTCAAATTTAAATTGTTAGCAGAGTAAAAAAACAAACAAAAGCACGCGTGCACACACACAAACACACACACACAAACATTGTGATATTATTACAGAAAAGAACAGGAAGGCTCTCCAAAATTCTAAAGTCTAAGTGTACAGATAATTTCACTTCTGGGTATGTAGTCAACAGATGTGAAATCTGAATGTCAATGGCATGTAAGCAAACTCTTGTACACACCATCATTTTTTATTATCTTTTATTAGACATATTCTTTATTTATATTTCAAATGATTTCCCCTTTCCTGATTCCCCCCCCACCTCAAATCCCATAAGCCATCTTCCCTCCCCCTGTTCCCCAATCAACCCCCTCCCACTTCCCTGTCCTTGTATTCCCCTATATTGCTGCATCAAGCCTTTCCAGGACCAGGGCCCTCTCCTCCCTTTGATGTCCCACAAAGCCATCCTCTGCTGCCTATGCATCTGGAGCCATGGGTAACACCATATGTACTCTCTGGTTGATGGTTTTGTCCCTGGGAGTTCTGGGAGTATTGGGTGGCTCTTATCATGTACGTGCCATCATTATCCATGCTAGTTAACTGGATAAAGTAAATAAATGTATACTTATTGCTACATAGGAAAAGAAACTGTCACAGGGAATATTTTTCAGCTTTACAAAGCAAATTCTGTCATATGTTACATGATGGTGAGCCTAGAAAACATAAGGAAACAAGTCAGGCATAAAAGCCAAATACTGGCAAGAGAAGTGGCTCAGCATGGAGACATCCTTGGTGTACACACCTGTGAACCGGTTCAATCTCTAGACCCCATATAAAGCTGGGAAAAGAAACCTGACTTTACAATGTTGTCTTTTGACTTCCACAGACATGTCACAGTGCACAGGAACCCACATTCTCAGGCAATAGTAATAAATGGTAGACATGTAGAAAATAAATACTATTTGAGGAATCTAAACCAGTCCAGCACTTTGACAGCATGATGGCTGTTAGAGGCTAGGAAAGCTAATGGAGATTTGATGGTCAGCATACAGATTTTCAGTCATGCAAGAAGCCAAAGTTGTAGAGATCTGTTGTACAATGATAAAACATTATAGTTAAGATTACTGTACATTTAAAATAGACAAAGTGATAAATGTTGTATACAAAACATTTTCTCATTTACCTTGGATATTAGCATGTTATTAACTTTGAGGATCACTCTGTTATGAAAATGTTTTTATCTTTCATTAACTCACCATTTCTCATGCTCATTTGTCCACAGAATTTTAAGGACTCTTAATGAAATATATGAACTAACATTCTGAAAGATCTCAATAGTACATTAATTACAGTTAAAGAAATGCCACTTATAGAGACTATACCCACCACCACCACAATGTGTGGAGAAGAAATTATTTGCAAGCTGTGATAATAAAATCAGGTTTAGATATAACATGTTGAAGAAAGAATATGTTGGAAGAGCCTTGCCACTCTTTGATTTTTTTAAGCCATTAATAAAAATTCATCGAAGGCAAGTGCTATAGAAATACATTGGAAAAAAATCTGTACTACTAAACCTGGAAGTGTCTTGGATTGCTTTCAAACCAGTTTAGGCATTGCTATCTAGAGATGACAATTATTTAGAACATTTGAAGGCCAGCCATGATCTTTTTAGGAGTTTCAGTTTTCAATAGTCGCATACAGAAATAATTACAAATATATAAGGAGAATTTCAAATAACTGAGAGTTATTTGAGATTTGCATATCAGCTCTAATATAAGAAAATTGTGTCACAGATTATGATTAAAGCAGGATAATGAAAGGTAAAGATGAGTTGGTCTGGAGCAAAAACAGCACTTCATAGCTAAGGTTTCATGACTGGGTTGGAAAAGCTTGGGAGTAACCCATTTCTTTGTTAGTAGAGATGGAATTATTCTATAATTGTGATTTTTGTTAGCAAAATGGGCAGAAAAGCTAAAGGCTAGTTCTTGCATAGTGGCATTGTAGCATGATCTGTTTCTGTGAGGATTACACTGTCTACATGTGAGATTACAATAGAAAAAAAGAGTCAGGGAATCATGTTAGAAAAACAAAACCTAGAAGTACAACAATACAAATGTAAGATACTATAGTATCAAATAACTTCAGGTTACAAACTCTTGGTAAATCAACATGAACTCATATTTATTTAGAACATTTGAAGGCCAGCCATGATCTTTTTAGGAGTTTCAGTTTTCAATAGTCGCATACAGAAATAATTACAAATATATAAGGAGAATTTCAAATAACTGAGAGTTATTTGAGATTTGCATATCAGCTCTAATATAAGAAAATTGTGTCATAGATTATGATTAAAGCAGGATAATGAAAGGTAAAGATGAGTTGGTCTGGAGCAAAAACAGCACTTCATAGCTAAGGTTTCATGACTGGGTTGGAAAAAGCTTGGGAGTAACCCATTTCTTTGTTAGTAGAGATGGAATTATTCTATAATTGTGATTTTTTGTTAGCAAAATGGGCAGAAAAGCTAAAGGCTAGTTCTTGCATAGTGGCAAGACATAACTATCAACACATAAACTGTTTTACACACACAAACACAAACACACACACACACACACACACACACGCGCGCGCGTGCGTGGACAAACACACAATCTCGTATGTATGTAGGCACATCACAGAAAACCAATAAAGTTTAAATTAATGTGGTTGATTTCGAAGGTCAAACTCAAATGGGAGGTTTTATAATAGTACAGACTGAACATGAGCAAAGTCTTGGAATACCAATTGAATCACACTCTTTGTCTCATATTCGAAATGTGACCCAAAGGATTCTCTCTTTTCTTTTTCCATTTTATCCTAAGCATAAGTGTAAGTTTCCTAGTGCATCAGCTAGAATGTCAGGTTTCAAAACCTCTTGGTTAGTATGGTTGCATTACCTGAGGTATAGAATATGAGATGCTCCTCTCATAGGGTTGCATGTACAAAATGAGAGAATGTGCTGTTAAATGTATCTTTCTTATGTAAAGTGTTAAGGAGTATTGTCAGCATCAAACATCAGAACCTTCTAAGAGATGTATTTCTGACTCTTTTCTGAGCCAGGTCTGCTGTGAAGAGAAGCATGAGAATGCTGTGGGAAGACAAACTTAGAGAATAGTAAAGAACAAATATCACTGGGGATTGTATGTTTTCTGGAAGTCCAGTCCAGTCTTAAAGTTTTCTATAGTTTCAAAACATCTCATTAAACATGAAATTGACTTTACTCCATCTATATATCACCTTGAATTTCTTAGAATTTACTTACTTGATTGTGCCAGGGGTAAGATGACCTTGATATGTTGATTCTAATTTTTGTTTTAGTAATGGCTTCTAATACATTATTGTCTTTCTTAGCAGAACTGTTAATATAACTGATATCTCTTAACTGCAAAAGAATACTGTCAGAGCTCATTTTCCAAGAAATTGCTATCAGAAGATAATCTATTACTTAACAATGTGCAGGTTTTGTTCTGATAACAGACACATTTATTAACAAGAAGAAAGTCACTGGCTGGGGCATTGGGGCTCAAGTGTGAGTTAGTCACATGACCAGTGCTGAGCTCTTTCATCTGAAAGGGGGGCAGGGTGCCCCAGAAATCTCTCTGACTGATGTATAATTTTAGAAACTTTTCATATATTTGTGTGTGCACTCATGTGTGTGCATGTACATGTGTGTATGTGTGTATGTATGTGTGTATAATAGAAACACACAAGGACTTTTACCTGTTAAGCTCCTAACTTTTAAAATTTGTTTCGTATACAAATTGGATGCTTGATATACTGCATCTCACCATGCCAATTTTCTTGCTCCATTTTTATCATGATTGTGGGACCAGAGAGGAAAAGAGGGGCTAATGTAAGAGAGAAAACATCTCAAGATCTAGCTTCAACCTTCCTTTGTTGACCTGTGACCTACATTAGCTTGCACCACTTCCTGACAGACACATTCCTTCTTCTTATCAGTGTAACCTGTCTCATGCTGTCTTGGCCACATGGTTTTTTTTGTTGTTTTTTTTTTAAAACAAGTCTTTTCACAATTATCTATTGAATACCTATTTTGTTCTGTGAGCTATATAAGGAACTGAAGTTACAGTAGTGTATTAAGATAAACTTCCTTGAAGTCTACACCCTTATCCTTTCTGTTTTTGTAAATGCTCACCATCCTTTAAGCCATCTTATTTGATATTCTTCTCCCCACAAAGTACCTCCCTCTTATTTTTCATTTTCTTTTCAGCTATCAGAATACAACTAACATATCTACCACAAGGCATGACTATTTTCCACCAACACATTATACTAAATATATACTTTCATATATAAATCTGGGTCTAGAATTCAACAGCTATGACTTGGAATCTCACTTCCTATATATGTGCCTGATCTAGAACAAGTTATTTACTCTCTCTGAGCTGTATTATATGAACTACAATTTTAATTAGTTAAATTTACTGAAAAAAGTAGCATCAATTTCATAGTGTTGAAAGCATTTGCACAGACACACATATATCATAGAAAATATTATAGCTACCCATACATGTGCCTAAATGTTGGCTATTATTGTGGATACTTGTTAATATAAATTTGATTGAAAACATTTTATGACATTGAAATATCAGGGATGGTTGATTATTCTTTCCTTTCATTGGTAGAAAGAGATATATAGAGTTCAACTGATTTGCCTTTAGTTCTCCAGAGGGTTCACGATGGGGCCAAGACTAGAATCTCAGCTTCCAGTACATAGTACAAGGAACTAAAATTACAGTAATGAACCGGTTTCTTTGTCTTGAATAGACCTTTACTAAAATTTGTGTGGTCTTCCTGACTGGTTGAATTCTTGACTTCTTCCTTGACTGGTTCCCTGCTGACACAAATAAGTTGGTTAGTCATAGCTCTTTTGATAAAACAACAAAGTTCCAATAGCATTTTTCATTAACATGTGATGTGCAACACCACCATTTCTAGCACATTGTCCATCCCTCACCACATGTTTTCAATATAGGCTCACACAAGGATTGAGACTTGTGAATGGACTAGAGAGCACTTTGTAAGTTTCCTTTACTATGCAAGGCCCAGCAAGCGTGCAAAGATTAATAAATGGCAGGTCCTTGATACTTAGACAATGATCAGAGGATTTGTTTTTAATTTTTAATAACTGAAAATGCTATGTCCTGGGTTTATTTGCCTTGGTTTGTGTAAAAACATCAATGTGCTTGATTTGGATCATCATATAACTTATTTAATGTGTGTCTTACTCTAAAGGCAGACCATAGTAATCAACTAGGTTGGCCAAGATTTGAATTTTCATATCACAAGCCTCGAATATGGACAGGCTTTCGTTTCATACAAGGTTGGATTTTCATGTTGCTTTTCATAAATCACTTCCTGCAGTGAGTGGGAATGCTCTAAATGTGTAGCAAAGTGTAGTCCTTGAGGGCAAACTCAGATAAGCTTTTCTAGTTTCTTTACGAATGAAACTTTTAGGTAAGGTTCCTATTTTTCTTAAATCAAAAGCAGCAGAAATGGGTGGCAAGTGAACAGGAAAAGATGGCAATCTTTAGTTCTGGGCAATGTGTCGTCATGATCATTATTATTCTACTCAAATATTATGGTATGGTATTTTTATAGCAATAGTATTTTTCCTACATCTACTATATTCCTAAGAAAGGGTTATTTTTGGTTCTTTGGAGTTCATCATGAGTATATGTTATTCATTCTAAAAAAATTCAATTCTCTGCCATTTTCTTTATTGTTTGTCTATCTAGCACTCACAAAAATCCCGTGGCACCAGAGATGAATGAGGCATAGTCACTGCCCTCAAGGAATTCAGAGCCTGTGGGGGTAGACAAGGGCAATCCAATGAATTATTAAGTAACATAGTTGTGTGTTATCACTAAGATGGAAGCCAAATGTAGTGGGAGTCCAGTTCCTTCTCTCAAGTATCTGATTTATCATTTTTATCTCTAATTCAGAAAGGGAATGCAAAGTCCTCAGTAAATGATTTCAAGCTTCAGAGAACAGGCTAGATAGACATTTTTTGGCAAAGGGTGCCTTGCCATTGCCACAGAAATGACACCATGATGCTGCCTATGCCATCTTTATCCAAGACCAGTCTTGTTAATATTTCAGGTTTTCTTAAAAAAAAAAAACCAGTAAAGTATCAGGCTCAAAGAGGAGCATTCCCATCAATTAGCTTCTCTGTCCATAATAGTAGGCAGTCATTGGGAACATCTGTAGAGTTACAGATAGTTTAATATGGAGATTGACCTATCTTTTGAGATTGCTTTCTAAGACAATCATTTTACTCATTGTTACAAGTGTAATTGAAACTAAAGCATCTAATGAAAAAAAAAGTTTCTATAAGCTCCCAAAACCCAAGAAATTGCTGACTTTTCTCTAAATTAAAAAAAATCCATTATGAAATAATGACTTTCATTTTGCAAATATGCATTTGTAGATTAGAAAATCCTGAGGTCCAGCCAATTCCTATTGAACAGTCAGAAAAGCCTCTTGGAGTTAGACCTTCTATCTCTAGGCTTCGGAAATTTCATCCTTGACTTATATTACAACCAAAACACATGAACATTAGAGAGGCACATGATAAGGACACATACCTGTAAATTCAGCTCTGGGCAGGATGAGGCAGGAAGATCACAAGAACAAGGCTACTCTGGACTACACAACAACACCTTATGTTAAAACAACACTGTTGTCTATGAAGAAAATAAATGAAAAGCAACACAAATTGTCACATAAGGAAATGTGGTAAGGAATTGTGAATTATTTAACATTGTTCTTCTTGAATGTCAGAGTTGGCAATAGCCCTGTTTTCTCATGAGTGTCAATATCATGTGTGAAACAGTAATGTACACTGTATTGGAATCCTATGTATTTTAAGTCTACTTATACCTATGATAAAAATTTTGAGACTCTGAACTCTATCTTAAGAAAAAGTTAAAAGGTTAAAAAATGAGTCAACAACTTTTTAGTGCCATTATAAAAGTGGGGTCACAGGAAAAATGATAGCTGCTGCTCAAAGTGGAGAGTCAAAGGACAGAAAGCATCACAAGCTTAAAAATTATTTCTTTTCACATTTAGAGTGAAAGTCTTCATGGACAGCATTCATAACAGACACATACTTGCTTATGCTTTTTAATTTTTTTTTTTGCCCACAGAAGCCCAAATCATGTTCACACAGTGAAGATCAAAGAAAACAATTTCATGTTCCCATCAGACGGAGAGGAAAATAATCACGTTAAAATATGCAGGAACATTGGGTTCTTATGCAAGGCTCAACTTCAAGGAAAACAATGTTCCTAAAACCTAAACCTGGGAGAAAGAAAACAACCTTGATAAGCGTCAGGTAAGTAGAGTTAACGATGTACAGAAAGGAGAATACATATGTATAGTGCCAATGAAGGGTGGGAAAAATATGAAGAAACACTGGAGAAATTCACAGGACAGAGGAACAAGATCCTTAATGGATGCAATCAAATCCTACGCTGTAAAATACTTCTTTCCCATTTTATTGCCATGACATTCAAATGCTCTTTATAGCAGCCCCTTTTGCTTGTGAATCTCTGTCACTCAAGACTGTTCTTAAAATCACAGTCCTCCTTCATTCACCTCTCACATGAAGTTTAAGAAGAAGGAAGACCAAAGTGTGGATGCTTCAGTGCTTCTTAGAAGGGGGAACAAAATACCCACTGGGGTAGATAAAGTGACAAAATGTGGAGCAGAAACTGAAGGAAAGGCCATCCAGAGACTGCCTTACCTGGGGATCCATCCCAAATTCAGTTACCAGACCCAGACACTATTGAGGATGCCAAGAAGTGCTTGCTGACAGGATCCTGATACAGCTATCTCCAGAGAGGCTCTGCCAGAACATGACAAATGCAGAGATGGATGCTCACAGCCAACCATGGAACTGAGCAGGGGCTCCCCAATGGAGGAGCTAGAGAAAGGATCCAAGGAGCTAAAGGGGTTTGCAGCCCCATAGGAGGAAAAACAATATGAACCAACCAGTACCCTCAGAGCTCCCAGGGACTAAACCACCAACCAAAGATTGCACATGGAGGGACCCATGGCTCTAGCCTCATATGTAGCAGAGGATGGCCTTGTTGGACATCATCAATGGGATGATCCAGTGAAGGCTAGATGCCCCAGTGTAGGAGAATGTAGGAGAATGGGAAGACAGAGAAGTGGAAACAGTGGGTGGGAGAGCAAAACAAACAAACAAACAAACAAACAAAGGTAGACACCCCCGAGATCAGGAAAATGGCTATGATTTATTTACAGATTTCTCTAACAGACAACTTAGCCTATGTGTAAGCAGATATGGGCAATGTCAGTATAGAGATAGAAACTTTCCAAAAAAATAAAAAATGAGAAATGTACAAAAAACTAAACAAAGGGTGGTCTTTTTTAGGTTTGTTAATAATGCAAACTGGAGACAGATAACACAGGAATGGGAAGTTTAAAGATATTGCAACAGAAACACCCCAAACTAGAAGATAAAGGAAAAATGACTAAAGAGAATAGAATATTCCAGAGCCTTCCAACTAAGAAAACCTTTACATATACATATTGAAAATATGAGATAGAGAACAAATAAATAAGAACAAAAGAAATATGGCAGAGAATTCTTCGAAATTAATATTAAACACCAAATCACCGGTGAAGAAATTTCAAAGAGCATTAAGTATGATGAATGCAAAAAATAGCAAAAATATTCAAATATGTATGCTCATTATGTTCCTACACATACACAACATGCAAACACACACACACACACATATACACATATATATCACATCTTTACTTACATATTTACATCCTTGGTGTGATTTAAGGTAATACTCCAAAGTTTAGATGAAGGACTTTGGGTTATTTTATTGCTATCAGGTAATCACATTGTCATAACAAATTTATTATCTACTAAAAAGTGAGCAAGAAGAAAGTATGACTGAAAGGAGAAAAAATGGAATCTAAAAATGATTCATTGGAACAGAGAAGGCAGAACGGGTCAGAAGGTGAACACCACCAGTTATATCCTGAAGAAGTCCATATAATACAATATGACAGACATTAATCACCTTTAGCTGCAGCAGTAGACAATACACTGACTGGGAAAATATTTGAAATGATTTTTCAGAAAAGAACCATTTGATGCATATAAATAATGGTTAAGCTCAACAATAAAAAGACAGAATATATGTATTATATATGAGCCTTGTAATCACTGAGTGTATGCGTAACTCATTGTACAAGAACAGGGGTTAATCGTGAGCACCAAAGCTATGATAAGAGCAGATGAGTGGTGAGAGATGACAGAGAACAAGAACCTTAACTACCTTCCCACCCCCCAAGGAAAACATAAGATAATGAAATGCTGTTGCCTATCACATAGAATTCATAAATTATAAAGTAAAATTAAAAGAACATTGCAATAGCACACACGACTGTTAGAATTCCAGATTCCATAACACTGGCATTGATAAATCAGGCAGACATCTTGGCTTACTGCACTGTCACAGTTGTCACAAGTAGACAATGTAGTTTAATTTTTTTTCAGAGGCTAGGTTGGCAAACTAATACCCCCAGAGAAATTCAGCCCATTAACTGTTTTCTCATCTTATAAGTTTCTATACTTTTTGCATGTGGATATGTTATGTGTGTGTGAATGTGTGTATCATTCATTTGCTCATCTATGAGCGCTTGGAGACCAGAGAATACTGTCAAGTGTCTTATTCTATTGGTCGTTTTTTTTCTCCTTATTAGTACTGCTTTTTTTGTGGTAGTAGGAATTGGATTTAGGACTTGACACATGCTAGACAAGCACTCTCTCACTGAGCTATGTTCTCAGGATCACTGGGAATTTACAGCATGCAGTAAATAATCTAGAAACATGGCCCTTCACATTTACTTGTTCCACTAGATGGGCTGGCCCTTCAGATCCATCTCTCTCTGTCCACACCTAAACTTGCACATCTTGTGCTGAGATTACAGGTGCTTGTTGCCATACCTGACATTTTTTTTAAAGATTTATTTATTTATTATATGTAAGTACGCTGTAGCTGTCTTCAGACACACCAGAAGAGGGCATCCAATCTCCTTACAAATGGTTGTGAGACATCATGTGGTTACTGGGATTTGAACTCAGGATGCAGTGAATGCTCTTAAACGCTGAGTCATCGCTCCAGGTCCCACATCTCTGACTTTTTAATGGGTGTTAGATATATGAACTCAGTTACTTTCTTATGCTTGCACAGAAAGTACTTTACACATTGAACCATCTTCCCGGGCTTGGTTTTACATATTTAATGTATAAAATAGGTTTAAAGAGTATTTCAGGACACATTTCTTTCATGTAACATTTTAAAGGCCTGTAAAACCTAAAACACTCACATATATTCATTTGTAGAAAGTTTTATTACTTCTAGACCAGATCATGACAATTATTGCTCACAGCAAGATAGTAAGAAAGAGAACTTGCATCTTTTTGCTATTCTAAGTCCACTCTGACACCACGACATTTGCTCGGTAAGTTGGTAGTTTGCACTTTGATTCAGAAGACCTGAGACTAGTGGCCCATTACCTTTGGCAGCACACAGTAAACAATCTAGAATGTTGTTTCAGGAACAAACAGTGGCAGGTATGGGGTAGTCACACTTAATCTACTCCATTGTGTCTGGGATTAGCGACCAAGGCAAAGTCCAGAGGGAGAGGATGTTTAGGAGTCACAGTTTGGTAGGGTGGACTCTGACCTGCAGGGGCACGTGTGTTCATGGTAGAGATTCTGCAACATCCACTGTTTTTCATTTATTCTCATTGCCCCTAACTTTTGTCTCACTTTTTATGGCAAATAGTGATGTCCTTTCCCCCTCCTAGCTAGCAATGCTAGAAAATTATTTGTCACAGATTCTTCCATCTTTCTAATAGCGAATCCACCCCCAAGTCTATTTTACACTCAGCATCTCTCTTGGGCTACAATTTGAATCTGTGATGAGCTCCCAAAGCTCAAATGTTAAAAGCTTTGGTCCCCAGAGAGGCACTGCTGGGAGATGGCGAAACCTTGAAGCGATGATGAGACTTAAGGGAGGTCTCCATGTCATTGGGGATATGCCCACAGAGGGTTATATGAGATGAGTCATTTCCTCTTTCTGACATCCTGGTAAACTGCTGCTTTACCTTGTGCTCCTACCATAAATGTCTCAAGTGATCCCAGAAAGCTCAATTATTGCAAAACTCTCCTGGCTAGCTTTACAGTTGAATCTATGCATATTGATTCTTCCTGCTTCTTATAGCATTCAAGCAGATTACTCAATAAGTAAAGTCAATTAGGTAACAGCAAGAAAAAATGATTTGATCGCATAGTATTGTTGTGTTTCTGTCGAAAGAAAGATATAGCTAGAAATTCAATTTTGTTTTTCTGTTATATCCTAAGGAGTAATATGTGATATGTGCTAGGGGCCATGCAAAGTGATTGAAATGCACACTATGGGAGTCCTTGTAACCTGCCAAGCACATCTGATTATTTTTTTCTCTTTTATAGATGAAACAAATTCAAGGTAGAAATATAGGTACACAATGTAAATCTGAGTCTTGAACCCAGGACTCTTTTCACTCTTCATTATACTTTTTCAGATGAATGCCAGAATCATTTAGGTAAAAGAAAAATCCAGCTAGATGTTGGGAATGAAGAAAAGTTTCATTTGAAAGACCCAGTTTCTGCCAGGAGATTTTATGGAGGCCGAGTAGAAAGCATATGATAACGAACCATTTTGCATTCTCATTTTCTTTGTTGCTGTTGAGTTTTTTCTTTTCTTTTCTCTAAGGGGATAACTTAAAAAAAAAAAAGCAGAAAACCAACACAGTGGCTCCAAGTGTCATATGAAGCACCTAGTTAAGTTGAATGTAACAAATCTCATGCCTTAGATTTGCTCTTACCTCTTCTCCCACAGGCTAGCTGATTTATAAAGAAGAAAAATTATGTCCTACTTTTTTGGACTGAGGGAAAGAGTCAATCAACATATGGCGTCCGTTGAGAACTGCTCTTTACTTCCGGGGCAATACCTTCTATGTTGATAGTGCTAGATAATAGAAGAAAAAACCCATTAATGAACACTACCAAAACCTCCTGCTCCTGCTCGGGGAGGTTCTGTAATGACTAGAAACATTTCAGAGCTCATATAAGGCAGGCTTTATTGTTATAATCATGTCTGTGTGACAATCTTTGGGTGGGCTTTTCATCCCTGCCTCCAAAGAACTTTGCCCTAGTGCTAAGTAAATTTTACAGAAGCTAAAAGCACAGATCAGTAGCTAAAACAGTTTTATCTGTCAAAAAATAGGATATGCCACCTCAAATGGTATTGGTGGTGGTCGCTTCTCAAAGGAGAAGCACAAACATGTCTTTTTCATAGAAAGAAAGAAAGGACAATCAGGCCTATAAAAACAAAAGTCAGAAGTTTAGTTTTAGCATTGCTGTCTCTGAGACAGAGTTCCTAACACTATTTTCTTATTCTTCTGTAATCTAATATTCCCCAAGTAAGCTGCTCATCATGTTGAATTCATGGGAATCCTCACTTCTTTTCTTGTCCCTTTACCTTAAATGCTGAGGAATGTGGAAAAGAAGATTCTGCTATCAAATGGCAGGAGGTAAAAGAACAAAACCAGGAACTAACAGCCTTCATCAAGGACCTCTGTAAAGATACTTAACCTCACTCGTGAGGGACTTATCAACACTTGTGACCTATTGATCTAGCAGAAACTCATCCCTGAATGTGCAGACAATTCAGACCACAGCAGGCCTCCTCTGTCTCAGCAACATTCAGATGCTCACTCATGGGATACATCCATCCCATCACAATAGCCCCGAGTCTTATCAGTCCAAAAACAACCTTAACTTTAACTCCAGATGCTTAGCACAATCAGATATGTGTGAAATTCAAGGCTTAATGTTTTCTAAGGCCAATTTCCTGCAAGCGTTAAGCCTATGAAACCAAACAAGTTATGATCTTTGAAAACACAAGGATGGGACAGTCATAAAAACCGACATTTCTATTTTAAAAGGAGGAAACAGAATAAACAAGGACCAGGCCTCATTTAAGTCCAAAGCCCAGCAAAGCAAACAACATTAAATCTAGAAGATTAAGCATAATCCCTCTTGGCTCCAAGTCCTGCTTTCCAGACACTAGGCTGGGGGTTGAGTCTCAAAGGCCTCAGGTAGTTCTGCCCCCAAGGTTTGAAGGTATAAACCATATTGTAGCTCTTAGGCATTGAAGTCACATGCCTACACTGCTACCAGGCTCTTTTGAATGCCTTTCATCTGTAGCTTGGTTGTCTTGGGCAAAGGTCTACTTCTCAAGAGACATTGGTGAGGGCTCTCTGTGATGTTCATACAGTTCAACCACACAATTCTGCTGGGTATTGTGGTACTGAGGACCTTCTCTCAGCCTTCTTCCTGTGACAGTTCTCTATCAGAACCAGAAAGGGTCTGTGAAAGCCTGCTTTGAAATCTAGGTGGAAACATCCATATTTTCACAGGTCTTACATTGTGTATACCTGTAAAGACCACGTAGAAACCATCAAAGTTCACAGTTAATATTCCCCAAAGCAGGAGCCTGAGCTGCATTTGAACCTACTTAAGCCACACATTACTCATCACATTGAGTTCATGGGAAGCCTCACTTGTTTTCTTGTCCTTTCACCTGAAACGGTGAGGAATGTGGAAAAGAAGATTCTGCTATCACATGGCAGGAGGTAGAAAAACAAAACCAGGAACCAACAGCCTTCATCAACAACCCCTGTAAAGATACCTAATCTCACTCGTGAGGGATTTATCAACTCTTGTGACCTATTGATCTAGCAGAAGCTCATCCCTGAAGTCTTGTATTAAAGTTCAGGAAGCAAAGACCTGAGTCAGCCCTGAACAGTAAAGCCACCCACAGAATCCATCCCATTTATTGTGGATATGCTGGGCCTCTTCCCCAAACCTTTGGCTATTAATGTTCTTTCATTCTGAGCTTGAGGTTGGTAGAGAGGTCTAAAGTTTTCCAAAATGTATTGGGATCATATCCATTTCTTCCAATGAAGAGTTTCTAACTTCTTTATAGTCATATTCATCCTTTTTTATTAAATAGGTACACAATTAGATACTCTAACCACACATATTCTTTACTCAACCATGAAGGAGAAAGGGGAGGAGAGTCTCATCATGTATTCCAAACTGGGCTCTACTACATTATCCTCCTCACAACTTGTGCTGATTGCAAGGATTGCCAAGCATAGGTTGGGATGACCCACTGCTCTTGTATTCGTTTTCATGCGTGCCTGAAGCTTTTATAAAATCTCCCAGGACTTATGGCTCACTCCTGAAATCCCAGCTGTTGGGTGATAGAAACATGAAGATCAGAAGAAGTTCAGGGCTTGGGGTAACAACTTGAACCTAAAACGCACATGCACACACGGACAGACAGACAGACAGACAGACACAGACACACACACCACTCACATACAAAATTAAAAATAAAAACAAATCTATACAGAAATCAAGTTTTATTATTCTGTTTCTTTTTTCAGTATAAGTCCCATCCTTAAAGGAGTTCTCTTTGTACATTTTACTGTAAGTAGTTAGGAGAAGCCACACAGTATACTGGGCACATTGCTGTTTAAGAATTTCTCTGCTAAATATCCATTTGGTCATGCTTTAGCTCTGTTTCCCACAAACCCATAGCACGTGACTATATCTACAGCCAAGTTTTTGTGCTAGTTTACAATTTTTTTTAAAAAAGTCCTTTCTCCAGTTTCTAATGCCTTCTCCCTCATTTGCATATAAAACCTCATTAAAGTATTCTTCCCTGTCTTGACCACATAAGTAACTGAGAATTAGCCTTTTCTCATAGCCTTATCCCCCATACTTTGATAATTAATTCTCCACTCTCATCGCTCTTGGGAGGCATCTCATAAACACTGTATCTCCTAATGATATGGTTGCATTGGGGTTTAAGTTACAATATGAATTTTGTGCAAACAAAAACATTCAAGCTAAAACAACCTGGAAGAAAGGAAAGTTATGCTGCTTTGGTTCTGAGAATAGAGATAAGGGGATGCTTCAGCACTTCTTGCATCAGTGAAGTTTTAGCAGCTACAGGTTAAGAAATATTCTATAAGTACACACTCCTTTGTGTGCTTTTAAAACTTTTGGTAAAGTCTGTTCCAAAATGTTTGTTGATCTTAAGTCAAACACAGTAGAAAATGAACCTGGCAGGTGAGTCTTTTCTTTGAGACTTTGGTGCTGAAGTCTTGGGACTAGAAGAGGATTCATCACCTGGGATCTTGTTAGAAAGGCAAGTTTTCAGGCCTTAGTGATAAAATATGAAATTCTGTATGCAGAACTCAGCTGTCTCTTTTCCCACAAGAATTCCAGGTGATTTTTGTGCCCACTAAGTTTGGGAACAACTTCTCTGAGATAACCTTTTTATTTCTCCCCTGTTCTGCTTAAGACAACTATCCTGTGAGTAAATAAATACTGCACATTGCTAATAGGAGATTTGGACCATTAATAGCCATAGCACACTCTGAAGAAGATTTAATCCCTCAATTTCACTGCTCTCCTCCCAAGAAACTCATAAATGACCCACACCAGGATAGAGTAAATTATCTTGTAATATAATTCCTAATATACTAAAATCTGGAAATGTTTAATTTAAGATGTTAGCTATAAATTTCAATAGCTGCTACAAGGTAGATTAGATTAAATTAGATGAATTTAGGAATTTACGTGCTTTTGGCTTTTCTTCAAAGAATATTTCTATTATCGACCTTTGCTACATGTATGTAGCAAGACATTATATGCCAGATAAAAGCAAATTACTGAAAACCTGTAGTGTTTGGTTCATATTAAACAGAAAAATCACAGCCCTTTTTTTGGATGTATATTTTCACACATAGAGAATCACACAGGAGGAAATTATTCTTAATAGTGGCTACCTGAAAGAAACAGAGCTGGACATGTCAGGCTCAGAAGTATCCCTCGTTTGGCCCTGCCAGAGCCTTACAAATACAGAGGCAGATGCTAACAACCAACTATTGGACTGGACATGGGGTCCCCAATGGAGGAGCTGAAGGATGGTCCAGAGGAGCTGAAGGGGTTTACAGGCCCATGGGAAGAACAATGACTTCAGACACCCAGATGCCCCAAGACTACCATCAACCAAGGGGCACACATGGTTCCAGCCAAAAATGTGGCAGAGGAAGGCTTTGTTGGGCATCAGTGGGAGGAATGGTCCTTGGTCAGGTGAAGGCTCAATAGATGCCCCAACAAAGGGAAACCGAGGAGGGTGAGGAGGGAGTGTGTTGTGTGGAGGGGCATATATGTGGGGGCAGGGGGAAGGAGGAAGGGGAGGGGTTGGGGGTCTTAGGGGAGGGGCGATATCAGGAAAGGTTTTATCATTGGCAATGTAAATGAAGACGATATTCAATAAAAATAAATTAAAAAAATTATCCCTCATTCATGAGTTGACTAGATGATTTCTGTTAGACATGATCAAATATGGTTAATTAAATGGTATGTTGGGGGGGGGCAGGGCTGCTGGAAAGACAGAGCAGTAGTTAAGAGACTGCATTACTCTTCCAGGGTACATGAGTTTGAATCCTATCACCCACATTGGGCACCTTCCAACTACCTGGAACTCCAGCTCCAAAGGAACTGAAACCTCTGGCCGCTGCAGTCACCTACAGACACATATACATGAATGAAAATAAACAGAAATCTTAAAAAATGGAACAGTCAAGAACTACTTTATAATTTTTAAAATATGCAATCTTCTGGATACAATAATGAAATTTAACATTATACTTCATCTTTTGCCTAGGATATGAATTACCTGAAATAGTAGTGCTGTACATATTATTTGTCTTTTAGTTACTTAGGTGCTGTCTCAGATATGGCATCCATTGTTACAATATTGCAGGACCTGGAGTCAAGTAATCCTTGTTTTGAATAATAGTGCCCACATAGCACAAAAGTACTAGTGTATGTATAAAAGAGGAACTATAAAGTGTTCTCTTTAAGTGAAAGGTGAAGTTTTGATTAAAGAGAAAAGTAATATGCTAAGGTTGTTAAACTCTTCAGTAGTAATTAGTAGGGGAGACCATATACTTCAGTTAGGATCCTATGCTGTCTATGAATTCAATCATCCACAGAGCACCTTCTGTAGATACTTTCTGCATATAAAGGAAGACTACTGATCTTTCAATTTTCATTTTTGCACTTTCTCATTTTTGAAATAGTCAGAATGAATACATATTACTAATACTACTAATACTATTTTCTAGTATTAGAGATAAAGACCAAGGCTTCTAGTGTGTGGTGTAAATCCTGTGCCATGGGATTATATTCAAAGTCTCTTTTCAGAAATAATCCCATTGGCCAACTTTGAACTTCCTCTGGACGCCTTTAAATTGCTAATTGCCTACCTTGATCTTCCTAATAGGATAACATGTCACTGCTACCAGGCCTGGCTTTAAATATTTTTTAATATACCAAATTCTACTGAGAAGGTAATAGCCACATAGAAAATAATTCAAATATTACAAAGAGGAGATAATTTTAGTAAAGACCTTTAATTTTTATTTGGACATTTACAGTATTAATGAAATTGGGTAATTCTTTTATTGTTTATTTATTTATTTGTTTTGTGTGATTGTGTGAAGGTGCTGCTGAGTTATAATGAGCATAGACATGTCAGAGAACAACTTGAGGGAATCTGTTCTCTCCTAGGTCCCAGTATCAAACTTCCCTTACTAGGCCTGGAGGTGGGCACCTTTACCCACTGAATTATCCTACCTTCTACTGGCTCTGGGTTATCTGTCTGTCTCTGTCTCCCTGTCTCTCTGTTTCTCTGTCTCTCTGTCTCTCTGTCTCTCTGTCTCTGTCTGCCTGTCTGTCTGTCTGTCTCTCTCTCTCTCTCTCTGTCTCTCTCTCTCTCTTTCTCACTCTCTCTTTCTCTCAGTGTCTCATTCTATAGACCAGTGTGGCCTGCCTAGAGTTCATGAAGTAACTCAGGCTGGTTTCAAACTCATTGCAATTAATGAAATTAGTGTCGGCCTTCCAAATGCTGATTATAGGTACAATATACCGTATCTAGATGAGAAAATAATTATAAACCCAAAATGTGTTTTGGAAATATAAATAGAATCTTGCTGCACAGAAGCATAACATGTTAAACATGTAACATTCATTTTACAAAGCATGTATTTGCCTAGATATGGAACCCATATAAAATGAAATAGTGACAATTACATAGGCTGGCCTCTTTTTTCCTCATGTTCAAATGTTGTTAGCCACCTTAAAGACTGATATTTCTCTTAGTGCTCAAGTAAAACATTTAAAAAATTTTTTATCTATAATCCATCCAACAATTGCAAAGTTTTGACTCTTTCTATCTCTACAACATCATGATAACAGGAGACTTTTTTTTTTTAACCAAACAATCATTAAAGGCTAAACCCCAAAGATTCTAACACTGGTATCGAAAGCTGTTTACTTTCTTCTCCCTATTTTTGGAAACAAGTCCCTTTCTTAATGCTACTTAATCGATTTGGAGAAGCAGTGGTAATTGTTTTCAAATTTTTCTATTTGAATTTTAAAATTGTATTTTATTTATTTATTTATTTATTTATGAGTATGTGAGCACCTGCAAACTTTGTACTCTTGGAGGTCACAAGGTGGAGTTGGATTTCCTGGAACAGGAATTATAAATGGCAATGTTGATGGTGGGTGTTTATAACTGAACCTGGGTCCTCTGAAAGAACAAGTGTTCTTATCCACCAAGACATCTCTCTATCCACACTGTGCCTACTATTTATTAATGTTGTATTTATTTTCTTCTTAAATGTCAAGTTCCTGATCAGTGAAATGTTCCTTGTGCAGCCAAGTTAACAATTCATTCACTTAACTTCTTTTCTGCATGAATGACTCTTATCCCTAGGAAAATATTAATTACCATACTGCTTCACATTCAATATTTTATGATCTGCTCTACTTCTCTCATGTAGGCAGGGTCCTTTTAAACATTGATGGGCTTGTCCCCTCAAAAATGTTTTAAGACAATTAAATATGACAGGGCAATTTCACTTAACAAGGAATGCACTTCTTTCTTGTGTAGCACATGCACTAAATTTGAAATAATGTCAAAGATTCCAAGAACAGAAATGGCATGATGATTCTCAAAGAAGAATGCATGTTCTTTTGTACATCCTGGAATGAACCTAGATATGGAACCCATATAAAGGTCTTTCTTCAATCCATCCTATATAGTGGTAAAACACTAGAGGTATGGCCCCATGAATATCCAGAAGAAGACATAAAACCTGTTTTTAAAATTGACTTTTTAAAAGTTACATAAGCAATACAATAAAGAAGGAAACAGAAATATTGGTGATCAGGAGACACAGTTAATATCTACAAATGGAATGATTTCTTAACTCAGGAGAATGCAAATGAAATATATTCACAATTATCTGCTTTCATAAATACTTCCATAAGCAGGTAGAAAGCCCTGTGAAGAACTCATTTAGTATGACACAATAAAGGGAATATGAAGACAAAAGAGTTTGTGATTTTTTCTTTTGAAATGTCTTTTGAAGGTTGGTCTTATTTTTATTTGTCTGTGTGTTATTTGTGGGCATAAATGAAGGTGCCTGCAGAGGCCAGAAAATTGCATGGCATCCCTTGGGCTAAAGTTACAGGCAGTGAGAGCTACCTGATATGGGTACTGGGGACTGAGCTCCTCTTCTGCAAGAGCAGTACACACTCTTGAGTGCTGAGCTATCTCTTCACCCTCCTGAAATAGTCCTAATAGAATCCCCCAAATAAGGGCTTGGTGGAAGGGGAAAATCAGTGATGAGGTATATGTTTAGCATGTAAAAAGCCCTGGGTTTACACTTTAACACTAAACACGAATGAAGAAAAATCATTGCTCAGATACTTTAAAACTCTATGTTAAAGAAAATTCAACAAAGAATAATAAATATATCTAGGAAAAGAGGTTAATTTCGTAAGCTTTCTCTAACAAATAATAAAAACTGGCTCAAAACTACAGTTCTGAAAACAGTATTGTAATGGCACGTGAATGTTAAAACAAAACAAAACAAAACAAAACAAAACAAAACAAAACAATAAAACCAGCACAGTGAAATAGAGCTCACATGTGTCCTAATAAGTTAGAGAAAGTTCCATTTGGATCCTGTGTTAGCACAATGACAAAAAGATTTGTGTTGTGGAATCTTTGATTTGCTCTTAGGTTCCTGGTGTATTCTTTTGAATGGAAGCTTGCCCACATCCTCACAGCCCAGAAGTTCCCATGAAAAATGAATAGATCTTGTTTTCCTAAGCCATGACTTTTGTAATGTTTCCTTCTCCTTATTAAATTATTATAAATACAGCATGTGGTGATTTGCTTATTTTTGGTAGATTTGTATTTTTTGGTAGTATTTAGAAAGTTAGTACAGTCTTTAGACTTTCTTTTTGTCAGTGTCTGGTTAAGAGATATCTCATAGTAGGCCAACATTCTATTTCCTTGGAGCAGTAACTTCGGATAATTTTCCTTTTAATGTAACACCATGACCATATTTTATAAAGAAAAACAAAGGAGATAGATCTCATCTGCAAATTGTTTGTATTACCTTATAATGGGTATATATTCAAATAGTTATCATTCCTGTTTTTCTTCAGAAACATTGTGGAACTGAAATCAGAGCCCAGTATGTTATGTATCAGGATGTATATATATATATATATATATATATATATATATGCATATCAGTAGCCTGACCTACCTTATATATTCGTTTTTAAAGCTTCATTTATAATATGTCAAATTATATTTATATCTGAGTGTATGTATAGAAACATTGCCTTCAACCTATAAGAACTACACTGGAAACATTTGAAAAACACATTCATCATATTAGCTTTTATTAATCAAAGTCATCTAAAAATATTTGATGAGAATACTATCTGAAATTTATTTCTTTCAAAAGTATTTTAGAATTATTTTAAAGACCCTTCTTTCAGACTGGCTATTTTTTCTAATCTCCTGTATTTAAAAAAAACCTATGTTTTGATAATACATTTCCTACTTGTCACTCATTTTTTTAACTGTGCAAGATTAAATAGACATTGAATTGTGATATATGCATATATATTTGAAAATTAAATGGTTCCATAAATGCATAACTGCAAATTAAATAAACTTTGCATAAAATTAGAAAAGAACTGGAATTACAGTAATTTGAACATTCTCTCTGATGAGCCTACCATGTAAATGTTGAGAGAAAAAGTGTTCTGGAAGAAAAATACATTCTCTAAAAAGATATAAGGCAACTTCAACTAACTGGAAATTCAGGATGGCTAAAGGTTGAGAAGTTTAGTCATTACCTTAAACTGAAGTGGTTATAGTAGTAAAGACCAGATTATATAGGAGTTTGAAATCTGTGTAAAATGTTTAGTGTTTATAGTAAAGGTGAATGAAAGTTGCAGGCAGAATACATTATGATATAATTAAAGGTTTCAATGAGTAATTTGCCTTGAGTATGGACAGTGTAGGAAGGGAGATAGATCCACAGAATGGATATAGACTGTAGTCAGCCATTATTTCTGAGAGTTAGAAGCGTGCTCAAAATAGTCAAATAAATCTTTTAAAGGCAAGTTTGATCTCAAAATTCCATGACTAATGTACTCATATTGTGCACCTAATGTGATGGTTTGAATGAGAATGAACTCCATATACACATATAGTTAAATATTTGCTCTCTGTTTGGTGAAACTGTTTGAAGGTGTGCCACTGGGGATGAATGGGCTTTGACGTTTCAAAGTCTTTCTCTATTTTATATAATTGAGTTAAGAAGAGATTGTTTTGTTTAATTATTTAGTGGGGGTGTAAATAAATTTTGGTATCAAAAAAATGACGATGATGGCTCAGCAGGTAAATGTGCTTATCTGCCAAATCTGGCAACCTCGATTAGATTCCAAGGACCAAATGGTAGAAGGAGAGAACTGACGGTTCAAGTTGTCCTCTGACCTCCACTTGGTTATGTACACACACACACACACACACACACACACACACACCAAGGGAAATGCTTTTTAATGATGGTGATGGCTACAAGGAGATTGCCTCCTGTGGTTATGGAGAAGCCAGAATATTTGGCCACCTGGAATGTTGTGAGTCCACAATAGGCTGATTGATGGCTTGCTAGGAATCTGTATTGTGAGCATAAGTAGACGGCAAACAGACTTTAGGAAATAGTCTCCAAAAGAGCTCAGAGCGCTCAAAACGAACAGGTAAATAAGCCAAGAGAATAAACATGCCTAAAATATGGAGAAAAGAATTTCATTCAGTAGCTAGATCTGTTCTAATGAACTGAACAACCATGAGAGCAATGATAAGGTTCAAGACCACTGAGACTTCTGAAATGGGTAACTAGAAGGTCAATAATTAGTAGGTAGCTTCTAGGAGAAGAATTAGCCTTTCTTTTGGAGCATGCCAACTACTGAGAAATGGCTGAGCAAGGTTGGATTTAAGAGTTAAGACTTCCGCCAAATGGAAACCCAAGACAATGTGGAGTCAGGGGGAAGATAAACTAGAAGATTGACTCACAAGCAGAAAGGGTCCTGGCTATCTCAAAAAGCTGAGTTGGGAGTCTGAGTTTAAAGATGTTTTTCTCTTCCTAGAAGTCATGAGAGGAAGGAAAGGAACTTGCATTGTTTTAAAACAGTAGTAGTCAAACTGAAGTGCCTTTCAGTTTGAGCAAGTTTACTTTGAGATGTTATCATTCTTTATTTCTGCATGTGCTTTATTATCCTTTAGTTTATGTTTAAATGCCCTGGTTACAATGAGTTGTCAATCTTATCTTGACAGAACTCACAGTAAAGGATTTTCTGCGTATCAGTCAGGCTAGATCCGTGATCTGAATATCTGGCGGAAGCCACCCAGGAGCAGTGAGTTGATCTGGAGGCATGGAGAAAACAAAGGTGGTACAAATTCTCAGACAATTGTGAAGTAAGGGTATCCTTCCTATAGCAATTTGTCCCCCCACTTCAAAATCAAAGAGGCGCAATGCAGAAAAACAGGGTGATTCAAATTAAAAAAAAAAGACAAAAACTCATGTTAGAATGGCCACAAGTCTTGGAATTTGCTTATAGACATTACATGGGAGAAGTGAGACAGGAGAATTGCCAAGAGTTGGAGACTAGCTTGAACTACTCACTGAGTTCTAGGCCAGTAAAACAGAATGACAGACAAACAAACAAAAACTGAAACAAATCAACATCCATAGAGAAGCAATTCCTGTGCCTACAAAGCTGTCCTTAGGCCAAGCTGGGATTAGTCAGACGAAATAAAAGCAGAAAGAAACTGCACATTGACTCTGTGTCACAGGACACTGTAGATACTTGGGCATGACAAGGAAGAAAGCCTGCTCTTTGGATTTGAACTTTCCCAATTTCTATGAAGAGTTTGAGGTAAAATTCTAAGGTTGTTTTGTTTTTTTGGTAGATGGCCCAAGGCATGTTCATGCAATATTTTGTTCCTTTCAAACAATAGTAAATAAAAGGCTCTGCAGTTAAATGTAAATAAATAATGAAAACTTCACTTGTATGATACATGTTTATATAATTCACAGCTTGGGATATCCAAATATACGAAACCTAATTGGCAATATTTTTTCTACAACATCAACTAGGTAAGACTTATATTTAATATAGCACTATGTCTGCTTTTTCTTCTATGAACATGGCATACAAGGCCAACTTATATATTAATCAGAAAAATACAAGGCCAAGCATGGTAGCACATGTCTTTAATCCTAACACTTAAAGGCAATGATTGTTGGATCTCTGTGAAGGCAATGATTGGTGGATCTCTGTGAGTTCAAAGCCTGCTTGGTTTGCATAGTGAATTCTAGGACATCCAGGGCTATGTAAAGGTGCACTCTCTCAAAAACAAACAAACATAAAAACTGAGAAAGGAAAAGAATGCAAAAATATTTTGGCTATTTGAGTCTGGTATCCACTGCTGCCATGGATTTAAAAGTCAAGACTAAGAAATGCTTCATACTTTAGAATTACCATGCTACTTTTTTTTTTTTATTGTGGATACTTCTTTGAAATAAGTGTCACTTCAGTGTGTGTATGATGGATGTTTTTTAATGTTTTTTCTTACAGCAAAAGTTCCTCTGATTTACTGGAACTTTTCCTGATTTTCAATGAAAATGACATATGCTAATAAGAGAAAAGTAAGTCAGGAAGGGGGAAAACACAGATTGGCATAAACTCATCTGAAGTGAACTTTATCAGAAGAATTTGAGCCTTAGATATATCATCTTCCAAGAGTGTAGTCAAGAATCCTGGTATTCCTTGGAGACTTCATAGAAATGACTGGCTGTTCTAGGTGGTTCCTTCAATGCCTGTGAGCTCTAACTTCATGTTCGACTTCTACCATCTTGATATTCTCTGACTCTTTATGATTCTTCAAATTGATATGTTGACATCATTTCTTGCAAAGAAGTAGAATTAGGAGCTAGAGATATTTGGCAAGTGGTTTTGTGATGAGAGTGGATCCCCCATGGATGAGATGACTGTTATATATAAGAGATATCGGAACTTCTTTATTCATTCCCCGGGATGGCAGAGGAAAAACGTAAATGTGATTCACCTATCACCAAATGTTTTGTTTCATGCCTTGATTTTAGTCTTTTTAGCTTCAGGAATTATTAGCTGTAAACATATGTTGATTATAAGATATAAACTACCCAGTCTACTATATTTTGTTAGAGCGCTCTGAAAGGACTAAGTTTTCTTGTCCAAATCAATGGATGAAGTGCTTCTGTTACCCAAATCTCTTGGGATCTTCCAATGTAGAATTATTATGTTTATTATTACCAGATGCATATGCATGACGTATGTAAGCATATGTTGCCTCACTACATACATGCGTATGATAGAAATGTGTGAAGTATTTTTTTATTGCACTTTTAAGTGGGTTGCAATAATCAAACTCATGTTGGTAGACTGATGCCTGTTAAGCTATTATCACTCATCCTCTACCAATTTTGAATACTTTAAACTCAGCTTTATCTCATACCACAATTTTATGTTATCTGAATATTGAGAATAGTAAAATATTTCTTTCCTTAACACATTGAGATCAAATTATGCGAGCAATATGTTTGACAATGCACCTCTTTCTTCTTGCTTACTAAGGTTAAGAGAGCCTCCTTCTTCCGCCTGAATTCTTATGTAGGCTCGTTGGCTGGATCTAGAAACCCAACATGTTTAAGAACTGATTAAGAAGACAAAACCATAAATGATTAATTAAATAAAAGGGTTTATTCATTTTTATTCTATGAGGTTTAACTGTATGTATGTTCATCAAATGTGTTGCTGGTGTATGTAGAGGTCATAAAAGAACATAAGACTTTCTAGAGCTAGAATTACAGACAATTGTGAGCCAGCCATGTTGTGGGTGCTGGGAACCAAGCCAGGTATTCTGCAAGAACAGTCATCTCTATAACCCCAAGTTTATTAATGTTTACATATGCAGGGACTATTCCCAATATGGTAAAATTCAAAGGAACAACAAAAACCACAGTAAGTGTAGGAACACATAAGGAGACAAATTGCTATGTGGTCTAGAGTACTCAATTCTAGCAATGTTACTTAGAGATATATGGAGTGTGGCTTATGATTTTAGTAGAAGATAACCTTTTCTTCAGAATGTGTTCATTTGGTACCATTCTAGTTCCAATAACTAGTATCATCTGGTGGTCAAAGCTATTGTTTTCTGGACCTATGTTAAAGATCCCACCCAAAAGAACTTTTATAGCTTGCTACACTTTGGAAAAAGACAGACTAAACGGCCCTTCATTCATTCACAGTCCTTCAGAAATTTCATCTTGAAGTGATCAAAGTATCAATTGGTATATTTAAAGATGGCCCATGTTTAACTCCATCATTATCATCAGCATGCAGTGATTTAATGCCTACCATTTTATTTACTACAGTCCTCTTTCCCTCTCTCCCTTCCTGTCACCATGAGTGACACACCAGCTGATACTGTTATGCACAGGAAGATTTGGGATGAGTGACTGTCAGAAATATTTTGACCGTGTGAAAGGACATTTGCGGAATGTCATGGCATCATTGCCTCCTGCCCCTCAGAGAATGTGGCATTCAGTACTGGGCTCTTGCCACTCTACTCAGCATACCAAAATGAGTTCCTGGCTTCATTGTGAATTACTGAGTACCAAAATAATATCCTTACCTTATGCATTGGAATGCACTTATTTTTATATTCTGTTGTATGCCCTACTTTAGACTTTAGATGACTGCTTATGTATGACTTAGGTGTAGTCTCCAGACCTCTGTGGTAAACCCTACTCCCAGAATTAGAATACTACCCACTCCTGAGTTACTGTGAGATTTGTGCTAAAGTTCACAATGTGAATTTGATACCATTAAACATGAGCTATGTACTTGCAGTGTTTACTGAAATCCTTCAGTCCCCTATCACTTTTCTTATATTTCAAAGTTATGGAATTGTCCAGTGTGTTTGCTCAGAATGACCTGAAGTGACTCAAGGGTTATTCTGGTCAAGATTTTACTGCTAGTTACATTGGCCCACATGTTTTAATGTGATTTGAATTACCAATATAAATGACTTGAATTCATATTATTCTTGTCTCTTTCCCACTGTAATAATATTATATTATTTTCTAGAAGTTTCATCAACCCTTCTTGGGGTTTTAATTTTGAACATGCTAGATTTAAAATTGGGGGTGTATTTTATAGCATTATTCATTAACTGTTAGTTTCTCAGATAGATACTTTTGATATTATTTTTTATTCTCATACTCCAAGTCATAGTAACCACAACAAATTTTAAAATATGATTATTTTTGCCATTTCTTTTCATTTATTTAGATGTCAGAATTTAGGATTCACTGTGACTGTGAATAGCTAGGCTGTAGGAAAAGAAATTGATAGAGTTTCAGATGCCAGTTTATTGGTAGTTATGCTAATAAGTAAAATAGATGACTGTGCATTTTGCAAGGTTTCAACACTGGCTCTGAAAATATTCTGTTTAGGAGATTCTGAGTACACATCTACTAATTGGCCATCTAATAATTACCAGGGAAGTATTGACACGAGAAAGAGTTGATATTAGTTAAGGTCCTTTATGGATCTGCAGATGTTGTTACTGGTGAGTGGGGGACTAGTCTGCCTTAAGTGATGGTATTTGCTGGCCTGGCAAGGGTAGCTTGATGACATTGTCACCTGAAGACAGGAAGGGAAAGAAAATGTAAAATAATCGTGGCTATCTAGTTTTCTGCCTTTCTACAAACCTATCCTTGCCCAAGACTTGTAGTTTTGATAGCCTGGTTACCACTCCACTATTTACCCAGCAACAATATTGTTATTATCTTAGAATATTCTCTATGAGGGTGGTTGAAGCATAATTCTAAAACATCTTCATCCCTTTAAAACTTCTTTAAGAAAGTTTCTCTTGAAAAATTATTGGGCGCCTTACTCTAATTGTGATAATCATATCCAATCTTTTGTGATGGGTGTTTTCTTTCTTTCTTTCCTTTTTTAAATTAATTAATTAATTAATTAAATTATCTTAGAATTCTTGATTGATTTATTTTTTATTAGATATATTCTTTATTTACATTTCAAATTATTTCCCCTTTCCTGGTTCCTGCCCCCTGAAAGTCCCATAAGCCATCTTTCCCAATCAACCCCTTCCTGTTTCCCTGTCCTGGTATTCCCCTACACTGCTGCACTTGAGTCTTTCCAGGACCAGGGGCCTCTCCTCCCTTTGATGTTCAACAAGGGCATCCTCTGCTGCCTAGGCGTCTAGAAAACAGTGCTTGACTGAGATGAAGCCCATTACAGATTTCATGGCTTCATTGAGAAATCCCTGAAAACTCAATATTCCTCACTCTCCCTCTTTGTGATTATTCATTATCTTGATTACACAACCTCCTGAATGTACCATATATGGCTATCTGAGGCAGAACAATGTTAACTGAACTCTTTCATATTTGAAAATACTTTGAAATCCTTCCCTTATATTTGCCTTGGTAGAAACTACTACATCGGAGATAATTTGTCCTTAAATTCTGAAAGTGCTGGCTGAGTGCTGCCTTGGGTCAATGTTTTCACTTGTAGCCCGTGGTGTTCTAAGATTTCACTACTGTGTGTTCCAGTGTGGTCTATTTTTATAATTGCACTTGACACTTGGTACATTCTTCCAGGAGGGAAATTCATGCTCTTGCATAATTTCCTTTATTTTTTAATTTCTATAGTCTCTCTGTAAACGTTACTATCCAGATGTTGAAAATCCTAAGTTGATACTCACATTGATCGTCTATTTGCTCTTTGTGTGTGTGTGTGTGTATGTGTATATGTGTGTGTATGTGTGTGTGTGTGTGTGTGTGTGCATACACAGGCATGCATGCATATATGGAGATCAGAGGACAACTTGTAGGAGTCAGTCATTGTCACCATGTGACACCCTCTGGTCACACCCTCTACCTGCCAAGCCAGCCATCTCATCAGGCCCCCATTCCTTTGTGTTGTTAATATTTTGTAGCAAGGAATGATTGAATGTGCATTATTCTTTCTCTATTCCACTGTAATAATACGCTATTTTCCAGAAATTTCCTCAACCCCTCTCTAGACTTGAATTCTGAATGTGCTAGATTTTAAAATGGGGGCATGTTTTATAGCATGATTCATTAACCATTTCAGGTTCTAGGAGATTTAGGGTGTTTTGATGTTTTATCACTTGTATTTTTATCTTATTTTTGTTTCCAAAAACATTTTCTTGTTTTCCAAAGGTCATTCTGGTTTTGTAGCCACAGTGCTCACTTCTCAGAAAAGTGATACTATTGAAGTGTTCCCACCATTTCCTGAATCTCTCACCAGTTTTTTTCTCTCCGATTGTTTTTATTTCTCCTCATTAGTTTCTCATTCTTTTTATAAAAGTTTCTTTTAAGATTTATTTATTTTATGTACGTGAGTCCACTGTAGCTTTCTTGAGACACACCAGAAGAGGGCATCGGATCCCATGGTTGTGAGCCACTGTGTAGTTGCTGGGAATTTAACTCAAGGCCTCTGGAAAAAGTCAGTGCTCTTAACCACTAAGCTATCTCTCCAGTCCAAAATAATTTTACAATTTATTTATTTAATATGTATTCTCATACACACCAGAAGAAGGCATTGGATCCCATTACAGGTGGTTGTGGGGGCGCCATGTAGCTGTTGTAAATTGAACTGTGGTCCTATGGAAGAATAGCCAGTGCTCTTAACTGTTGAGCCATCTCTCCGTTCTCTGTTTTTCTTGTTCTTAATGGCAGATCTGTAGTTTACAAGACACTAAGACATTGTTTTGTGTCTATTTTTCTTTATTCTAATGAACTTTAAAGACATCAAGAAGGCTGAAACTCAATTTTTTATTCATTTAAATGAGTGTATACAGCATTAGGTTAAATCATGGCATTTTCTAACAAAATTATTTTCCTCTTTACATCTCCCCAACCCTTTGGACACACCCTTGAGCCCTCCCACCTACACCTTTCTCCTTTCATATCTTATGTGTTCTAGTGCCTCTTCCTGTTTTCCCAACATTTATTTGCCCCCAATTGTGGCCCAATCTACATCAACTTCCAATTATACACACACATATAAACAGTATATACTAGGACCTGAATAAGAGAAAGAACATGTGATTTTTGTCTTTCTCATTTTGGATTGCTGAGTTTAATAGAATACTTTCCAGTTCCATAAAACATTTATTTGGGGTGGGGTGTCGTTGTATGTGACACAGTTATGACTACATAGCTATGCTTGGCCTAGAACTCTCTATGTAGATTAAGCTGACATTGAACTAACAGGGATCCTTCTGCCTAGTCATATTGAATGCAGGGAATAAAGGCATTCACCACCATGCTTCACCTCTATTAATTTTCTTGTTACTCATTTTTCTTTTTTGGTTTAATAGTATTCAATTGTGCTCATGTATGTGACATTTTCTATATCCATTGACATAATGATGGATATCTAGGCTGTTTCTATCTTCATGTTATTTTTAGCAACAAATACGGATATACTAGTTTCTCTGTGGTAAGGGGTGAAGAAGCTCTTTGGATGTATACTCAGAAATGGTGTAGCTGGATCATAGAGTAGCTCTATTTAATTTTTTGAGAAGCCTCCATATTCATTTCTATAATTATTATACTAGTTAAAACCTGCCTGCAGTAAGTATGGCTTTCCTCTTTTCCTGTATTTTCAATAATATTTTTATTGTAGCATTTTTTTTTATCATAGCTACTCTAACTAGGGCATGATAGACTCTAATCATTTTAGTGTGCCTTTTCCATATATCAGCAAAAGTTGAACATAGTTTAAAGTACTTATAAACCACTTACCTTTCTTCTTTTGAAGTCCATTTACTGACTTGGTAATTTTGTGTTTTAAAAATGTAATCTCTTGGGCTGGAGAGGTGGTTCAGTGGTTCAGACTGGCTGTTCTTCCACAGGTCCTGAGTTCAGTTCCCAGCAACCACATGATGGATCCAATTCCTTCTTCTGGTGTGTCTGAAGACAGCTACAGTGTATTCATACACATAAATAAATATATCTTTTAAAATGTTATCTCTTGCTATTCTTTATGTATTCTAGATTTTCCCCCTTACCTGAATTATTGCTGGTAATGATAATGATTATCTTCCATTATGTAGACTGTCTGCTTACTCTTTGGATATTATCCCTTACTGTATGAAAACTTTTAAACTTCAGGTAGTTTCCTTTCTTTGGGATAATATTTCTCATGTTATTGGATTCCTTTTCAGATAATTCTTATGTATACTCATTTATTAAAGTATTTTTTCCTGTTTACTTCTAATAGTTTCACCATTTCTGATTTTAAATTAAGGCATTTGACCCATTTTGAATTGTGTGTGTGTGTGTGTGTGTGTGTATGAGAGATATAGATTTAACTTTATTCTTCTATAGGTAGACTTAAATTTTTGCCAGCACATTTGCCAAATAGGCTCTTTTGCCTAGTATATTTTTGACACTGTGGTGGTTTGAAAAGGAAAGGCCCCCATAGATTCATGCATTTGAATGTTTGGCAATAAGGGATGGTGCTATTAGGAGGTGTGGCCTTATTGGAGAAGGTGTGGTCTTGTTAGAGGAAGTAGGTCACTGTGAAAGGGAGGGCTTTTAGGTCATAAATGCTCTAGCTATGCCCACAGTAAAACCCGTCCAGTCTCTTCCTGGCTGTCTTTGGATAAAGATGTAGAACTCTCACCTCCTGTAGCCTCATGCCTGTCTGCCCACTGCTGTGCTTCCCTTCATGATAATGCACAAAGCTTCTGTAACTACAAGCCAGCCCAAATGAAATGTTTGCCTTTATAAGAGTTGTCTTGGTCATGGTGTCTTTTCAAGTAGCCTATTTCACAGCAGTAAAACCCTAAGACAGACATCCTTGTTAAGCAAAAATATATTTAACAATTTTCTACTTAATAGTCTACATTCTACAGAAAATGTTGTCTAATTATATATCAGGAATTACAGGCCAGTCTGTGGGATTCTGGGGTTCATGCAAAGAGTGTATACAAATTGAACCACTTGACACACAGAGTATTGTAACCATTTGGACCTTTTTAATGTCCACCCTAGTTACTGAACAATGACACTGAGGCTTGCTTATGGCCTTGGCTTAAGCTTGCTCCCTAACTAGCTCTTAATTTATATTAGCCAATTCATATTATTTATGTCTGCCATGTGGCTGGTTAGTTATCTCCCCTCGGTTTTGTGTGTCCAAATTCCTCTGAGACTTGGTGGTAAATCTTCCTTTGCATGACTTTTTCCCAGAGTCTCTCTGTCTGCTGGATGTCCTGCTATTCTCTCTTGCTTAGTTAGCTATTGGCCAATCAGCTCTTTACTGACAGGTGAATGCATTTATACAATGCACAAGAAAATATCCCTACAGACTTTACACTAGAATATTTAGAGTAGAAACTCACCTGTCTCGGTCAGCATTTTGTTGCTGTGAAGAGACACCATGACCACAGCAATTATAAAGGAAGTATGTAACTGAGGGCTGGCTTGCAGTTTCAGAAGTTTAGTCCATTATAACCATGGCAGGAAGCATGGTGACATGCATGGCATTGAAGCAGTAGCTGAGAGCTACATCCTGAACCTCAGATCCATAGAGAGCGACCCTGGACTTGACATGGGCATTTGAACCCTCAAAGCCCATCTGCAGTGACACATTTTCTCCAACAAAGCCACAGTTCCTAATAATTCTAATCCCTTCAAATACTGACAGCCTCTTGAGCTTAAGCAATTGATTATATGAGTCTTTCTGGACAGGGGGTACATCTTCTTAAAACAATCACATCACACTAGTTAGTATCCACATAAACCTTTTCAGGAAAATGATACTATCAGTCTTTAATATGTGTACAAGTAAATGGAAATGATTTATGGAGCATACGAGTGAACTTAGGATAAGATGTGCTGTTCTGTAACTGCCATTTGATATATCTTACTTTAATTTTAATCATATGCCTGCCTGTAAAGATTCTTTTTATTAGTTATTTATGTATATGAGTACACTGAGGCTGTCTTCAGACACACCAGAAGAGGGCATCAGATCCCATTACAGATGGTTGTGAACTACCATGTGGTTGCTGAGAATTGAACTCAGGACCTCTGGAAGAGCAGTCAATATTCTTAACCTCTGAGCCATCTCTCCAAGCCCTGTAAAGAGTTGTGATGGATCAAAATCCTAAGACTTTTTAAAGTTCTGTAATATGAGCTGTCTTACTGTTGTTGGTTTCTCCCCAGTTTTAATATTATCTACTCTGTTAAGCTAATTATCACCTCTCTATCTTCATTCAAACTTAAACAAATTCTGCTGACATTTCTCTTATATCGCCATTTATATGTATATGTGTATGTGTACATGTAAGTGTGTACATGTATGTATATGCAATTGTATATGTATATGTATGTTTTCATGATCTTCTTTTTCTTCTTTACTTTATTTGTTCAACCCACTATGCTCTCATTTGTTTTAATAGCTACTTAATATATCATAACATATGGACCGAGTAATGATATGTAAAATATTTATTACTTGTTATGCCTGTGTCCCAACAAGTCAGAATATGAATCAATTATATTGGTTGCATATGGACTGAAAGTACCTTTTCAGATTCATAAATCTCCAGTTGCTAGAGAATTTCAGTATTTTGCCAGTCAGTTACCTGTCATTATGAACATTGGCAAGATGTCATTCAGGAATGTGCCAAAAATCTATGTGATAAATCTTCTACTGTTATATATTTAGATTTTTAGATTTTGTTGAAGTTTAATGTAATGTGCATGTGACTACATTAAATATAACTTTTTCTGTAATTAGGAAAGTATTTTTAGAATATCTGGTACATATATGTTTGCCTGGTATATGTGTATGTATACATATGTGTTTGTGTTCTTGTGGGCACATATGTGTAACAAACAGGCATGGAGGCCAGAGGATAATCTTGAATGTTTGTCCTTATCTTCCACTATGTTTGCTTCAAGGACTCATTCTTGTTTGTTACTAGCTGGACTATAATACTCTGTTGTCTTACTTCCCATTTTACAGTAGGAACACTGAGGTCATACACAGGGACTACTGAGCCTGACCCTACGTCTGTTCTAGGAATGTGAACCTAAATCCTCACACTTATGTAACAAGTGCTTTACCGACTGAGCCATCTCCTCAACTCTAAAATTTTTCTATTTCATGACGCTTTCCTATTTTTTTTTTTATCTTGCAAACAAACAGGGGAAGCTAAACTCACAAGTGAGAATGAGATGTCAGTTTTACCAGGCTAATTAATCCCTGGTTTAGTAAACTTAACATTGAACTTAATCTTTTCTTTTATTTAACTTTTCATCTTTAGGAGAGAGCATTTTATGTCGTTTTAACTCCCTATGTAGCCAAAAATGATCATGAACTCTGGATCCTTCTATTTCCACTTCCCAAGTATTGGGTTGCAGGCATGTGCCCTAATGTCCAGCCAAATTCCTTCATTTTGTAGTGTTAGTACTTAGAGTTCTGCTGTAAGACAATGAACAGTGTATCCATTTGCCCATTTGTACTGATGGGAACTAAAATAAAAGTTCTCTATTTATAAGTCAAACAAACTCAGAGAAGTACACTTCAGGTATATTTACTGGATTCAATCATCTAAGTCACATGCTGTGACTTACTTGTGTGTGGCATTTGTTTGCTTGTTCCCCCCCTCCACATTCTCCATTTGGAATGGAAGAAGTGACACAAATGGATACAGGCAGAAAGAGTAATAATTAAAGCTTGGTTTATCCAAAGGAATAGGAAAGGAAAAGCCAAGCCAAGGAGAAAAGTATTACAGGATATTAGTTCTACTGGTATAAAAATGACTGGAGTGCTGCTACTGGTCATAGCAGCAGAGGACAAATGGGGAGAGTGAAGTCTGTCCTACCAGGTTGTAGCAAGGTTTTCCAACCTACTTGACAAAGTGGTGTCATAGAAGGCAAAGTAGTATTCTAAGGCATCATCACTGGCAGGCAGTGAAAACTTCTCACATGCCAATAGAGAACACATGCAATGCCTGGATTTGCACTACCAAATAGCAATAATGAAGCACTTCTTCCACTTCTACTGGAGCAATGTGAAAAGATAGCTAGTGTAGAACTAATATCAAAGCCATAAGATACAAGTAGACTAGATGATAGAGCACTAGTAATGACTTATTATGAAAAACATGTAGAAAACACAGTAGTTAAAAAACACACAATGAAGCAAGAGGCTGGAGAGACAAATAAACAGTTAAAAACACTTGCCACTCTTACAGAGGACCTTGGTTGCATTTGTAGTACATACACAGCAGCCCATAATAGTCTGCAGCTCTACTTGCAGGTACTCTGATTCCTGTGCTAACATTTGCTGGAACCAGGTATATGAATGGTGCACACACACACACACACACACACACATACACACACACACACACACATATATATATTCAGGGGAATGACCCGAACTCATAAAATATAAAGAAACAAATCTAAAAATTGAGGCAAACATGTTGAAGTTGACCTCTGGATTTTATGAGCATGTATTCCTACATATGCACAAACATATACACATGTATACAATAACTACACATAAATGAAAAAAATACACAGATTTTAGTAATCCATAGATCAGGGTAGAAGTTGTTTATGTGTGTGTGTTTGTGTGTGTGTATTTGTATGTCTGTAATAGAGATAGAGACAGAGACTGAGAAAGGGAGAGACTTTGCCACTCAAAACTCAAAATAGATAAATGAATTAATTAAATTTATTAAATAATTAAAATAAATGAAATAAACAATGTATTGTCTTTAGATATAGGATAAAGAACTTACCTGCTATTCTGTCTCCAGCATCACAAAAATAGCCATAGAAGTTCTCATTCAGATCAAATAACATACAGAAAAACACTCTACAAAATGATAATTATTCTACTCATTGTTCTTCATCTGTTTTTTTCCAATTCAGGAACAATAAAAACAGTACCTTTTGCTTTACTCAGTGGATCCCTGGATGCATATAGCTGCCTAGGGTTCTGCAAGCCTACAATCCTCATGTTAGAACTACCTTGTAGAATGTTATTCATGTTTCCATTATAGAAATATTCTGTATTGGGTTATCCTTCCTTCCCATTTAAAACTGTTCTTCTAAACTAACTCATCAGAAAGATACTTGTGCTTGTTTTGATGCCTCCACATTCCCTCCACTGTAGGAGGAGCATTTGCAGTTTCATAGAACTACATTTTTGAATTTCCCCATTTAAGAATAGTGTTGGTTTTTATGGGACATATGGCGGGGGGGGGGGGAACTGGGAAAGGGGAAAGCTTTTGGAATGTTAACAAAGAATACAGAAAAAAAAAGAATAGTGTTGGTTTCTGTTAAAGTTGACATTCAGTGCAGCATCTCACTTAGACCTGATTGATGGTTTCTCCAGTGGCCTTCTATTCTATGGAATAAGAAAAGTTAAAAAAAAAAAACCACTATATTTTTTGTTTGTTTTTGGTTTTTTTGAGACAGGGTTTCTTCGTGTAGCCCTGGCTGTCCTGTCAATCTGTAGACCAGGCTGGCCTTGAACTCAGAAATCCACCTACCTCTGCCTCCCATGTGCTGGGATTACAGGCGTGCACTGCCACCACTGCCCGGCTTTTTTTTTTTTTTTAAGCAAAAATTGGATGGAGATGTGTTAAAATGTTCAGAAAGGACCTCAAACAGATTGAGTAATCAAAACAGTCTTGGATGGATGGTTTATGTTTGTTGACAGCACTACTATTGTCTAATATAAGAATAGAAAACTAAGGTTTGAAAGACTGTTCCACAAGATCAGCCATCACACAAAATAATTTAATGTACCTGGTTTTCCATTTTGATTTCTTTTTGCTGTTTTGAATATAGACTCCACAGCTCAGCTCACAGTGTCTTCAGTCCTAAGATGCTATTGCCTCACCTTATAGAGTGCTGGGATTTCACTTCAGTGTTACAACACTGAGGTGGCATTCCTTGGTATTGCAGTATTTATATTATTTTTGGTTTTATTTTCTACTCGGAGCTTCTCTGTGTGCCTAAGAGCACATGCAGGAGAACAGATGGTATGAAAGACAGGAAAAGAAGGGTTCCATTGCTAGTTCCAAACAGTTTGGGCATCCTTCTTTATACTGCTCTGAGCCACATTTGGTCACTTCTCATATTACCCTGTGTACCAGTGCCCTCTTGTGAAAGATATTATTATGGGGACATGCTTATGAATATTTTCTATCAGTTTTTTTTTTAACGACACAGGAAGTAAACTGCAAAAACTGCAAAGTATCCTTTGACCATCAGATTCTCCTTCCTTTTATTTTTGTTTTGTTTTTGATTCCCTTTACATTGAAACTCTTCAAGTAATCTATTTCTATAAGTCGTTCTTATTTTCCTTTAGGTTATTAAATATATAACTACGAATTTGCTTATGATGAATCTGAAAACTCTCTCCCAACTCCTACCGAAAATACAGAGTGCATGAGGAAATAAAGAATCATTCGAATCCCTAGATTTTGTCTCTTTGACTTTTGTGGCTTGCAATATGGCAGATGGAGGAGAAGAAGAACTACCCAGAGGCCAGAACGAACTTATTGCTTACTGTTTAACTCCAAGGCTTATTACTGGATGCTGAGTCAGAAGCAAGTCTGGAAAACATTTCCACAAGGCAATGTTTTCTTAACGGAGTGAACTTTGGCTTCCTTGTCTGAAAGAAGAGACTGATAACCCTACCCATAATTAATATTACTCTTGAGACAAAGGTAACAGATTGCGAAAGGAACTGCTAGACTTGAAATAGTAGAATGGGCTGTTGCCAATCAGCGAATCATCAAAATGAACAAAGGTATGAAGGAAGTAGATAGTAGGCATTACAAGGAGGAAGACCTAAAGGCTTGTCCCTGTGCTGTGCCATGCCATGTCCATGTATAAGGCTAACATTGCTCACATTTAATATTTCCTGTGTTCTGGGCACTATACTAATATTGTATCTGTCAGAGTCTCAGCCCCTACATGATCGAGGCAATATTTGCTACCTATATTTTACAGATGGAGGAATTGAGATAACATAATGTGCAGAGAGGCGGAGACCTTGGAACAGTCAGCCCTATGTGGAATATTTGCATCAGCACCCTCTCCTCAGTGCTCAGGGAACTATGTGAAAGATGAGGCAGAAAGATTGGAAGAGCCAGAGGGGATGGATGACACCAAGGAAACAGTGTGTCTTCCAGACTCAAAAACACTGACACACATATGAACTCACAAATCTATAGTCACATGCGCAAAGCTTACACAGGTCCAAGTCAGCTGGGGTTCCAATGCTTATGGGGGGAATGTAGACACAAGCTTCCACTCCTAACCAGGCCACTATCTCCAATTGACAACCACTTGCACACCAAATATTAGTGTTCTCCAATTGAGCCTCACTGGATATTCAAACCATGCTTAAGGGCAGGCCCCAGGCCCAGCAGTAAAGGGCTAACACAAAACAAACTGAATGGTATTTTTGTAGACTTTTTGTCTCATATTGCTTTGTTTGGGTGTTTTCACATTACTAGTCTTCTGATTTTGTATAGTTAGGGGATTTGCTTCTGTGCATGTGTATCCCTCCATATAGATTTGTTTCTCATGCTTTTTCTTTCTTCCTTTATGTTCTGTTTTGTTTTCATGCTTGTTTGAGGGGGAGGAGGAGGAAAGAAGGCATGGAGTTACATGGATGTGGATGTGGGAAGGTGGAAGGTTCTGGGCAATGAAGAGGTAAAACTGTGATCAGAGTATATTATATAAGAATTATTTTCAATAAAAAAGAAATTTATATGCAGAGTAAGAGTTTACCTACAGCATGTATGAACAAAGTACAAATATTGTATGAACGCATCATAATGAAATACATTATTTTTATGCTAATCAAAAATAATGAAAAACATAAACTAATCGTTCTTGGGACTTTTTTCCAGCTAAGCTGTTATTTAGTATGATATCACCAAGGAGAGATTAGCATGTGACAGGGACAGGACTTGAAGCTAGACTGTCTGGCACCAGAACTTTTATGCTTAAAGACTGTAGTGTCCTGTCTCTAATGTGTCAGTCAAGAATCTGCCCCAGCACCATCCATATTCACCCATTAACACCACTTCAAAGGACATTTGACAGTTTGTGGATTTTCTATGTAGAATTGCCATTTGGTTGTCTTACACGATGTGGGCATTAAGTGATTCAAGTTTGCAATTTTTCTCCTAAGATCTGAAGCTTTATCCTTCAAAAGTTAGAGGACAAAATGGTTGTTTATAGTAGAAATTGTACTAAAATACTCTAAGCATCACTGTTTTTATAAAGTGTTTTTATGAATATGATTGATTTGAGGCTTTATACATGTCAACTATTTTACTGTTTTGCATGATAAGCCTTCAGAAACCACTAATCTTGAGGGCACCTTGGGCACCTAGAGTACCTACATTCACATTCATGTTCTTTTGTTCTGATGACTCTAACTCCACAATTATCTCAGTTGTTAGTGGGGGCTTAGCTTCCCATTTGGTCATAAGTCCTCAAATCACTTACTTCACGAGACTTCATTTCTTTCCTCCATCACTGGAGTCTCTATGCTCATGTCACTAAGTGCTTGGCACATGCCACATTTCCTGTTCTTTGAAACATCAGTGATCTTTCCCTCTGCTTGTTCTCCTTCTACTGTTTCCCATCACCTTTGTTTCTTTTTTCCCTTACATTTGCTGCTACCTAGACTACCCTATTAGATGTTCTTTCTTCCTAAGAGAGGGGGAAGAGTGTGCCAAATTTAGCTACTATTCTATGGGCAGTGAAACAAGTATAAATAGAAAGTCCTATAGAATCTATACCACTAGCTCTTAGTACTTTCATGTTTTTTTATTTATTTGGAGGGTCTTGGTTGAGTTGCTGAGACATTAGAATACAGGCAATCACATCTCTATTTTATTTTAAAATATAAGACTTTTTCCAATAATTAATCTTCAAGGTCTGAAGACATGATCCAACAGTTAAGAACACTTACTGTTCTTATACAGGACCCAGGTTTAATTCTTCACAGTCACACCAAGTTACTCCCAACAACTTGGGCATCTGATATTCTCTGGAGTTTTGGCAGCACTTCCACACATGTAGTGAATGTAGACTTACGCAGCTTTATAAACATTAGCAAAAAAATAAATTAATATATGTGAGTCTGTACATACACACTCTCATTCATATATATATATGTAAAACAGGACCTAGAGGTCTTGAACTGACTTTCACCAGGACTAGCTTTTTTGGTTACCAGAAGGTGCAATGTAAGCTTTCAAAGGAGGGAAGCAGCCAACAATTTTTCTCAAATACAATGCCTCTGGATCACAAACAGCAACAGCCAGAATGGTATGATAACATAAAGTTAATCTTCAAGTGCAGTAGTGACACACATATCTTGGTGATGATTAACAGCTCTCTTATTGGATTTAAGGCCTACTCAAGAAAAGTGGAATCATACCTACTACTGGAAACAGACAACTGCCTGGGGCACGTAAATCACTGGTCTGGGACATGAACTTAAAACTAACATTTTACTAAACTAAAATGACACTTAACTATATACTAAATATTTAACTTAATGCCCGCAGATAAATGTATTCCTTATCCCTAATCAAGAAAAATAACTCTTTGTAATATATGGAGAGGATATGAGAAGATTACAACTGATCAAAATGCAGAGTTTGGAGCCTAGTCTTAACTGATATATCTACAACAGAATTCCTGCACCTAAGACCCAGGGATTGTTTTGAAAGACAGGACAGACTGATTATAAGAGCCAGAGAAACAGAATATTAGTTATGAGATTGCGTTTCCTAGAAATGTTAGAGAAGCTACATTGATGAAGTCATAGCAACATAACTGGCTAAACATGACCTGAACAGGAAAGAGATCAATATACCTACTAATGTGCGAAGGGGACGCTCATTGATCCCCAATTCTAGACAAAAATCTACAAGCAACTAAGAAATGCTGAAAGTGGGGAAAATAATCTTACCAAAGGAAGAACACACTAATTGATTATGCAATATGAAATATTTATCCCTGAAGACATATGTACAAGTAATTTATACAGACTATCCAGGTTGTATTTATATATTTAGGAAAATATATATGTGTGTGTATGAATATATGTACATATATATACTTACACATATACACATATGTATATATACCATACGCATACAATATATGTCTATTCATATGCATACAAATTTGAAAGGGCAAAATCATTTGCATAGGCGTCTTCAGAAGGAGGAAAGGAAAATGTGTATTGATATTATAATCTCAAAAAAGTAAAAAATCAATAATAAGAAAAAAACCAATCTTTTGAAAATCTGTTTAACTTTGAAAAATCTAACTTGTATTACTGTTAACCTTATTTTAGTGTTAACTGAATAGCAATGGAGTTGATGTATTTCAAAACTATTTAAGTCACATTACCTAGTTTTCCAACTATTTTTTATTTGAAAAAGATCCAAGTTCCTGATTGTAACATGATATTTTTCAAATTGCTGCAATGGTCACTATAGGTAGGTTTTTTTCTAAATACCATCTCAACGCTTTTGACATGTTTCACATAATATCTTGGGCATCAGTTAATGCTCAGGACTGCTTTCTTCAAACTAACTGATTCATGCACTGGATGCACCCTTGATTATGACGAGAGGCCTGTACCACTCAAGGTTTGTATATGAACAGATAGGCTTTATTTAAAATAAAACACAATGAAATAGAAACTTTTTTCAAACAGTATTTTTCCATAAAATAAAACTGAGATATTTACAGATGCCAATATATAACATTAAAATAACTTGCTTACAAAATTGAAATAGGTTACGAATACAGCCTGTAACTGCAGGGGTAAGGAGGGAAGAGACATACTAAAATGATTTTGTCTATTCTAATTAAGGTTGTCTTTTTATTTCATCTCCAGTGTACATAGATTTTGCCCAAAAGTTACTAACATCAAGGCATAGGAAAAGTCACTGTAATATTGAAATGCTTATTTGTGATGAAAGCAATCGGAATAAAGACACATTTAGTTTTTTATAAAAAAAATCTTGGAATAATAAAATTAATATTATTTATTTGTGATTTTGGTGAAGTATCTTTCTGAGGACCTGCACTCTTTTGACTTCATTGAAAAATTTAAAAATACTTTCAAATGTCATTAAATTTAAAAAGGGGAAAAATAAAAGAGTTCTGAAGCTTAAACTTATTAGGACACATACAGCTCATTTGTTCATTGCTTTTCTTTTATTGGATAGTTTATTTACTTTTCAAATGTTATCCACTTTCCAGTCCTCCCCTTCGGAAACCCTCTGTTCTATCCCCCTCCCCTTGCTTCTGTGAGAGTGCTCCCCCACTCACCCACCCACTCCCACCTTCCTGCCCTAGGCATTCCTCTTCACTGGGTCAATAAACACCCTCAGGCCCAAGGGCCAGTCCTCCTACTAATGTCCAACAAGGCCATCCTCTGACACATATGTGGTCAAAGCCATGGGTCTCTTTTTGGTTGGTGGTCCAGAGGAAGCTCTGGGGTGTCTGGCTTGTTGACACTGTTGCTCCCTCCATGGGGCTGCAAATCCCCTCAGCTCCTTCAGTCCCTTCTCTGACTCCTCCATTGGGGACCCTGTGCTCAGTCTACTGTTTGACTGTAAGCATCCACCTCTGTATTTGTCAGGCTCTGGCAGCATCCACCTCTGTATTTGTCAGGCTCTGGCAGCATCCACCTCTGTATTTGTCAGGCTCTGGCAGAGACACTTAGGAGACAGCCATATCAGGCTCCTATCAGCAAGCACTTCCTGGCATCCCCAATAGTGTCCAGGTTTGGCAGCTCTTTTCTCCTGAATGGAATTCAGCACAGCCCAGCAAAATGGCCACATCACATCTTTATTCACATTGCTGGTAACTCAGCCCAGACATCGCAAATCCCAAGAGCAAGAGTTTTATCTCATGAAAGGAGACCTTTCAGAGGAGAACAAATTTCTGATTTATTTCTTGAATTGGAGAGATGCCAGAACAACCATCCTCAGAAACTACTTTCACCTGAAAAAGTACCAAGAAGGTAATAAAGTTTTTTCAAGAAAATAATTTCCCCAGGAAATTAGATCACTTTAAAAATGGAAATTATTATTATGAATGGCATGAGAAATGGTTCAGTTGAATTAAAACCTAGTACTTTATCTTCCATGTCTGGATCATCAGAGAAGACTGCTGCATAAGTGTTGTATTTTCTTATGAAGGTCATTAGGATGGGTCATGAGGATTTAACCACAAAATGCAAAGCAGAATTGTGGTTTTTGTTGCCTATGTCAATCATTCTAAATTTATATTGCAGGTTTACATGGGTAACATGATTTTCTTCTTAATTCCAGGACCTCAGGCAATATTATTTGAATTTAGGAGAGGCACTAGGGATTAAAGTCTCAAAAAATCATCATAGATGGCAGGGTGTCAAAAACAAAAGAAAAAGATGTAAATGAGGAGAAAGGGATGGCAAGAGTGACCCAAGTGCATTATATGCATAGATGAAAATGTCAACAATTAAATATGAAGTAATGAAACAAAACTTATTTAAAAATCACCATGGAAAAAATGGTTCTCTGAAGTTTTGATAAGTTTTTGTGTGCAGATATTGTAACAAGATATTGGAATAAGGATGGAAATACAATTTAATTCCATGTGCCAAAATAAACCTGTAATATCCATTAGATGACAATGAATGACATTAGCCTGCAAGAAGGAAGTAATTGCAAATTTCAAAGGAGTCATCATTCCTATATTGGAAGTTCTGTTGCCTCCTAGTCTTAGTCCAATCAGTGACGTGCTATCTTGCCTAGGCAGCTCCTGATTTATGTTTAAGCACATTCTTTCATTTTGAACAAACATAAAATAGTATACTTTCTTCTCAGCAGGTCATGAAACTTCCTTCACAATTGACACAAAGTATCAACTAATACTAGAAAATTAAAGTCCTGATCCTGGAAAGGATTGATCTAGCATCGGAAGGGAATATAAGGACAGAAAAAAAGGAGGGAGGTGATTGGAGAAGGGATGGAGAGAAGAAGGTTTATGGGACATATGGGGAGGGGGGATCCGGGAAAGGGGAAATCATTTGGAATGTAAATAAAGAATATAGAAAATAAAAATATTAAAAAAAATCCTGAATTATATCTGACTACCATGGATTAAAGGTGGATATCAACAAGAGAAAGCCTACAGACTCCTGGAAACTGAAAAACTCTCCACTGAATGAAAAATGAGTCAAGACAGATTTTTTGTTTGTTTGTTTGTTTGTTTTTCAAGACAGGGTTTCTCCTGTATAGCCCTGGCTGTCTTGGAACTCAATTGGTAGACCAGGCTGGCCTTGAACTCAGAAATCTGCCTGTCTCTGCTTCCCAAGTGCTGGAATTAAAGGTGTGCAACACCACTGCACAGCTGTCTCAAAACAAACAAACAAACAAACAAACAAACAAAAATATAGAAAAACAAAAAAAGTAGAAACAGAAGGAATATCCTTTAATTCTTTTTATGAGACCACAGTTTCCCTGATACCTAAGCCACATAAAGACCCATTAAAGAGAAATGCATACTAATTTCCCTTAAGAACACAGATATAAAAATTCTTGAAAATAACCTTGCAAATTAAATCCAAAAACATCTAAAAGATCATCCATGATGATCAAGTAGGCTTTGACCCAGGGACTCAGGGATAGGCCATCATACAAAAATCAGTCAATGTAATTCGCCATATAAAGGAACTAAGAGAAGAAAATCACATGACTATATCATCAGATTCTGAAGAAGCTTTTGACAAAATCCAACACCCCTTCATGATAAAGGCCTTGAGGAGATCAGGGGTACAAAGGACCCCTGTTTTTATTCACTATAGTACTTGAAGTCTTGAAGCCTTATCTTAGCTAGAGCAGTGAGGCAACTGAAGGAGATCAAGGGGAAACAAATAGGAAAGGAAGAAAAATTATCTTTATTTGCAGATGATATGATTGTATACACAATTGATCTTAAAATATTGGCCATGCAACTCCTACAGTTGATAAACACTTTCAGCAAAAAAGCAAGATACATAGTAGGTAAAAGAGTAGCCATCCTGTATATAAATGACAAAGAGGTGGAGAAAGAAATAAGGAAAATAATAACTTTCACAATAGCCTTAGAAAATAACTTAGGATAATTCTAACCAAGCAAGTGAAAGGCTTAATAAAAAATTAAGAAATTGAAGAACGAAATTTAAGATGATTTGAGAAAATGGAAAGATTTCCCATGCTCATGGATCTGTAGAATTAACATAGTAAAAATGATCATCCTACCAATAGCAACCTAGAGATTCAGAATGATCCTCATCAAAATTCCAAGAAAAAATTTTCTCAGATCTTGAAAATACAAGACTCAGTATCATATGACAAAGCAGCACTCTACAGAATGGGAAAAGATGTTTTACTCACTACACATTCAACAAATGCTAATATTCAAAATATACATTAAACTCATAAAAGCTGGACATTACAAAATCAAATAATCCAGTTAAAAATGGAGTACATATCTAAAAGGTATTCTCAAAAAAGGAAACACAAATGGCTAAAAGGCACCTAAAGAAACATTTGTCCTTACTCATCAGAGAAATGCAAATCACATCTATTTTGATATATCATCTTATAAGAGTTATAATAGCCAAGACTAAACAAACGACAGCTCATGCTGCCAAGGAATCAGATTATGAAGAACACTCCTTTATTGCAGCTGGGACTGTAAATTTGTTCAATCAATGTGGAAATCAGTGTGGTATTTCCTCAGGAAACTAGGAATAAATCTAATGTAAGATCTTGGTTATACCATTTCTGGGTATGTAACCAAAGGATTCTTCATCCTCTGACAGATAACACATATTCAATGATGAGAACCACAGACAGATAATGTGCTGAAGATAAGAGACCATGGAACATTCGGTTCTAAATGGGATGCCTTAACCAAATTCCTCACCTCAAGTGTCAGGGAACCTTGCAGAGGGGACGTAAGTAGACACAAGTCTCTATCCTTAACTGAGAACCTCTCTCCAATTGTAAACTAATCACATTTTAAAAATCCCTTTTTGAGTCTCACTAAGTATACAAACCACACCTAAATATAGGCCCTGTGCCCAGCAGTAGATGTCAGATGATTTTTTTTGTCTTTATAGGGTCTTTGCTCATTTCATTTCTGGTTTTGTGTTTGTATGAGATTTCTTTGTGTGCAAATGTGTGTGTTTGTACATCTCTATATATTTCTTCAGCTTTTCCATTTGCTCCTTTTAATCTGTTTGTTTTGGCCTACTCTGATTTTTTAATCTAATTTTATGGTTGGTGTTATTAGTATTTTAGATACCTGTGTGAATCTCAATCTGAGAGAGTAGGAAAAAGTATGGATTGCTGTGGGTCGGAAGGTAGATAAGTTCTGGAAATAGTTTCGGGGTGCATACTCAGAATGTGTTTTATTTTTAAGAAATCATTTTCATACACACGCCTTGATTTTTTTCCCCATGAAAAATGTGATTCTGGATGGAATCTGAGCAGCGCAGAGCTTTTGAAAGATCTGTGCTTAGTTCCTGATTGATTGTTGATGGCATTGTCCTTTGAAAGGTTGAGCAGGAATGAAGATCAGGATCATGGATTTTTCAGGGGGAGTCTGGGGCTCCATAGGTATAGATACCATGGTATCATTCTCGTCTATGCGTCAGGTGGTTACTTACTGCTCTACACTGTCACTAGACTTTAATAGTTCAGGCTACTTACAGGGCCTCACTCGTCTACTTGCCTGTGTAAGTTCTGCACTGTTTTGTTTTTTCATATAGAATCGAATTACCTACATGAAAATCTAAATCTCTTTGAGGAAAAGAAAATCCACACTCACCCTCCTTTGTTCCTCATTATCTGTTATTTTATTTATTATTACTATTACTGTTATTATTATTATCTCTATCTTGTAATAAATTTTATGCCTAAACCACAAAGCTTTACCAGTTAACATTTGGAGTCAAACTACTTCTGGTTTTTCTCTGCTTCCTCAGGCCTTGACCAATGATTTTCGTGTGTGTGTGTGTGTGTGTGTGTGTGTGTGTGTGTGTGTGTGTGTATGTGTGTGTGTGTGTGTGTGTGTATGTGTATGTATGTATGTGTGTGTGTATGTATGTATGTGTGTGTATGTGTGTATGTGTATATGTATACACATACATATACACATACACATACATATACATATATTTATTTTCTGGGATTTTTGCTGGTATACCCTGACTGTTCTTTATAATATCCTTGGTAATAGCCATCTTTCCTCTGTGGTGCATTGATTTAAGAAACCAGTATTTTTTCAGATGTGTAGAGAGTGAATATTACATATGATGAAGGTCCTTAGTTCCAGTTCTCCATGCACTTATAGAAGCGCACTAGTCGGGAGAGTTAGGAAACAGTACAGAGTCAGGTGAACCAGGTGTGCTGAGTCTGATAGGATTAATGTGGTGGCATGTACAGAGGAAAATCAGTATCTTCCTATGCTTCCCTGTGCATATGTGGGCCAGAATAGCAAGGCTATGTCCCAGAGCAATAACTTTTTAGGAGTCTAAGAATATCATTGTGAGTTTCACTTGTATATCTAAAATATCCAATAAAAGCAAAGCAGAGGTAGGAGTGAAAGTAGGCATGCTGTCTTGGACCTAAAGTGAGTTAGTAGTTCTTTACAATGTAGCATTCTGTAATATTTTACCATATTCTGTAACATGATAAAATCCATTTTATACCAATGCTGTGAGTCTAAGGTAAAACCTAAGAGCAAGAGAGAGTTTAGGGATTATATACCCCAATCTCAATTTCACAGATAAACAAACCAGACAGTGGCTTGTTCAAGGTCACATAGCTGGCTGCTGGTACTAGAAAGAACCCAGGTCTTCTTACATACATCCTTTTTTTGGTGTAGCTCTGTCTAGCCAAATTTGCATTGTTTTCAAATTACAAGTGTTTCAACTCACTTTAAAGCATAGAAAACTAATTTGCTTCTGATGAAAATGAGGTAGACACAGGGTTTCACACAAGAAAATTGAAAAGTGATATATGTAGCTTATTTCTTTGTTCTTTTCCATTTTGTTTCTGGATCAAGAAGTAAATGAAGGTAGGATAACAGTTCAAAGCAAAACAAAACAATTCAGTGGCTTCCATAGAGCAGCGGATGTATATCTAGTTATTGCTGAGGTGTAAACAGGAAAGTGCCTCTGTCCTTCTAACTACACACATGCCCCAAAGCTGCACTTGCAGAAATCCCTACTTCTACTTTGGAACTGTAAGAAGCTCTGCTCTCAGTCGAGAGATGTCATGCTAACATTTTAGAGAGAAAACCTCCTAAGTCCATTAATCTTTATCGTAAGAGAAAAAGAAAGTGTGGAAGAGATCCTAGGCTCATTTCAGGATATAGTTTTGGTGGTGCACACCTTTAATTCCAGCAGTCAGGAGGCAGAGACTAGCATCTCTCTGATTTGAGGTCAACCATGTTTACGAACTGAATTCCAAGGCAGAGAAAGCTACACAGAGAATCTCTGTCTCTGCCTAGTTTGAGGTTTCCCTCATTTATCATGAAGTTGTTCATCTCCAAACCTGTACTGGGGTCAAATCCAACAGGCCATCTCATTATTAAACTGGACCTGTTTGTCTCAGCTCTTCGCCTGATCTTTTTTTTTTTTTTTTTTTTTTTTTTTTTTGTCTTTTTTTTTTATTTGATATAATTTATTTACATTTCAAATGATTTCCCCTTTTCTAGCCCCCCCCCACTCCCCGAAAGTCCCGTAAGCCCCCTTCTCTTCCCCTGTCCTCCCTCCCACCCCTTCCCAGTTCCCCATTCTGGTTTTGCCAAATACTGTTTCACTGAGTCTTTCCAGAACCAGGGACCACTCCTGCTTTCTTCTTGTATCTCATTTGATGTGTGGATTATGTTTTGGGTATTCCAGTTTTCTAGGTTAATAACCACTTATTAGTGAGTGCATACCATGATTCACCTTTTGAGTCTGGGTTACCTCACTTAGTATGATGTTCTCTAGCTCCATCCATTTGCCTAAGAATTTCATGAATTCATTGTTTCTAATGGCTGAATAGTACTCCATTGTGTAGATATACCACATTTTTTGTATCCACTCTTCTGTTGAGGGATACCTGGGTTCTTTCCAGCATCTGGCAATTATAAATAGGGCTGCTATGAACATAGTAGAGCATGTATCCTTATTACATGGTGGGGAATCCTCTGGGTATATGCCCAGGAGTGGTATAGCAGGATCTTCTGGAAGTGAGGTGCCCAGTTTTCGGAGGAACCGCCAGACTGCTTTCCAGAGTGGTTGTACCAATTTGCAACCCCACCAGCAGTGGAGGAGTGTTCCTCTTTCTCCGCACCCTCTCCAACACCTGCTGTCTCCTGAATTTTTAATCTTAGCCATTCTGACTGGTGTAAGATGAAATCTTAGGGTTGTTTTGATTTGCATTTCCCTAATGACTAATGAAGTGGAGCATTTTTTAAGATGCTTCTCCGCCATCCGAAGTTCTTCAGGTGAGAATTCTTTGTTTAACTCTGTACCCCCATTTTTTAATAGGGTTGTTCGGTTTTCTGGAGTCTAACTTCTTGAGTTCTTTATATATATTGGATATTAGCCCTCTATCTGATGTAGGATTGGTGAAGATCTTTTCCCAATTTGTTGGTTGCCGATCTGTCCTCTTGACGGTGTCCTTTGCCTTACAGAAACTCTGTAACCTTATGAGGTCCCATTTGTCGATTCTTGCTCTTAGAGCATACGCTATTGGTGTTCTGTTCAGAAACTTTCTCCCTGTACCGATGTCCTCAAGGGTCTTCCCCAGTTTCTTTTCTATTAGCTTCAGAGTGTCTGGCTTTATGTGGAGGTCCTTGATCCATTTGGATTTGAGCTTAGTACAAGGAGACAAGGATGGATCAATTCGCATTCTTCTGCATGCTGACCTCCAGTTGAACCAGCACCATTTGTTGAAAAGGCTATCTTTTTTCCATTGGATGTTTTCAGCCTCTTTGTCGAGGATCAAGTGGCCATAGGTGTGTGGGTTCATTTCTGGATCTTCAATCCTGTTCCATTGATCCTCCTGCCTGTCACTGTACCAATACCATGCAGTTTTTAACACTATTGCTCTGTAGTATTGCTTGAGGTCAGGGATACTGATTCCCCCAGATTTTCTTTTGTTGCTGAGAATAGTTTTAGCTATCCTGGGTTTTTTGTTGTTCCAGATGAATTTGATAATTGCTCTTTCTAACTCTGTGAAGAATTGAGTTGGGATTTTGATGGGTATTGCATTGAATCTGTATAGTGCTTTAGGCAAAATGGCCATTTTAACTATATTGATTCTACCGATCCATGAGCATGGGAGGTTTTCCCATTTTTTGAGGTCTTCTTCCATTTCCTTCTTCAGAGTCTTGAAGTTCTTGCCATACAGATCTTTCGCATGTTTGGTCGCCTGATCTTTATTGGTGCTATTTTCCACTCTTTGAGTATTTCAATACTTACAATAGCTGACTGGGCAAGTTGCTAAATGCTAAAGATATAATTTGAAAAGCAGTTCCAGTTTTCAAAGCTTTCATAATTTTGAGTGAAAAGAATACAAAGAAAGTAATCTGAGAGTAGTTACAATTATAGACAGTGGTAACTACAAATAGCAGAGAGAAAGTAATTACTTATTTGAGGTGGGCAAAAGAAGTATTCTAATGAAAATTAGTTTGAATTAAACTTAAAGAAAATGTAGGAATTTAACGATAAGTGGAAGAATTTAGAACAAGATAAACAGAGAAGAATTTGGGAGAGTCTGACTTATTTTGGAAAACATTCATGGTCTGAATAAAAATGGATACTCATAAGTGCTTAAGTAGTTATTCCTGCCTGTGAAATTGTTCTCTGTTATGGAAGAAGGTATCCAGGATCTCTCATACTAGTTCCTACAATCGCATGTAAGTTTATAATTATATCAAAACAGAATAAAAATTTATAAGTGGGAAAATAAGTGCTTAAGTAGAATGCTCTATAAATCTCTGTTAGGTCCATTTGATTTATGAGGTCATTTAATTCCAGAGTTTCCATATTAGTTCTTGTATGGATGCCCTTTCTATTCTTGAAAGGGAGATATCAAAGTTACCCACTATCACTGTGTTGTGCCAAATCTGTGATTTTAGGTCTAATAGTATTTCTTTTGTACAACTGAGTGCTTCTGTGTTTGTTGTCCCTCTTACCAAACATGCGAAAGATCTGTATGGCAAGAACTTCAAGACTCTGAAGAAGGAAATGGAAGAAGACCTCAAAAAATGGGAAAACCTCCCATGCTCATGGATCGGTAGAATCAATATAGTTAAAATGGCCATTTTGCCTAAAGCACTATAGAGATTCAATGCAATACCCATCAAAATCCCAACTCAATTCTTCACAGAGTTAGAAAGAGCAATTATCAAATTCATCTGGAACAACAAAAAACCCAGGATAGCTAAAACTATTCTCAGCAACAAAAGAAAATCTGGGGGAATCAGTATCCCTGACCTCAAGCAATACTACAGAGCAATAGTGTTAAAAACTGCATGGTATTGGTACAGTGACAGGCAGGAGGATCAATGGAACAGGATTGAAGATCCAGAAATGAACCCACACACCTATGGCCACTTGATCCTCGACAAAGAGGCTGAAAACATCCAATGGAAAAAAGATAGCCTTTTCAACAAATGGTGCTGGTTCAACTGGAGGTCAGCATGCAGAAGAATGCGAATTGATCCATCCTTGTCTCCTTGTACTAAGCTCAAATCCAAATGGATCAAGGACCTCCACATAAAGCCAGACACTCTGAAGCTAATAGAAAAGAAACTGGGGAAGACCCTTGAGGACATCGGTACAGGGAGAAAGTTTCTGAACAGAACACCAATAGCGTATGCTCTAAGAGCAAGAATTGACAAATGGGACCTCATAAGGTTACAGAGTTTCTGTAAGGCAAAGGACACCATCAAGAGGACAGATCGGCAACCAACAAATTGGGAAAAGATCTTCACCAATCCTACATCAGATAGAGGGCTAATATCCAATATATATAAAGAACTCAAGAAGTTAGACTCCAGAAAACCGAACAACCCTATTAAAAAATGGGGGTACAGAGTTAAACAAAGAATTCTCACCTGAAGAACTTCGGATGGCGGAGAAGCATCTTAAAAAATGCTCCACTTCATTAGTCATTAGGGAAATGCAAATCAAAACAACCCTAAGATTTCATCTTACACCAGTCAGAATGGCTAAGATTAAAAATTCAGGAGACAGCAGGTGTTGGAGAGGGTGCGGAGAAAGAGGAACACTCCTCCACTGCTGGTGGGGTTGCAAATTGGTACAACCACTCTGGAAAGCAGTCTGGCGGTTCCTCCGAAAACTGGGCACCTCACTTCCAGAAGATCCTGCTATACCACTCCTGGGCATATACCCAGAGGATTCCCCACCATGTAATAAGGATACATGCTCTACTATGTTCATAGCAGCCCTATTTATAATTGCCAGATGCTGGAAAGAACCCAGGTATCCCTCAACAGAAGAGTGGATACAAAAAATGTGGTATATCTACACAATGGAGTACTATTCAGCCATTAGAAACAATGAATTCATGAAATTCTTAGGCAAATGGATGGAGCTAGAGAACATCATACTAAGTGAGGTAACCCAGACTCAAAAGGTGAATCATGGTATGCACTCACTAATAAGTGGTTATTAACCTAGAAAACTGGAATACCCAAAACATAATCCACACATCAAATGAGATACAAGAAGAAAGCAGGAGTGGTCCCTGGTTCTGGAAAGACTCAGTGAAACAGTATTTGGCAAAACCAGAACGGGGAATTGGGAAGGGGTGGGAGGGAGGACAGGGGAAGAGAAGGGGGCTTACGGGACTTTCGGGGAGTGGGGGGGGGGGGCTAGAAAAGGGGAAATCATTTGAAATGTAAATAAATTATATCAAATAAAAAAAAAAGAAAAGAAAACATACAAAGCAAAAAAAAAAAACTGTGATACTCTCATTGTGGATTTTTTCTTTAGTATGACTACTACTTTTGGTTTGAAGTAAATTAGGTATTGGCGGTGTTTCTCTGTATGAATACCTGGTATGATTTTTGTGGACTGTGATTGTCCCTTTGTTTTTCATTACCATAATTTGTCAGATTTTCATCCAATAAGTTCTGTCTTAAAGTAGCTCTGTGTGGTTATAAAAATGCTGTGTCAAAGGTTGTCCCAGCTCAGGGATGACTGGGTGCAAAGCTTCTGTTAGCCTTAGAACATTCTTACTATTTATTCTCCAAAAATGCTTACTGAATTCTATAGGTGGTCTAAGAGTGACAAAAGTTTGGGTCACAGTGAAAATTTGTCATATTGCATGGAGTTGGGTATTAGAAGCTACATCATCTTCAGACGAAGGTATGTGGGGTTGAAGGCAAGCTGAAGGTCCCTATCTGTGGCTAGGTGACCAGGATATCACAAGTCCTTGGTTGTTCTGGTGAGTGTGGCAGAGTGGCTCTGGGAATCCTTACCTGGGGTCCAGGCCCTGGGACGCTATGTGGTCTCAGTGTCATGATGGGTAGAGCAGCTGGGAAGAAGGTAGATGGTCAGTTCTGAGGATTCCTCCCTGGAGTCAGACCTCCACAAAGTCTCAAGCATCATGGTAGATGGTGTTCAGTTATGCATCATTCTTGCTTCAGGCTTGTGGGGAAGTTAGTATTTGCAATGCAAATGTAAGGGGATTATGCTGGGCAAAGGAGTACAATGAAAGGGGGCAAGAGAAGCAGGAGGGGATCAACTATAGCAATGTGTCAAAACACTGTACATATTTTATGCTAACTTTGTATGCTAATTAAAACATTATCACAAAAGAAATGGCCTATCTGTCTGTCTTTATGGAGTCACTGAACCTAGATCTTGTACATAAGAGATGTGTGTCCACCTCACACTCCATTTAGTTCTCCTCACATTTCTGTCCTCCTCACATTCCATTTAGTTCATTTATGTTATTTGTCTACTCCCACCCTTTGTTGAGACAGAGTCTTATGTTGCCCAGGCAAACCTTAACCTCCCGATCTTCCTGGCTCCAAGTGCTGTGGGTATAGGCAAGCACAGTCACACCCAGCTCAGTTCTCTCCTTAAGATTCAACATTTACAGAGAAATGGATAATGGTTCATGTGTTTTGACACCTTTGCTTATTACATTGGTGACACTTAGAAGTCAATTTGGTACAAGTTCTGCCTGAGTCCATAATAAATGGACCAGATCATTGTAATAGTTTCAATTGGTGGAGTGCTGGCCATTGCTGGGTATATATTGAAATGATCTTGTCACAGACATGGAACATTTTTTTTAAAAATGAGAACTTCACTTCCAAAATAGTTTTGGCATTGAAAAATGAATTTATTCTTGCATTCCCTCCCCAAATTATCAAACTGTCAACAGTCTGCCTTGCAGACAACACTAGATACTATTTTAGGTTTGTTTTGGTTTTTTGTGTAATAATACACAATTATTTTGTTTTGGCTACAGCAGATATTTGAACATTTTGTATGCTGATATGAAAAAGTCATTTCCAATATATTCATTTCGGAGTAACAATTCTGATTAAACTATGGCAAGCAGAATGGGAGTACATAATATACTAAACTAGGTGATTATTAGGTTTTCAAAGACTCTATAAAAGGAGTGTAGTGATCACATAGATGACTTTAGATTTCTTTTCTTCACACTTGTCTAACTTTCTTGGTTTGTGCAGAGATGCATGGGATGAAACTGTAACAGTTGTCTAGTTTCCAACCTTTCCTCCGATACCTGAGTTTTCTCTGACTGTGAAACATTAGCTCTTAATAAGGCACTGCATTCTGTCTTTATAATGTTCTTTGAAAAGCATTTACATGCCCTTTGATATTAAGTAAAATGGTCTTTTGTAAACTGTGAGGTTTAACTTTTGTTATAACCATGTGGAGTACATCACATATTTTTCATCTTAATGCCTCACAACTTTCTCTATCCAAATACTGTTCCACACTAAAATCTTACTTTGAATTGAGCCACTTAATTTTTTGTAACTTATTTTTTCCAATTAGATATTTGCTTTATTTACTCGTTATCCATCCAAAACCCTCTATCCCATTTCCCTCCCCCTGCTTACCAACCTCCCAGCTCCCACTTTCCTGACCTGGCATTCCCCTACACTGGGGCATCAAGCCTTCACAGGACCAATGGCCTCTCCTCTCTTTGATGTCTGAAAAGGCCATCCTCTGCTACATATCAACAGCTTAATTTTAATAACTAGTTTCTCTAAGAACCCATTTCATGTTTCTCTTCTATACATGTCAAGTACCTCTGAAGATATTTGTTCATAGGCTGCTGAAATTCTAATATCCAGAATGCTGTGCTGGGTGCAAAATAATCTAAACTATCACCTAGTTCCTTCTATTTTATGCAGCCTTCAGTAAGATTGGCTTATTTTGGCGACATTGCAATGTTATTTCATATCAAGTTATCAAATGTATTGTTGACTAGCACTTGAATTTAGATCTAGTAGATACTACTCATAGTTATCTATTTGTGCTCTTGAAATTTCAGTGTATTCTGACTTTCATCAACAATTGCTACCAAACAAATGTTAATCTTTTCTTTGTTAATTTCAGTCACATAAAATTAATAATCATAAAGGAACCAAGAAAATTCCCACTGGCAATGTTATACCTCAGTTTTGCTTAATACAGAATCTACAAACCAATAGTAGCTTGATTAATTCTGTGCAAAATATATACGTATATGTTTATTTTTGAAAAATACATACCTTTTCTCTCCTTGGCATTTTTGAGGATCAAAATCAGGGCCTTGAAGGCAAAGCAAGTGTTCTGCCACTGAGCTTCATTGCAGCACAACTTTTATCATATTCTTAAATATATATGTGATCAAAATATTAGGAGATTTTCATGATATATGGACATCAAAAGACTGTGTCATTAAAAAAATTGTTGGAACTATGTTTACCCAATGCCTCTTAATTTTGAATGCAGAAATACATAACATCTCATCAAATGCTTTTGTGGTTTCTTTTTTCAATATAAGGACAGAGAAAAATGAGGGGGGTGATTGGAGAAGGGATGGAGAGAAGAAGGTTTATGGGACATATGGGGAGGGGGGATCCGGGAAAGCGGAAATCATTTGGAATGGAAACAAAGAATATAGAAAATAAAAAAATTAAAATAAAAAATATCATATAATATATTCTGATCATAGTTTTCTCTCCCCCATTCTCTTCTCTCTCTTCAGAAAACAAACAAATGACAAACAAAATAATCAAGCAAACCAGAATTAAAAAAATACCACACACACACACACACACACACACACACACACACACACACACACACGTTCTTACATGTCTAATATATTTCATTTTTCAAGATTAGCCTTTATAGTCTACTGGCTGGTTTTGTGTGTCAACTTGACACATTCTGGAGTTATCACAGAGAAAGGAGTTTCAGTTGGGGAAGTGCCTCCATGAGATCCACCTGAGGGGCATTTTCTCAATTAGTGATCAAGTGGGGAGGGCCCCTTGTGGGTGGTGCCATCTCTGGGCTGGTATTTTTGGGTTCTATAAGAGAGCAGGCTGAGCAAGCTAGGGGAAGCAAGCCAGTAAGGAACATCTCTCCATGGCCTCTGCATCAGCTCCTGCTTCCTGACCTGCTTGAGTTCCTGTCCTGACTTCCTTTAGTGATGAACTGCAATGCAGAAGTGTAAGCTGAATAAACCCTTTCCTCCCCAACTTGCTTCTTGGTCATGATGTTTGTTCAGGAATAGAAACCCTGACTAGACAATACCTATGCATTGTTATGTAATTGTGTTCTGGATCAATATTTCTTTCTTTTGAAACAGGATCTTATAGTCATGGCTGGCCTAGAGCTCTCTTTGTACACGGAGCCAGTCTCAAACTCACAGAGATTTATGTGTCTCTCCCTCTCAAGTGCTCAGATAAAAAGCATGTAGCACAGGTCTAGCAACAATATTTCTTATAAAGTATTATGGAATCTCTTTAAGGAGGTCAATATTTAGTTAGCCATTTAGCTGCTGTTCTCTGTAACTATTCTGAGAACTGAAAATAAAACAGGAAGCAAGGAAGCAAGATATTTTGTTTGCTCATATTCAACTTGAACTTATTCATTACTAGTAAGGAAGCCAGACAAAACACACACACACACACACACACACACACACACACACACACACAATAATTTTAGATAACGACTACTCTGAAGGAAGCGAAATTAGGAAACAAGATAGAATATGTCTGTTGTTAAGAAAGGGCAGCACAGTAGCTATATCAGTAAAAATATCTCTATCAGAGAGCTGTATTTTCTCTGAAATCCTCTTGCCAAGGATTTGGACTGCAAATACCTAAGCAAAGATAACAGCAATGCAAAGTCCTTTGAAAAGCTGGAGGAACAGAAAGATCAATGCTACTGGAGCATAGTCAACAATGGTAAAGCAAAAAGTAATGGATTTGGGGAGACAGTTAAGGTCTTAGCAGAAAGAGGAGAGAGGAAAAGTTTGTGTAGGTAGGATTATAGAAAGAAACAGAGGGTCATGGCTTGATTTATATTAGTCCAAGCATCCATTGGCTGTGTACAGAGAATGAACAGTAAAGAAACCTGAGCAAAATAGAGACATATTGCCTATATTTAATTGTAGAATCTATCTTCTATCTCCCCTTAATAAAAAGAAAAACAAGGGGCATATCTCTATCAGCCCAGGATCTCATCTGATCTCCATGATTCTCCAAAGATCATCACCACCATTGATCCATCAGTTGAATACACCTCCTCTCACCTCCAGAGGATAAACAACTTACTTTTTAAAACAGGTTCTGAAATGGAATAGAATGACATCACTTACCTTTTTCGTTTTTTTCTCTTTAGCTCTTCCCTGTTACTTCCCCCCCCCCTCCATCGTTCCAAGGAAGCATATACTTTTTAATTTAAAATCTGCTCTGCAGGAGACAAAGTGACTTTTAAATCCTAGAATAAGAGCCTTTTGTTGTTGCCATTTTTATTGTTTAAAAAATTATCTCTCCAACTTTCATTTCAGCTACTTCTAAGTAATGATAGTTTTTTTTTTTTTTGGATTGTTTTCAGCCTTAAAATAATTCTCTTTGACAGGAAACACAGAAACAAAATAGGATGTAAATGACTCTACATTGGTCATGTCACCCACCACCCTTGACAGCTACTCTGACTTATTTGGGTGTCCATTTTTTGTTTTCTGCTACATCAATACAATTTAAAGTTGTCTAGTTCTCCTTTTTCATGATATTTCTGCTAGCTCAATAAAATTTTTAACTACTTTAGAAAATGGGGACAATCATATTTTTAACCTCATAGAGTTGGTGGAAAAAGGTAATATTATACATATAAAGTACCTGGACAGGTTTGTTGGCTCATAGACTGATAAATATATGATAACTGTCATTCTAATAATATTGATAATGTTTTAACATAAGTATATATTAATGCATTGACAACATGAATCACAATATTGTTGTTTGTACACTTTGGATATAAGCTTCAAATTTTATCTCTCTCATGCCATTTCAGCATGGTAGTCTTGTGGTATCGATGCTTAGATTCTTGGATATTGACGGAGTTAATGGATTTAGTCCTGTCCCTAAGGCATACCCATGTTATACATGCGGAGATCAGAGGACAACTTTGTGGAATTGGATTCTGGGGATAAAACTTAGATTTCTCAGTTGTCATGGCAAGTTCCATCTGTGCTGACCCAACTCTTCAGCCTCCTGAACAACTGATGTATATGGAAAGTTCTAAGATTCCAAGGCCTACATAGTGAGACCCTATCTTTAAAAAACAAATGGCCTGTAGAAAGCCATAAAATTCATCCCCAACACCCATCCCTCCTCAAAGTGACCCCATAAACCTCATAGGAGTGGAAATAATTCATTGTAAACAATTCAGTCTTAACAGTGTCTGTTCATGAGAACCAATGTTATATCATTTTGCAAATAGCTTATTCATTTTATATTCCATTTGCAGCTTTCCCTCCTTCCCCTCTTCCCTAACCCTAACCCTAACCCTAACCCTAACCCTAACGCCTAACCCCTAACCCCTAACCCCAACCCTAACCCTAACGCCTAACCCCTAACCCCTAACCCCTAACCCCTAACCCTAACCCTAACCCTAACCCTTCCCAGTCCCTCCCTCTTGCCTCGCCTTCCCCCATGCTGCCCTTGCTTTCTCCTCAGAAAAGGGGAGGCCTACTTTGGATATCAACCCACTTTGCCTATTAATTTGACATAGAACTAGGTGCATCTTCTACTGAAGCCAGACCAAGCAGTGCAGTAAGCGGGTAGGGCTCCAAAGACAGGCAACAGAGTCAGCGACCACCTCTGCTCTGGTTGTTACAGGTACTACATGAAGATGAAGGTGTACATTTGCTGCATATGTGTAGGGGGCCTAGGCCCCCATGAGCCCAGGTTAGTTGATTCTGTAGGTATTCTTGTGGTATCCTTCACCTCTCTGGTTTCTTCTATCCCTCCTACTGTTCCACATGATTCCCCAAGCTCCTCCTAATGTTTGGCTGTAGGTCTCTGCATCAGTTTCCCTCTTACCTCACTCTCTTGTATTTGCATTCTTTGTCATGAAAATGGACTTACTTGATGGAAAAGGCAGTATCACATGTTGACATCCCAGGAAATCTCTTTTTAGATGTGCAGATTCCATAATAGAAGGAAATGTGAGTTCAGAAGAAAAAACTGAGAAGAAATAAGCACCGAAGAAAGAATGAAGCTCCTCTGTGCCAACCTTAAGGGATTCTGAAGTGGGACTCCCAATGATGTCTAATAGCATAGAGATTACATAGTGTCTGGAACACTTCATTGATTCGGATCTTGTAAAGAAACTCATATGAAGGGACCAGGGGATTATGGTTCCCACTCTCCATGGAATGCATTTCTGGCTTGGTGTTTATTTTGGTACAAAAACCTGTTTCAGTTCAAAGGGCATTATTTTATGAAGCTCAATATTTTAATAGAGATAGATTATTTATTTTGTGAAACTCTAGCCTTATAAGGGCTTCTAATTATTGTGAGCTGTTGGAACAAAGTTTATGAACATTTAAAATTTAGAGATTAATGACCTTACTAATGTGTCAAGAACTGTGTTTCTAGTTATGAGCAAAGATTTTTTTTTTTTGCAGAGAGAATATTGGAGGGAGAGGCCATTTTAAACCACCTGTTAAACAGCCTTCTGTATACATTGTTGAAATTAAACCTAAAGCAGACGAACCAGTGCATGATAGAAATAGGTATTTTGTAATTTAGGCTTTCAACTTAGAGACTACCAGGAAACATAAGATGAGAAAATAAGGAATTCAGGGCTCAGACATTCTCGAAAATATGCTCATACCTCAGTGTTCATTTTTGCTATTGTAGTTTCAATTAGGAGAGGAAGGGGTGCCTGTGAGGATGAAGAAAGCCAAGGCACACAACTACATTAGTCATCAGGGAAATGCAAATCAAAACAACCCTAAGATTTCACCTTACACCAGTCAGAATGGCTAAGATTAAAAACTCAGGAGGCAGCAGGTGTTGGAGAGGGTGTGGAGAAAGAGGAACACTCCTCCACTGCTGGTGGGGTTGCAAATTGGTACAACCACTCTGGAAATCAGTCTGGCGGTTCCTCAGAAAACTGGCCACCTCACTTCCGAAAGATCCTACTATACCACTCCTGGGAATATACCCAGAGGATTCCCCAGCATGTAATAAGGATATATGCTCCACTATGTTCATAGCAGCCCTATTTATAATAGCTAGAAGCTGGAAAGAACTCAGGTGTCCCTCAACAGAAGAATGGATGCAAAAATGTGGTATATATGCACAATGGAGTACTATTCAGCCATTAGAAACAATAAATTCATGAAATTCTTAGGCAAATGGATGGAGCTGGAGAACATCATACTAAGTGAGGTAACCCAGTCTCAAAAGATCAATCATGGTATGCACTCACTAATAAGTGGATATTAGCCTGGAAAACTGGAATACCCAAAACCTAATCCACACATCAAATGAGGTATAAGAAGAACGGAGGAGTGGCTCCTGGTTCTGGAAAGACTCAGTGAAGCAGTATAGGGCAAAACCAGAACAGGGAAGTGGGAAGCGGTGGGTGGGAGAATAGGGGGAGGGAAGGGGGGTTATGTGACTTTCGGGGAGTGGGGGACCAGAAAAGGGGAAATCATTTGAAATGTAAATAAAAATATATCAAATGAAATAAAAAAGAAATAGAAAAAAAAGAATTTCAAATAAAAAAAAAGAATGAACACCATCTTTCTGAACTTTGAAGGGTCTGGACTACATCCATTTAAACAGTCCTCAACTTTTATCATGCTGCTTTGTCTTTCTTACAATGTCTTGTATGTAGTGAGCACTCAAATATTTCTTTAATAGACAGAATGTTGTTGATAGCTTTATCAGCTTCAGTGAAGAAAGAACCAGAATCTGGAGGTACACTATCCTCATGATTGTATTTACACCCAAAAAAAAAGTCCTGTTGTGTTCTGTTTCAAACATTTGGCATACATCATTGTCAAGAACCCAGATCATGTTGACTGTACAAAAAAGGAAGTACAATACTCTGAAATGCATATTGTCATGAAGATCCCTGGCATGCCATTGCTTCAATGGCTTCTTCATTCACTTCACTTCAATGAGACAATGCTGACTTACAATGAGTGTTAAGTAAATGTTAATTGTAATCATCATTACTATCATTACAGTCAATACGGATAATGGTATGGTCAGTGGAAAGAAAGAACATGTAGAATCAGAAGTAGAAAAATGAAATGGTGCTTATTCCTATAAGATTTATCAGATAGGCAAAAGAAAAAAACTACAGAAATAAAAATTACATGTGAAGGATAGTAGAGGGAGAACTTGCAGGATGATTGCACTTTAAGGAAATAAATGTCTTGCTGAGCTGTAGAGGTATAAGGGGAACTGGGTTTTGGATGAAAGGGGAAGGTCTATTCACCAAGGAACCATTCAGAAATACATTCTCTTGAATTTGTGCTTTTCTGTTGTGGGAAATGATACAAAAAGACATTTCCCCCTTTCGTAGCTTTTTCAACTGTTGAAGGCAGTGAAGATAAATTAAGAAAATTTAAACGTCTAAAAGAAAGAGAACAGTGCATGGGGCCAAGAGTGCAAATCAAAAGTGCCTTCCTGAGTTATGACTTGGACGGAATGGCTCTTTGCTGTAGTCATTACGAAGAAAGCAAAATGAGTGGCTTCAGATAAACCAAAGCTCACTGGTAATGGAACTACTAAAGAAGCAGAAGCTGCTGCTGATAAACACTGAAATTTAGTAAACACTTGAAGGATAAGGAGTTCTCAGTGTAATCAGACAGGTCAGCTGTTACCAGACCTCAGAGAAGAACATATGGTTAGGCAACGGAATTGCACATTGATATTGTTTTTCGAGAATGTGTAAGGAAAAGTAGATTAGCTTTAATATTTCCATTCTTTTACTGAAGAGAGACAAACAAACCAAAACCAACCTGGCAGCCAGCAAAATAAATTATGGGAAGTTAAACTTTGGAGGGAACTCTGAAATAACTTTTAATAGTTCCATCTTTACAATCAAGAAATAAAGCAATGTATGGGAATTTTCCCGGATAACATAGGTTCATATCTTAATTGGTTAGTATGTTGGAGAGCTTTCTACCAGTGTAAAGGATATCTGTGAAAACAAACTTAAATGTGCCTGTAATACTAGCCCTTGGGAGGCAGAGGAAGGTGGATCTGCAGACTCAAGGCTAATTTGCTTTACACATTGAGTTCTAAGTAAGCCCAGATTCCATGTGAAACCTTTTCTACAAACAAATGTGTGTGTGTGTGTGTGTGTGTGTGTGTGTGTGTGTGTGTGTAGAGGGTCAGAGTTTTGGAGGTTCAATCCAGGATTGATTTGTTCTCTTGTTTCTGGTCCTCAGGCAAGCTAGTATATAATGGCAGGAATTTTAGGTATAGAAAATTCAATTAAATCGTTTTCAAGGATTGAAATGGAAAAGGAAGAATTTGGGTTCCCACAGTTCCCTTTGAGGAAATGCCTACAATTATGTATGATCTCTCTCTCTCTCTACACCCATCTATAGCTTCCACTCTTTCCAAGAGTACCATGGTGTAGAACCAAGCCTTTGACATGCAATCTTTTAAGGAACACTTAGAGCCCAAACTTTGGTCCATTCAAATATGAAGGTATGCTTTTGTTTGTTGGTTGGTTTGAGACAGTGCGACCTAGCCTGGGCTGTCCTTTAGTTTGCTATATAGCTAATGACTATGACTTTGAACTTCTGATAGTTGTTTCTTCACCTCACAAAAGCTGAGATTTTAGGAGTGTGCCCATATACCCAGAACAAGGACACTTTTCTTACTTGGATATGCCATTGCTTTGAAAGTTATAATTTCACTTAAACACAAGCATGTCAAATTTCATTCACTTTCACAAAATTAAATTAGTGCATCAGTGATATTGAAGTGTTGTTTTTATAGTGGACGATAATAGAACTTTCCTAGTTTCCTTTCTGTTGTGATAAAAATTCCATGACCAAAGCAACTTGGGGTGGAAAAGGTTTCTTTCAGCTTATATTTCTCGGTAAGTCCATAATTGAGGGGATCCAAGGCAGAAACCCAAAGTAGGCATCAATCTGGAGGCAGGAAATGATGCAGAGATCGTGCAGCAGTGCTTCCTGCTGACCCACTCTGCTCGTTTTGATTTCTTATTCAACCCAGGACATCCTATTCTACCTGCTCAAGGGCAGCATTGCATGCTCACAATGTGTTTTGATAAAATCTACCTCCTCCCTCCCTTTCATTCCTCCATATACCCTCACTACTTTTTCCTCCCCAATATTTTTGTTTGTTTGCTTTGAGTCCAGTGTACATTTAGTGCTGCCTGTATGTGCATAGGTGTAATATGATCTACAGGAACATGGTTCATCTGTTTTTTGTTGTTGTTTTGTTTTTTGTTTTTTGATTTTTCAAGACAGGGTTTCTCTGTGTAGCCCTGGCTATCCTGGAACTCACTCTGTAGACCAGGCTGGCCTTGAACTCAGAAATCCACCTGCCTCTGCCTCTCAGAGTGCTGGGATTACAGGTGTGTGCCACCACTGCCAAGCCATGGTTCATCTCTTAAAGGTCACATCCCTGAAGAAAGGTGACTTTCCTTTTCCTTCTCCCAACTGCTTCACAAACCCCTTCTCTTGGGTTTTGGTTGTCTTGATCCTGTGCGTATCTGATGCACAAGATCAAAACTGCTGTGGGTTTATGTATGCAATGATGGTGTTATATCTGGCAAATATTTTTTCATAGCAGATGGCTATTCCATCAGGCTCTTAAAAAATCTTTTCATCCCCTCTTCCACAAAGACCCTGAACCTTGAGAGAAGGCATCTGATAGAGAAGGTATCTAGGGAGGAATGCTTCCCAGTCCCTTATTCTCTGCATTCAGACCATTTGTGCATCTCTGTATTAATCACTATTTACTGCAAAGCTTTTCTAATCTATGCTGTAAAGTTCAATCCTTAGAGGGCAGTTTTTTCCTATGCCCAGATGGTAGTTTGGATGAAAATTTCCCCTGTAGGCTCATATACTTGTATGCTTAGTCCCCAGTTGATGAGATATTTGGAAAAGATTAAGTGTAGCTTTGTTGGAAGGTATATGTCAATGGGAGTGGGCTTTGAGGTTTTCAAAGCCCAAAGCAGGTCCAGTGTCTTTCTCTGTCTGCTGACTGTGAATCAGAATGTAAATATCTCAGCCCCTACCTGGCTGCCTAGCTTCCTGGCTGCCTGGCTGCCTGGCACCATGCTTCCTGTCTTAATGGAAATGGACTAAACCTCTGAAACTGCAAGCTAGCCTCCAATGACATGCTTTTTGTTCTAAGAGTTGCCATGGACATCATGACTCTTCACATCAATAGAACAGAAACTAAGAGAGCCCATGTACCACAATTTGGGACACGTTTGCAGCAATGGACATGCCTTGTTGGGTGTGTGGTTACTGTAGCTTGCAGGTTTCCAAGCTGGGTAAGATTATTGAATACTCTTCTCCCTGGTAGCATTCATAGAACCTTTCAGCACTATGAAAACTAGCCAGTAGGGATTAAACTTCGAGGCTGCAACCAGTTTGAATTCTCCATGTTCTATACGTCACTGTAACATCAATAATATGGTCTTACACTTGAGTTCTGGAGGATAACCAAGAGCAATGGCAGCAGCCTGTAATGTTTGGAGGAGCTCGATGAGACCCCAAAAGAGGTTAACCCATACCTGGCAGTGGCCTAAGAGGACTGTGGGATATGTTGTCCTACCATTATAAGGTATCTCCATTTATATTCTTTATATATACGTGTATGTATGTGTACACACATGCATTTTATGATGCTTCTAAAGTAGTAGGCTTTGTTACAACATTTTTAAAGGTCTTTAGTCTAGTTATGCCCATCTCTACTTATTCGTCTAGCTCTTCCTCCCATACCTCACCGAATTTAACCCTGTTCGTTCCAATATTCTTCTTTGCCCTCCATGTCACCTGCATTTTATCTTTTCCTTGAACTCCACTACCCTGCCCCCACACTTCCTTTACTAGTTTCTTACCTTCCTTGAGTACTCTAATTGAAACATACATATCTAAAAGATTCAAAGCTAGCATCCGCCACATATGAGAAAGAATATGGGCTGTTTGTCTTTCTGGGTCTGGTTTACCTCACTCTGAATGATTATTTTGAGTTCCATCCACATCCCTGTGAATTCTCTAATTGCATTTTTCTTTATAGCAGAATCATGTTCCACTCTACACGTGTACCACACATTTATTATCCATTCGTCATCTAATGGACATGCAGGCTCTTTCTATTTCTTGGTTATTATGAATAAAACAGCAAGAAACATGGAAGAGCAGGGATCTCTTAAGTACTGTCAATCCTTTGGGTATGTGCTTAGGAGTGGAATAGCTGAGTCCTAGAGTGGATCCCACACAGATTTCCATAGCGGCTGCACCACTTTACACTCCCACCATTGGCAAATGTGTTCATATTTTCCCACACAGGCATTGACATTTGTTGGCATTTGTTTTCTTTTGCCTTAGTCCTTCTGACTGGTGTGAAAGAGGCAGATTTTTGAAGAGTAATGTCTAGCTAGAAGTGTAAAATGGTAGCCTGATTTTTAAAAGAACTAAAATACTTAAAGAGAAATTCTTTCAGAAGGACTTTCTAATGTTATTGGCAGATTCATTTAAATTTTTGGATTTTATCTCTGGACAATGTACTAGCCAAGGATAAATAACTGTCCCTTATTTTTCACCCTTCAGTCAACACTGAAGAGGTTAGATTCAGTAAGCTTCAGAATTATCACAAGACTACAACTAAAAATAATGATTGTAAAGGTTCCATATATTTACTGGGTTCTTAACTGATGACCATGATTTACTATCAATTTATGAACTGTTACCTTTGTTATATATGTATTTCTTCTTTTTATGTGAATGTTAAAGTTCCACACTGTTTACGTGTACATGTGGTTGCCAACTATGACTTCTTGGTTTATAATTGCTGAAGATTCTGTTAACTAAGATGATAGTATTCCGGTAGAGATTTTCTTGGTGTTTTAAATTTATGGTTATTCACGTAAAATATTTTGTTTTAATATTTGACACTTGATCTTAGCCAAAAGGCCGAGAGGTGATGGTTTAATATTTTAAATATTTATTATTATTATTTTATTGTTATTGAAGTTTGTGGTGTGGTATGTATGTGTGTGTGTGTATGTGAGTGTGTATTGTGTGTGTAGATGAGTGTATGCTATTGTGTGCCTGCAAACATTAGAGGACAACTTTCAGTAATTAGTTCTGTCCTTCTGTTGTGGGTTCCAGGGATGAACCCAGGGTTTCAGGCTTGAATGGCCAGAACATTTGTCTGCTGATTTATCTGGCTGAATATTTTCATTATTAAATTTTGCTCAGTTGTATTGCTGTGTGAGATTAAGAGCACTGGCTTTTCTTCTAAAGGTCCTGTATCAGAAGCACGTGATGGCTTATGGCCATCTATAATAGGATCTAATGCCCTCCTCAGGTGTATAGGTGTTCATACAGAAAGAGCATCTATATAAAAAATAAACAAACATTTAAAATGTTTTGATCTGTTGTAACCCCAACCTAATATATTTAACAAAATAAAGGTAATACTGTGTTCCAATGATAGGACTGGTTATAATAAGTAGAAAACTGAACAAAAAAATCTTAGTATTGAAAAAACATATAGTCTAATTGCATCATCAAAAGTTACTCAAATCTGGGGTTAGAAAGAAGGCTTAGAAGTTAAGAGTACCAGCTTGCAATCCCACCAGCAGTGGAGGAGTGCTCCTCTTTCTCCACATACTCGCCAACACCTGCTGTCTCCTGACAAGCTGGTACAACCACTCTGGAAATCAGTCTGACGGTTCATCAGAAAACTGGGCATGACACTTCTGGAGGACCCTGATATACTACTCCTGGGCATATACCCAGAGGATTCCCCGGCATGCAATAAAGACACATGCTCTACTATGTTCATAACAGCCTTCTTTATAATAGCCAGAAGCTGAAAATAACCCAGATGTCCCTCAATGGAGAAATGGATACAGAAAATGTGGTATATATACACAATGAATACATCAATTAAAAACAATGAATTCATGAAATTCTTAGCCAAATGGTTGGAGCTGGAAAGTATCATCCTAAGTGAGGTAACCCAATCACAAAAGAATACACATGGAATGCAGTAATTGATAAGTGGATTTTAGCCCAGGAGCTCTGAATACCCAAGACACAATTCACATATCAAATCATTCCCAAAAAGGAAGGAAGGAGAGGGCCCTGGTCCTGGAAAGGCTTGATACAGCAATGTAGGGGAATACCAGGACAGAGAAGTGGGAAGGGGGTTGATTTGGGAATGGGCAGAGAGAAGAGTGCTTATGGGACTTATGGGGAGGGGGGAACTTGGAAAGGGGAAATCATTTGGCATGCAAACAAAGAATATAGAAAATGAAAAAAAAGAAGTTAAGAGTATATAGTCCTCTTACAGAGGATTCAAGTTTGGTTCCCAGTACACATGTTTTGGCACATAGTCTCACAGGTAACTCCAGCTCCAGAGGATCTGTTCTTGTATGGGCTCTGCACTCACATGCCCATGCCCACCCTATATATCTGTGTACATATACATTAAAAATAATAATATTGAAAATGAATTCATAGTTGAATGAAAGAGAAAATCATGTAATAAAAGTAATTGGTATAGGAATAAAAATACTTTGGCATAAATTGCCATATGCACAAATAGTTATTAGTGAGCTCAAAGAGGAACAAAACATTTTATATTTCTATAAAATGGATGAATGGGTAGGTGAACCTAGAGTCGCAGTTAACATCCTGTGCAATGATGTAGAATATTAAAGATAATGCATATATCATGGGAGATGAACATTTGCCTAAAGCACAGGTTCCAGGGAGGGAATACAGATTATATAAGCCTCTAGATTCTTATTAAGAGCCTTCTTTATCTTTTAAGAAAGCCACTGAAATTCTGTATGCAATGAAGAAATCCCGTGATTAGATTTAAACATTAGCTTTTACAGCTAACTGTTATGTGGAGAGAGGTAAGACAAGAGTTTAAAAGAAAATTTCAGGAGATTGTCTCATGCCTTAAAAGCAGATAACAATGGCTTATATAAGGGGAACACTTGTACTAACAATGGAATAGAGAACAGTGAATGTCTGTGACATCTGTTCAGGAAGGACAACTGGTATAAGTTGGTGATTGTCATGGTAGGTGTCTTAGTCAGGGTTTCTATTCCTGCACAAACATCATGACCAAGAAGCAAGTTGGGGAGGAAAGGGTTTATTGAACTTACACTTCCACGTTGCAGTTCATCACGAAAGGAAGTCAGGACTGGAACTCAAGCAGGTTAGGAAGCAGGAGCTGATGCAGAGCCCATGGAGGGATGTTTCTTACTGGCTTGCTTCCCCTGGCTTGCTCAGCCTGCTCTCTTACAGAATCCAAGAGAACCAGCCCAAAGGTGGTACCACCCACAAGAGGCCCTCCCCACTTGATCACTAATTGAGAAAATGCCCCACAGCTGGATCCCATAGAGGCACTTCCCCAACTGAAGCTCCTTTCTCTGTGATAACTCCAGCCTGTGTCAAGTTGACACATGAAACTAGCCAGTACAGTAGGATACGGCTGGAATTGTGATAAAAAGATTTGGAAAGCATTTCAAAAGTGAAATCATGGATACAGTAAGTTTTAGATGTTTAGAGAACTGGAAATGTCTAGAAGCTATCTAATTGTATGCATCTGTAACTCAGGCAAACCTATGTAGGAGGAAAAGGTTTGCAAATCACTGGTGAGTAAATGGTAGCTTGTTTTATTGCCAGGAGATCATACAGACCTCAGGGCTGTAGAACAGAGGGAGAAAGAAGATGAGAGTTGAAGGCAGATCTGGAATAAAGAGACAGGAGCTTTGAATAGACCTCTGAGATAGAATTCTGCTATTTAAGGGATGTACAGAGGAAGACATCCTCAAAAAATGAGAGAGACGACCAGAGAGGTAGTGAGAGGGGAGCCAGTATAATTTCGTTTCACAAAGCTGAAGGGTGACATTCAAAGAAAAAAGTGCTTGTCCAGATAATTGAGTAGAGGCCAGAGAGATGGTTCCGTGAGTATATGTGCCAGCTGCTGACCCTGGCAGCCTGACAATCTGAGACTGATCCTTTGACCCACATACAGGAAGGAGAGAACAACTTCTGCAGTCGTGTTTATTACACCTGTGCACTCTGGGGCACACTTGTGCATCTTTACACACACAAATAGGCACATATATAGGCAGACACACACACAGAAGGAGAGAGAGAGGAGACAGAGACAGAGACACAAAATCACTAAAACGTAGTGAAATCTGAGAATTTGATGATGCGAAATAATATACTAAAGTCCTCTAGTACTGTATTAAAAGCTGTCTTGTCACTAGATCAAGTAGACCTTCTTCCAACCCCCTTTAGGAAGCAGAGAATTTGTCATATCATCCATCACAGGGAACTACAAGGTAAATACTCTGATTTAAAGCAGGTGGTAGTATGGGGATGTGTGGCTGATTGCTCGAAATGCTGAAGCTTTGTGTTTGATCACCATCACAAGAAATACAATCTGAAGGACAGAAGAAGCCCTAAGAGATATAAACATGACTAAATCATGCAGATATTTTCTCCTTTAATTCCTGAGAGTCGGGGATCTATTTTCTAGAAGCACAAACAATAGGAATAAAGAAGGAAGGGTCCTTGAGAGTTCCTTTTCCTCCTCCTTAGCTGTTTCTCAGAAAAGCAAATGCAGAAATTGGTGCTAGCACACCACCAAACAAGGCAGCAAATAAGCTCCATTATGGTCAGGATTTATTGCTAATTTATTTCTTTATTGCAGATAGCAAGAAGAGTGCCCGACACATAGTAGATGCTCAATAAATAACAGTTGACAGTACAATGAAATCAAATGGGAAATTGGAGCCCAAAGCTGCCTAAAATATAATCTTGCCCCTTAATTACTCCCTGTGACTAGATATACTCAGAAAAAACAAAGGTCACATTTGATAAAATGGATAGTCTCCTAAAAAAGAAGAAAAATAAAAAACAGTGCGTTGCTTGCAGAACTTGAATTTATCATGATTATTTCATCTTTATATTTATTTAAACACACACAGACACACACACACACACACTCACACACACAAAAGCTGGAAGCTTCTGATAGCTGTGGCCTTCGTCTTCTATCTCTGCAAATCATATTGAGTCTGCAAGTAGACACTAACTTGAAACTGATTTCATTGTTCCAATCTGTGTAGAAGGAATAGCGTTTTCAGTTGCAAAGCTGACGTTCCTATTAATTGGTGATTATTGTATTGAACATTTTCTAAGATGAGGTCATTCGATGAGTTGGCTCTATTTTGGTGGGGGTGACCACGAAAATAGGAAACATGAAAGTGCTCTTATTAAAGCACATTAACAATATACCTTCTTGAGCTTTCAGCCCCATAGGAGGAACAACATTATGAAGCAACCAGTATCCCCAGAGCTCCCAGGGACTAAACTACCAACCAAAGAGTACACATGTAGCAGAGGATAGCTTTGATGGACATCAATGGGAGGAGAGGCCCTTGGTCCTGAGAAGGTTCAATGCCCCAGTGTAGGGGAATGTCAGGGCAGGGAAGTGGGTGGGTTGGTGAGCAGGGGGAAGGGGGTATGGGATAGGGAGTTTTCGGAGGGAAAACAAGGAAAGGGGATAACATTTGAAATGTAAATGAAGAAAATGTCTAATAAAATTTTCAAATAAAAAATACCTTTTAAAGTGTGCGTGTGTGTGTGTGTGTGTGTGTGTGTGTGTGAGTGCATGTGTATGTGTGTGTGTGTGTGTGTGTGTGTCTGTGTGTGTGTGGTGGCTAAAGACACCCATGGTCAAGTGTTCATAGAAGTATTTGTGGTTCCTTTCGTTATATTTTGGCTTCCTTCCTGTTCCTCATGATTCTAGGCTGAAGGAAGAATGAGGGATTTTCTTAACAAAATGTTGACTGCTGTAAAGCCAAAGAAATGTAGGAAGAGAAAAGGCTGCCTGGTTTACAAAGGCTCTCCTGGTAACAGCAGAGAAGCAGGCTGGCCCTTTTGGCTCCTTGGAAGCTCTATTCTTCAGACCACTGACTCCTTCTAATGCGTTATTATTTTAGCTCTGCTGTTGAAAAGCTCTTGCAATTTTTCATCTATATTTCTGGCAGTCTTGTTTCTTCTTTTAAGGAGGCATGTACAACCCTTTACCATTAGAATACAGGAGTTTAAAATTGAGTTACAAAAGAAAACAGATCACAGGTTTGATGTGAGTGCATGGTTGTTTCTGTGCTGGGACACATTCAGAGGTATTCTGGGGCACATGATGCCTGCAAACTGCCAGCTTCACGTGGTGCCTAGCCATCGCGTACTACCTAGCCGGCTTTGGGCTTTCCTCTTTCTCTATTAGTCATCTTGTTTTCTTGACTTTATCTTAATTTCTCTCTTCCTCCCTTTCCCTCTCTGCCCACTCTTAAATACAGGGGGACCGCTGTGTAGTCCAAGTTGGCCTAGAACATGCTATGTTTGTTGTTCACGTGGCTCTCAAACTCGCCATGATTCTCCTTTCTCATTTTAATCCTTGGATTATAGATGGGAGCTACTGTGCCTGCTTTTCAATTCCTGTTTCTAGCTTCTTTCATTCCTCTCCATCAAATTATCACCACATTCACATGACTCTCAACATGTCATCCCCAGAATCACATATTCCTGCAGCTGATTTAGAGCAGTGGTTCTCTTGTCCAGTTGGGGCTCTCTACCCCCATCATTTGGCAATTTCGTTTAGATTGCCTTCACATGTATGAAGCTTCTACTATATTTAGATTTTCAAATTACCCCTTCAATGTCCCTAAGATTTCACTTTCTTTTCCAGCATTTTTCTCTTATCCCCCCTCTGCTCCCTATCCCCACTTGATCTTCTCATTCTAGTCCCTCCACACCCATCCATAACTATTAAATTTCCCATTCCTAATAAGATCTATAAGCATGTTCTAGTTCATTACTTTATCCCTAACCTTACAATGTGTTAGGTGGAAGAGGTTGGTTTCTAAGAAAGGATGAGAAATAAACAGAAACACAGAAAAAGTAGACAAATTTATTACTTAAGAATGTTTTGTAACATATATTTTAAAAATATGCATGCATGCATAAAATGTGGCTAGATAAAACCTACCTAACATAATCTACCCTCAAGGTACTTTTTTAATTTGTTCTTAAAATCCTGAGACAGGGCATTAACCCAATAGAAAAGTGATATTTTTTTTGTAGTTAATTGATATATATTATGTAGTTATTATATCACATATCACATGTTATAAGTTACATGTCATATATTATATACTAAATAGTATATGCTAAATATTAAATACTATATATTATACACTAAATACTATAGTCTATATACTAATCATATACTATATATCTCACATCACATACCATATATAACATATCATATATCATATATGATATAAATATATGTGTGTATTATACATCATACATTATATATCATATACATCATTTATCATATACCACATCCACATACCATATACCACATATTATATTTCACAGTTTACATATTGTGTCATATATCATATACCAGTCACATTATATGTATTATATATATTATATAGATATCTATAGTTAATACAAAAGTGAAAGTTATCAATATTTAAGTGATCAGTTAACATCATATTGTCAAGTCACTGTTTTTTAATTAGAGGATTAAAACTTTATAAATATTAATACAAAATAATCTTATTTCAACTGATCTTTTGGAAAACTTGGGGGTATTTTTCTTTATCATAATTGTTAGAAGGTCAACATCACATTGAATTTTAGTTAGAAATAAAGATGTCTGATTCCACTTTTAATTTTCATTTGGAGTGTTGGAGCAGAAGTATAGTTAAAATAATGGCCACCTGTATCTTTTACTTAGCAGTATATATGCATGAAGTATTGTTTTCTAAATAAAGAATTTAATAGTTGCTTACTCAAAAATATTTTGAGTAAGCAACTATTAAATTTTGCAGTAAGCTATCTTGCCAGTTCTATATATAATAAATAAGCATTTTACCATTAAGCTATATTACCAAAAACAGTGACACGATTTTAAATATATACATATTTATATGTATATTATATAATGAACCAAGAGGAACTGAAGTTACATAAAAATACTGAATTTATCTGAGATGATCAAGTGGTTTTCTATTTTGAAGTATTATCTGCTGAACAACTATAGTCAAACAAAATGGATGGTTAAGTAAATGTGCAAAACATGTAAACCACGTCCAGGTAATATATGAGCAAGGTAAGGTTCTTGTTTCACACACACACACACACACACACACACACACACACACACAGAGAGAGAGAGAGAGAGAGAGAGAGAGAGAGAGAGAGAGAGAGAATTTCCTCAGTGTCTTCACAAGCTATCTCTGAAAGGGTGTCCTCTGTCCTCTCTGTCCTCAATCTCTGGTTTTAGGAGGAGTCTGATTTGGATGAGCAAGCTCTGTTGCACATGATTGGGCTGGCTCCCTCTTCTGGAGTCAGAGGACAGAGCAAGGTGAGTGGAGGGAAGTGCCAAGGATCATGTTTTTCCTGAAACCATGTGATTTAATTGTGTCCTAGTGGCTTGTGTCTTTGTTCCTAGTTAGGGTTAGAAAGAAGCAATTTCAGCTGCTGTGGATTGGAGGGACCAGCAGAGTTGACCACTGTCAAAGCAGATGCTTTTATTTACTATAGTTCTAACTTTTTACTTTTCCCTGACATACAGTATACTTTACATATACATAAGCTAAATTTTACTATTATGGATAGAAAAACCCTTGCCTCCTCTCATTGTCTTTTACCCATAATTTATATAATCTTCAGAACATCTTTCTAGAGAACTGGAGAGATGACTCAGCAGTTAAGAGCACTGAGGCTCTGACTAAGGACGTGGGTTTGACTTCCTGCACCCATATGGCAGTTTATAGCCATCTGTAACTCTACTTTCAGGGGTCTGACCCTCTTCTGGCCTCCTAGGACACCAGGCACATACATGGTGCGCAGACATACATGTAGGCAAAAACACTCATATATATGAATGAAGAGTTGAAAAATCAGAATAACTTCTTGTTTGATGCTCGGTGTACTATATTTTGTTCTTATTTCATCATATCCAACCATTTTATTGTTTCCCTTTTACTGAAAAAAATTGAACTGGAGATGTTGTTACTTAGTATCAGGCAGGAAGCTGTTGATGCTAGAATCCATGCTGAGAAACCTGGCAAACTGGCCTCTGATGGTATGTTATGCTTGGGAAGTATTTCTTCCTAAAGCATTCCTTTCCCCTCCCAATAAGATAGAATCTCTCCTCCTGGCAACATTGTGAGGATTACCCTATTCTGTACTACCGCACATAATTATACAGATGTTTTCGAGTTAGAATACAAGCTCTTTGAGAGCTAGAAGGACATCTTCTCGTCCTTTGCTTCTCTAGGACGGCTCTGGGAAAGCCACACCATTTTCACATTAGTCTTGATTTACGATGTGAGAAAGTCGACTCAGTCCCTGGTTGTAAACTCAACTGGTTGTTTGGCTGTAAGTTACTAAAGTGTGCTCCCTGAGGAGTGCAGCCACTCTCTTCCCAGTGACTGTGATCAGGCTGTGATGTTGGCCTAGGGTGGTCACATAGTCTGAGTTTTTTTCTAGAGGAAGACTTTGTAATCCTAATAAATGGTTCTTCTTGATTTTGAATTCTTAGGTCAATTCAAACAAAATGAAATGTTTTCCTACTTAATCTTGGCCAGTGACCAATAAATGATTTATTCCTCTGGTTAAGCTCCTGTTATATAAAATGATTCTATATAAATACCTTTTACGTTAATACCTTTCTGTTTCCTTATTAAAAATAATTCTATTATGTGAGTTCTAGCTCTTAAAATATTTAACAGTCTGTTGAAGAAGGGAGGAAAAATATCAAACAATCAAGATTTACCAAACTGGGCTGCAGCGGCGGCGGCGGCGGTAGCAGTGGCTGCTCCAGCTGAAGGGCCATCAGCGGTGAAACCAAGGCGACACAGGGTCCAGTTAGGCCCTGCGCCCACGACCACTGACCTTCGCTGACCAGCCGGGCGGCAAGCAACTGCGGTTCTGCGGAGCCTTTCGCTGCACGGAAGCCACTTCAGAACTCGGCTTCCCGCCAGTCAGGAGAGACTCACCTCCATCTTGATCCCGGGCTCCAGGGATCGGTCGGACTGAGGTACACAAACATAATCCTAGGCCCAACACCGCAGGGGTCTGAGCCAGACGGGCGTTGGCCTGCACCCAGGCCCTGGGCTGTTCGAGTGGCCATCGGGGCGGCAACCCAGCCAGGAGTTTTTTTTGCCCCGGCCGGCGCACGCGCCGCCATTTTGCCTACAGGAGCCAGAGTGCTCGGGAGGGCAGAGACTGCTAACAAGCGTAGCCTGAGGCTAACAAAACGGGGGTCTAGGCCCCAAAAGGCACAGGACTGACCCCAAGAACTGGGCGGCTTGGTGGGCCATCTGTGTGTCAACCCGCCCAGGAGGTTATTAGCACAACAGACTCTCCCGGTGCTTTCGGGGAGCGCGGACGCGCACGCCCGCCATCCGGGTCACCTGGCGGACCCAAATAACAGTCATAGCCATAGGGGAACTTTGCTCGGACCTTGGCCTCCCAGGCGTTTGCCTGGACTCAGGGCCCGGGCGACAAGGCTAACCTAGTGTGCGCCAGCCCGGTTGGGGAAATCGGCTGCCCAGCGGAGTGAGCGGAGCACAGGGGAGGTCACAGCAACATTCACCTTCAGAGCTCCCTGGGGGTGCACACGGGTTCCACCTGGTCCACAGACACAATCTGGGGCAAGGCCTCAGGCAGAAGCCCCCAGCTCAACTCTCTCCGCTTCGGATCAGCCTGGGTGGCCGCCACATCTCCAGGTCCCTCAAGAGGCTAGTGGGGGCTTCCGGGCGGCCAGCTGGGAGAAGTCGGTGTGCTCCAATAAATCCTGCGGGCCCCAGCGGGAGCCTTCAGGTGCCTGCTTCGGGATCTGAACAGCCTGGGCAGCAGCACCCTGTCTACAGGCAGTGCAGAGTGTAAGCTGTGCACCAGAGGCCAACGGGGAAGGGGCAGCTTGCACTGGTGAGTCCAGCACTGACAAGACCAAGTAACACCAGTGAGAGCTAGATGGCAAAAGGCAAACGCAGGAACGTCACTAACAGAAATCAAGGCAATATGGCAACATCTGAACCAAATTCTCCTCTACCAGCAAGTCCTGGATACCCCATCACACCAGTAAAACAAGATTTGGATTTAAAATCACTGGTCATGATGCTGGTACAGGAACACATGAAGGACATTCAGGAGAAAATGGATCAAAAGTTAGAAGCCCTTGCAAGGGAAACACAAAAATCATTGAAAGAAATCCAGGAGAATACAAAAGCCAACAAGGAGGAAATGCAAAAAACACTTAAAGAAATACAGGAGAACTTTGGTCAACAGGCTGAGGTCATGAAAGACGAAACACAAAAATCTCTTAAAGAAATACAGGAGAACTTTGGTCAACAGGCTGAGGTCATGAAAGAAAAAACACAAAAATCTCTTAAAGAATTACAGGAAAGCACAAACAAGCAAGTGAAGGAGCTAAGCAAAACCATCCAGGATCTAAAAACAGAAGTAGAAACAACTAAGAAAACTCAAAAGGAGACAACTTTGGAGATAGAAAGCCTTGGGAAGAAATCAGGGGACAGAGATGCAAATATCAACAACAGAATACAAGAAATAGAAGAAAGAATCTCAGATGCTGAAGATTCCATAGAAACCATGGACTCAACAGTTAAAGAAAATGCAAAATGCAAAAAGCTTGTAACCCAAAATATCCAGGAAATCCAGGACACAATGAGAAGACCAAACCTAAGGATTATAGGCATAGATGAGAGTGAAGATTTACAACTTAAAGGGCCAGCAAATATCTTCAATAAAATTATGGAAGAAAACTTCCCTAACCTAAAGAGAGAGATGCCCATGAATATACAAGAAGCCTACAGAACTCCAAACAGACTGGACCAGAACAGAAATACTTCCCGTCACATAATAATCAAAACACCAAATGTTCTAAACAAAGAAAGAATATTAAAGGCAGTAAGAGAAAAAGGCCAAGTAACATATAAAGGAAGACCTATCAGAATCACAGCAGACTTTTCACCTGAGACTATGAAGGCTAGAAGGTCCTGGGCAGATCTCATGCAGACTCTAAGAGAACACAAATGCCAACCAAAACTACTATATCCAGCAAAACTCTCAATCACCATAGATGGAGAAACTAAGATATTTCACGACAAAACCAAGTTCACCCAATATCTATCCACAAACCCAGCCCTAAAAAGGATAATAGGAGGACAACACCAATACAAGGAGGGAAACTTCACCCTGAAAAAAGCAAGATAGTAACCTTTCATCAAACCCAAAAGAAGTTAAGCAATCAAATTTAAAAAATAACGTCAAAAATGATAGGAAGTAACAATCACTATTCCTTAATATCTCTTAACATCAATGGACTCAATGCCCCAATAAAAAGACACAGACTAACTGACTGGATACGTAAACAGGACCCTACATTTTGCTGCTTACAGGAAACACACCTCAGGGTCAAAGACAAACACTACCTTAGAGTAAAAGGCTGGAAGACTATTTTACAAGCAAATGGTCTCAGGAAACAAGCTGGAGTAGCCATTTTAATATCAGATAAAATTGACTTTCAACCCAAAGTCATCAAAAGAGACTCTGAGGGACACTTCTTGCTGGTCAAAGGAAAAATACAACAAGAAGAACTCTCAATCCTGAACATCTATGCTCCAAATGCAAGGGCACCCTCTTTCATAAAAGAAACTTTATTAAAACTCAAAGCACACACTGCACCTAACACAATAATTGTGGGTGACTTCAACACTGCACTTTCCTCAATGGACCGATCAGGAAAACAGAAACTAAACGAGGACACAATGAAACTAATTGAAGCTTTGGACCAATTAGATTTAACTGATATAAATAGAACATTCTATCCTAAAACAAAAGAATATACCTTTTTTTCAGCACCTCATGGTACCTTCTCCAAAATCGACCATATAATTGGTCACAAGACAGACCTCAACAAATATAAGAAGATAGAACTAATCCCATGCCTCCTATCTGATCACTATGGAATAAAAGTGGTCTTCAATAGCAACAGAAACAACAGAAAACCCACATACACGTGGAAATTGAACTATACTCTACTCAATGACACCTTGGTCAAGGAAGAAATAAAGAAAGAAATTAAAGACTTTTTAGAACACAATGAAAATGAAAACACAACATACCCAAATCTATGGGACACAATGAAAGCAGTGCTAAGAGGAAAACTCATAGTCCTGAGTGCCTCCAAAAAGAAAATGGAGAGAGCATACATTACCAACTTAATGACACACCTGAAAGCCCTAGAACAAAAAGAAGCTATTTCACCCAGGAGGAGTAGAAGGCAGGAAATCATCAAACTCAGGGCCGAAATCAATCAAGTAGAAACAAAGAGAACCATACAAAAAATCAACAAAACCAGGAGCTGGTTCTTTGAGAAAATCAACAAGATAGATAAACCCTTAGCCAGACTGACCAAAGGGCACAGAGAAAGTATCCAAATTAACAAACTTAGAAATGAAAAGGGAGACATAACAACGGAAACTGAGGAAATCCAAAAAATCATCAGATCCTACTACAAGAGCCTGTACTCAACACAACTGGAGAATCTGGAGGAAATGGACAATTTCCTTGACAGATACCAAATACCAAAATTAAATCAGGACCAACTAGACCATCTGAACAGTCCCATAAAGCCTAAAGAAATAGAAGGAGTCATAGAAAGTCTTCCAACCAAAAAAAGCACAGGACCAGATGGTTTCAGTGCAGAATTCTACCAGACCTTCAAAGAAGAGTTAACACCAATACTCTTCAAACTATTCCACAAAATAGAAACAGAAGGAACACTACCCAATTCCTTCTACGAAGCCACAATTACGCTGATACCAAAGCCACACAAAGATCCAACAAAGAAAGAGAACTTCAGACCAATTTCCCTTATGAACATCGATGCAAAAATACTCAATAAAATTCTTGCCAACCGAATCCAAGAACACATCAAAACGATCATCCACCATGATCAAGTAGGCTTTATCCCGGGAATGCAGGGTTGGTTCAATATACGGAAATCCATCAATACAATCCACTACATAAACAAACTCAAAGAACAAAACCACATGGTCATTTCACTGGATGCTGAAAAAGCATTTGACAAAATTCAGCATCCTTTCATGCTTAAAGTCTTGGAGAGAACAGGAATTCAAGGCCCATACCTAAACATAGTAAAAGCAATATACAGCAAACCGGTAGCCAGCATCAAACTAAATGGAGAGAAACTTGAAGCAATCCCACTGAAGTCAGGGACCAGACAAGGCTGCCCCCTTTCTCCTTATCTTTTCAATATTGTACTTGAGGTACTAGCTCGGGCAATTCGACAACATAAGGAGGTCAAAGGGATACAAATTGGAAAGGAGGAAGTCAAACTATCATTATTTGCAGACGACATGATCGTCTACCTAAGTGACCCAAAGAACTCCACTAGAGAGCTCCTACAGCTGATAAACAACTTCAGCAAAGTGGCAGGTTACAAAATCAACTCAAGCAAATCAGTGGCCTTCCTATACTCAAAGGATAAGCAGGCTGAGAAAGAAATTAGGGAAATGACCCCCTTCACAATAGCCACAAACAGTATAAAGTATCTTGGGGTGACTCTTACCAAACATGCGAAAGATCTGTATGACAAGAACTTCAAGACTCTGAAGAAGGAAATGGAAGAAGACCTCAAAAAATGGGAAAACCTCCCATGCTCATGGATCGGTAGAATCAATATAGTTAAAATGGCCATTTTGCCTAAAGCACTATAGAGATTCAATGCAATACCCATCAAAATCCCAACTCAATTCTTCACAGAGTTAGAAAGAGCAATTATCAAATTCATCTGGAACAACAAAAAACCCAGGATAGCTAAAACTATTCTCAGCAACAAAAGAAAATCTGGGGGAATCAGTATCCCTGACCTCAAGCAATACTACAGAGCAATAGTGTTAAAAACTGCATGGTATTGGTACAGTGACAGGCAGGAGGATCAATGGAACAGGATTGAAGATCCAGAAATGAACCCACACACCTATGGCCACTTGATCCTCGACAAAGAGGCTGAAAACATCCAATGGAAAAAAGATAGCCTTTTCAACAAATGGTGCTGGTTCAACTGGAGGTCAGCATGCAGAAGAATGCGAATTGATCCATCCTTGTCTCCTTGTACTAAGCTCAAATCCAAATGGATCAAGGACCTCCACATAAAGCCAGACACTCTGAAGCTAATAGAAAAGAAACTGGGGAAGACCCTTGAGGACATCGGTACAGGGAGAAAGTTTCTGAACAGAACACCAATAGCGTATGCTCTAAGAGCAAGAATTGACAAATGGGACCTCATAAGGTTACAGAGTTTCTGTAAGGCAAAGGACACCAGCAAGAGGACAGATCGGCAACCAACAAATTGGGAAAAGATCTTCACCAATCCTACATCAGATAGAGGGCTAATATCCAATATATATAAAGAACTCAAGAAGTTAGACTCCAGAAAACCGAACAACCCTATTAAAAAATGGGGTACAGAGTTAAACAAAGAATTCTCACCTGAAGAACTTCGGATGGCGGAGAAGCATCTTAAAAAATGCTCCACTTCATTAGTCATTAGGGAAATGCAAATCAAAACAACCCTAAGATTTCATCTTACACCAGTCAGAATGGCTAAGATTAAAAATTCAGGAGACAGCAGGTGTTGGAGAGGGTGCGGAGAAAGAGGAACACTCCTCCACTGCTGGTGGGGTTGCAAATTGGTACAACCACTCTGGAAAGCAGTCTGGCGGTTCCTCCGAAAACTGGGCACCTCACTTCCAGAGGATCCTGCTATACCACTCCTGGGCATATACCCAGAGGATTCCCCACCATGTAATAAGGATACATGCTCTACTATGTTCATAGCAGCCCTATTTATAATTGCCAGATGCTGGAAAGAACCCAGGTATCCCTCAACAGAAGAGTGGATACAAAAAATGTGGTATATCTACACAATGGAGTACTATTCAGCCATTAGAAACAATGAATTCATGAAATTCTTAGGCAAATGGATGGAGCTAGAGAACATCATACTAAGTGAGGTAACCCAGACTCAAAAGGTGAATCATGGTATGCACTCACTAATAAGTGGTTATTAACCTAGAAAACTGGAATACCCAAAACATAATCCACACATCAAATGAGATACAAGAAGAAAGCAGGAGTGGTCCCTGGTTCTGGAAAGACTCAGTGAAACAGTATTTGGCAAAACCAGAACGGGGAACTGGGAAGGGGTGGGAGGGAGGACAGGGGAAGAGAAGGGGGCTTACGGGACTTTCGGGGAGTGGGGGGGGCTAGAAAAGGGGAAATCATTTGAAATGTAAATAAATTATATCGAATAAAAAAAAAAAAAAGAAAGAAAAAGCATGGCTCCGAAGTCAAGGGCACCTTCTTGTCCCATGTCTAAAACATTTGGGTCAACAGCCAGTCTTGGATGGGAGGGGGCATGCAGACCCTACTCCTCTCTGATTAATCATTGTCTGCTGATGGATTTAGATGGACGGAGAGTTATATCTAGATATGTATCCTGTTATCTAGACGTGTACCTATTAGGTGTGCACCCACCAGGCTCCACCAGATAATTCCATGCTCAGGGCCACTCAGACGATCCTGGTTAATACTTGGTGGGTCTCAAAACAAAACAAAAAGATGCAGACATGGAAAAGGGACTAAAAAAAAAAAAAAAAAAAAAAAAAAAAGATTTACCAAACTATTGAATAATCAAACATTTACTTATGCTTGAGAGGCGAATTTTTGATTACTTATGCACATATTTTTAAGCATATTAGAAGCTTCAATATATATGTATATATAAATGAATATATATATGAAGTTTACATAGAGAGTTTTTAGATGAATGTTGTATTTGAATTTATATAAATTAACTTTTGAAATTATAAATTATGTAAATTCTTGTCAGGAATCTTTTGAAAAATTTACAAAGGGTTAGATTCAACTTTAGCTGAAAAAGATAGGAAACTGAACAATGATCCCCTTTTCTCTGATAGTCCAGTTTTCAAAACTAGCCAGGCCTTGGGAAATGGGCAGCTTGATCTTCTTGTACTAAAATTTGAGATGACTGAGTAATCTGTCTTTAGTAAGATCCTATATGCTGTGAGCAACTTTGCAAAGCTTGCATGTTACAAAGATTGAAAATGAACTATATCAGCCCAGGTCAGTCTATGCAAACAGTATAAAACAAATTCAACTACAAGATCTCTGAGTTGCTTAGGTCTTTAGAGACTAATTTTGAGTAAAACTCTTGGTTAACATCTAAAAATAAGGGTAAAGAGCTCACTCTTTGGCCATAGCACAGCATATGCTATAGGGACATTGAAAACAGGTAACATTTGCAAGGAACCCCACGTGTGTCCCTCTTGTAAAAGAATGAAGGTGTGAAGCATTGCTTTATCAACTTCTCAAGATACCCAGGAAGATATAGTAGTTCCAGGACTGGATTTACAAGGTGTGCTTTTGCTTCTTTCTTTTATTGGTGCTCTGGCATTATAGTAGTTTTGGGATTGAGTAGAGAAGTCTGGTGGGTTGGGTGGGGTGGGGACATCCTCATGGAGACAGGGGCATGAGGAGGAGTCAGAGGGTGGATAGGGGGTGGGTGATAAAATCTGGAGTGTTAAAAAAAGATTAAATAAAATAAAATAAAAAGAATGTAGCTTTAAACTTCCTTCCCTGGGCGCTTCTTCTGTGTTCCGGTTTTTAGCAAAAGAAGATAGAGATGGTTATATATTAGCTAGAAGAATAATTAAAGGCAGAGACTAGTCGGCGATCTCATTGACATTCCACAGATTAGAAAATGCTGGTGCTATAAGGGACTCATACACTTCCTTAGCGGTTGAACTAATCCCGTCAGGGGGGTTGGATAGTTATCTCCAAAACCCTAATAGCTCTTTCGAAAACTGGGCAGTTGAGCTCACAGTCCAAGTGTCTGTTTACTCTGGATTACTCTCAGAACAAAGGGAGCTGACTAGGAAAACATCCAAAGGAATTCCCATTACAAAAATTTAATGACAATGTACTGGAAATTTTCAAAGAAATTATGAAAACTGAGATTGGTGATGGAATTGTCTTGCTTTCTTCATTTCTAAATAATTGATAACATGTTTGGAGGCATTTATGAGTGAATAAACAAAATTTAACTACTAATCCAAAGAGACCTGCTGGCCCTTGCCAGACTCATGGCAGGCACTTAGCCTATATGAGATCGGCAGCCATGGGCACCAATGAGAACTCTCCTTGGGCCCTTTTAAGTGTTTTCAGACTAGATATGTTAAACTGGAAAAGGAAGGATGTTTGGAGTAAGAAGGAATTTCCTTTATTTAAATTTATAACTGTTTTCTAGGCAAAAACTAAATTATTAATTCTTTACCATGAAGCTGCTACATAAAAGGTAATTGACCTTCATGTGTGTCTTTCTATATCCATGAAAAGAAAATATATATAATTCCATGCCTAGGGCTTCATGTTCTAACAAAGAACATGAATCTCTAGGCAGAGAATACAATTTGGAAAATGGTAATATGAAATTTTAATCTGCTTCCTTTCACAAAAGACGGTTCAGACATACAGTATATATAACAACTTATGAGGAGAAAAGGCATGGGCTTTAATTTTGACTATATTGATGCTTATTGCATGACTCTGTGTGAACTTTGCTTTGATGTTCTTACACATATTACTGGACATAGTCTCTTACTAACAGTAGGTTTCTTATACTTTGCTCTACTAGCCGGGCAGTGGTGGTGCAAGCCTGTATTCCCAGCACTTGTAGGGCAGAGACAGGCAGATTTCTGAGTTTGAGGCCATCCTGGTCTACAGAGTGAGTACCAGGACAGTCAGGGCTACACAGAGAAACCCTGTCTCAAATAACAAACAAATAAAACAAAACAAAACAAAAACAAGACATAAAAAACCTCTACATCATGCCAATATAAAGAGCATGTACTATTGTATTAAAAGTGATATATTGGAGCTGGAGAGATGGCTCAGAGGCTAAGACATCAACTGCTCTTCCAGAGGTCCTGAGTTCAAATCCCAGGAACCACATGGTGGCTCACAACCATTTGTAATGGAATCTGATGCCCTCTGCTGGGGTGTCTGAAGACAGCTACATATGCATAAAATAAATAAATAAATTAAAAAAAATAGTGATGTATTAAAACATCACTGATAATTCTGGAGGGAGAAATACATGAGTTAATGCTTAAAGCTCTTAGCATAGTGTCCTTTATGCTTTAAACTCTGGCACATACCACACACACACACACACACACACACACACACACACACACACACACTCCTAAAGAGCATATACCTACTGACTCCATATTTATCCCAAATACCTGGACTCTTAATTGCATGTGACCTGATGCCTTTTTGTAGGTAAACCAACTTCATTTGATTCTCTGTACATTATTTGGCTTCTGTACTGTTCATTGCTTAGAGAATACTAGTTATTATAATTGAATCCCTCCTTAGTTCCTTTACTGCCTTACACTAGAGCACTTTTCTATTCAATACTATAGCACCTCAATAGCTGTTAAAATCAAACTTACCTTTTCCATGAGATTGCCTTGCTGGTTATTGTTTTGTACTTTTTTAGCCCTCACATGATAAATTGATACAATCCCCAAACCTTCAGCCGTATGTACAGCTTTGATTGTTCTGTACTTTTAAAATTATATTTTTAATGTTATCATACACAAATTAAGTTTTTAATGTTTCCATACACAGTATTTGCACTATGGCATTTTCTTGTATATATGTATTCTAGTTTGCATCTCTGTTGCTCTGATAAAATATGGCTAAATCCAATTTGGGAAAAGAAATCGTTTTTTATTTGGCTTAATGTTTACGGTCCATTGTCAAAAAAAAAAAAAAAAAAAAAAACTACACAAGAACTTAAGGCAGGAACCTGGAGACAGGAACTGAAAGTAGAGAGGCCATGGAGGGACATTACTTACTAACTTGCTTTTCACAGCTTGCTTTCTTATACAAATCAGGACCACTTGCCTGATCAGGCTGCCATCATCTGCAATGTGCTGGACCCTCATATAACCATTTTTCAAGAAAATGTCCCGGAGACCTTTACAGGCCATTCTGATGGAGGTAAGCCCTCTATTGAGGGTCCCTCTTTTTCATACATCTCTAGTGTGTGTTAGGTTGATAAGAACTAACTAGCACAATGTATTATTAGACTTTGTTCTGATTTCTCTTCCTTCTCCATTATCCTCCCTCCATGTTTCCTGTCCTTCCAGTAAGTGGTCCTTTCTCCCCCCCTAAACAGTAAATTGTCTCTTTTCTGACTTTATGTAAGATCTGTGACAAACCCTATTGTTTTGATCCTCATCCTTAAGATCTATCCTCCCCTTTCAGCGTCTTCTGCCTGTCTGTCTCTTTCTGACATACATACACACAGAGTGAGAGCGAAACTTATTTTTACATCTACATTCTACTACATTCTACAAATGAGAGAAAACCTGCAGTCTTTGTCTAAGTTTTTAACAGAAAGGCTTCCAGGTTCATTGATTTTTCTGCCAATGTAATGATTTCATTTTTTGTTATTGCTTTGTAAAATCACCTGTGTCTATGTAACTTTATCTGAGTATCACATTTTCTTCTTCTGGTCATCCTTTGCCAGACCCATATGCTGATTTCATTCTCTATCTACTGTTAATAGTGCAATGGATGCAAAAAAAGAAAGGAAGGAAGGAAGGAAGGAAGGAAGGAAGGAAGGAAGGAAGGAAGAAAAAGCATAAGAGAGAGAAGAAAAGAAAAGAAAAGAAAAGAAAAGAAACATGGCTAAGGTATCTTTGCAAAACACTGATATAGAGACCTTTAGGTATATACCTAGAAGTTGTATGGCTTGATCATATAGTAGTTCTAATTACAGGTTTTTGAGAAACCCTTAGGCTGACTTCCATAGTGGCTGAGTCAGTTTACTTTTCAAAAAGAAGTGCTTAAGTGTTCCCATTTCCCCACAGTCTCATTAGCATTTTCTGTTATTTGTCTTTTATTCTGACTGGGATGGGATGGAATCTCAAATCTGTACTAATTTGCATTTCCCTGATGACTAAGGGTGCTAAGTGGATTTTAAAGTATTTGCAATTTGTATTTCTTCTTTTAAGAATTGTCTATATCCAGTTTACTATCCGATTTACTGTTTGTACGTCTTTGTGTGCTGTGTGCATTTAATTTTTACCCTCCCTGTATTTTACTATTAATATATTTGAGGTTAATTGGAGAGCATTCATGCCAATGTATACATGTGGAGGTCAGAGAATAAGCTTTTAGAAATAAGCATTCCCATCCTATCTTTACATGGGTCCTGGATATCAAACTAAGGTCATCGGGCTTGATGGTGTAAAAGATTTTGCTTGTTTGATCCCATTTGTTAATTGGGCTTGATGGTGTAAAAGATTTTAAGTTTGTTAGATCCCATTTGTCAATTCTTGTAATTATCTCATTTGTTATTTGAGTCCTCAGGAAATATTTGCTTGTGCCTGTAGCTTAAAGAGCTTTATGTCTGGCAGTTTACAGCTTTCAGGTCTAGCATTAGGCCTCTGCCTGTAATGGTCTTAATATTTTCTGCACTTTTTGTACCACCTCCTTAGTAGTGTAGAAGCTCTTCTATGCCAGTGAGGAACAATTTTTTTCTCTGTTCTAAGGGACTTTCCATATCACCCACAGCATCAGGAATATAGTTTCAAATATTTGCTGAATAAATGGATCTATGATATTTAAGGGAATTGTATCTTATAGCAATAACAAGCAAAACGCCAAACGATGTAATCTTAGGATTATGATCTAAAGCAAAAGACTGAATGTTCTTACAATGAAATAGTATTTGTGATCATTTTTCTATCTTACAAAATGAATATGAGAGAGAAAATAAACCATTTTGTGAATTCAGTAGTGAGAATAACATATTATTCCATGGTTGCTAAATGAATGTTCAATTTAAAGCAACGATTTACCTATTCATCCTTGGTCATGTCAATTAACCTTGAACATACGAAGTTTCTCTGCAAAAATAAATGGAGGATTGTATTATATATTTTCTGTATGCCCTCCAGTCTAAAAATGTATGGCTTTTAGACAGCAAATTTCGGCCTTAGTTAGCAGCGTGTTAGTATGTATATGCTAATTCTGAAGATGTAGAGTCATCTGTTGGCCTTTTGGGAGTGCTTAAGTATGTTTTAAGTACAGATAACATCTGACTTATGTATGTTGTGTTTGCAATCTGTTCTCAGAGATGCAGAATTGGTTTTAGGATATGACAAAAAATATGTTATGTTTTTTGTGGAATTAAGATGTTGGGATAAAAGAGAAGTCGAAGAAAGGGTTTAGTTAGGTCATACATGAAAATTTGATTAAACACAAAAAAAATGATAAAAAAATTTGCCTAAACAAGAAGCAAAAACAAAATCAAAAACCAAAATCAAAACCCCCAAACAAAGAAACAAAAAAGCTTTCCTCTCCCTTACCTTCATTGACCCCTTTATACTCAAAGCACCTTTACCATCCCACATCATTAACCACAGTTACTGGTTGAAAGCCATTATAAAGCCTGGAATTCTTAGCCCTAAGAGTCAGTGGGAAAAGTGCCTACTGTGTAATTACAAGGAACTATGTTAGGATGTCCAGCACTCATCTAAAGCAATTGGGTGTTGCTGCACATCTTTATAACAGCAGCTTTGGGGAATGGAGTCAAGTAGGTTTCTGGTGCTTAAGGGCATGCCAATGTTAGTAAATTGCTGAGTTCTGGTTTTAGTGATAGACTATGTCCTAATAGTTTGCTTAGAAACAAGGAGAGCCTTTTGGTCATTGCTGCCAGACACGTGGAATCCGGATGTCACCATATACAGAGGAAGCCTAGGGAACCACTCCTCTGGGAACTCTTCAGGCAGGGCTTGTGGCCAGTGTTCACAAGTCAAAGGACAGGATCATTGGCTACCACCAAGCCTGTGGCTTTATTGGATTCTTGAGAGAAGATAATGCTGTGTCATTAAAATTGAAAATGTAATCAAATTAGTGGGAAGCCAAGATCTGGGTGTAGGGGTCATCATGACATTAGTGAGAGGAGAGACCATGGGTGCTGCGAAGGCTCGATTTCCCAGAATAGGGGAATGCAAGTCAGGAAATTGGGGGGGGGAGGAGGAGGGAGAGGGGTCATGGGACATGGGATTTTCAGAGGGGTAACTCGGAAAGGGGATGCCATTTGAAATGTAAATAAAGCAAATATCTAATAAAAAAGAAAAGCTTAGACTAACAAATAGAAAATTTTTTAAAAAGGAGAAAAGGTGGAAGGAGAAGGCACCAAGGTTGGGGAGTAGGTTAAAGTCTTCTAAAAGAGATCAGTTCCGGAGGATAGGGTGAGCACATCACTGAGAGGATGGAGAATATTGTGGAAGCAGAGCATCAATGAGGAAGCTATGGCCCCTGACTTCAAGAGAACCATCAGTCTGGTGGAGAAGAAGGATTAAGGAGAGAAGTAAAAAAATGGTGAAATCACATTGATCCTGGCTAGTTTCCCACTTTTTTTGGCATGCTATTTTCCATCAGACTAGGGCAGGAATCATGGTGTTAGAAGTTCAAGCTGTTGGAACTCTACTACTTCCCAATAATAACATACTGAGGAGGAAATTTTAAAATTTGAATATGGCACATTCAAATTACAACAGGTAATATAGCCAATTGTTACAACTAAGCTATTACATGGGTAATTCTCTTTAACCCTGTGCCAGACTCACTACTCTATCTATAGTGGTTCTTTGCAATGTACTTAGGAAGATAGGCAGTCCATAGATGGTCTTGGCTAACCGTGTCAAGGATCTTGTCTTAGTTGTGTATTTTTGGAGACAGGATGTTTTACACCCCAGGCTAGTCTCAAACTCACTATATAGGCAAGGATGATTGTGAGCTCTGTCGCACCTTTCTGTAACTCCCAAGTGTGGGGAATCAAAGAACAGAACCAAAAATATCTAACACATGTTGAAGAAAATGGAAAATCCGTAAGGAATTTTAAGAAGAAAATAGTTTTATCAAATAGATTGTATTTTATAAAGTTCTCCAACAATTAGTAAATATCAAAACCCTAATAATACACTAAAATGATTGAACAAAAATGATATGAATGCTTTCACTTTTCAGGACTTCCAGAAGAGAAAGGATAAAGGAATCCCACAAAGCTTTAAAATGCATGAAGAACTACGAAGGGAAGAAAGCTGGAGTAGTTCAATAACTCAACAGAAGTCACAGCTGGCTTCTGACCTCTGCATGCCTAGGGCAACCTCTAATGAGCAGAGTAAAATCTTTTAAGAACAGAATTATGATCTGAAACCCCCATGAAAATCTCTGTTAACTTCAAATAATTCTGATAAGGCAATTAGGAAGAGTAAATAATACAGGAATAAGACTAATATTTTCATCATCTCAGTAGGATCCTAGTTCATATGTATATTTAAGTTTTATTCTTACTATTATTACCGGAGAACTATAAATCTACTTCTTTATAGATTCTTCTCTTCTGGAAATTTCATATGTGTAAAATTATACAATATGTATTCATTTGCAGAAGCCTTACCACAGTGGTTTATAGATCAATCCATATTGTATCATAAGTGAATATTTTATTCTTTTCGTGTCTGACAGTTATTTCATCACATAGCTATTCTACAAATAGAAGACTTAAGCTGCCAAGCATAAAATGTAACACAGTCAATCTTGTGTAGTGATGTGTACCTGCTATTCCAGCATAGAGGAGGCTGAGGCAGGAGGACCAGAAATTGGTGACCTGCCTCACACAAAAAGTAGTTGGGAGAAGAACAGAACCAAATGGGAGAAACACAAACTCCGAATTATAACTTTAAATGAAAAACTTAGTGGATGATCTCACTAGTACACTGGCGATGATACAGGCAACAGGCAGTAAACTGGAAATAAAACAGTAAATATTTTATAACACAACAAACATCAAAACAAGGAAGACAGAATATGGAAACGAGATAAAGAAACAGAGCTTTGGAGATGTGTTACACAAATCTCAAACAAGTGTAATTTGAGCCCCTAAAGGAAACTAAAAATGAAGACTAGTGTCAAAAATATATTTGAGTGCATACCATGATTCACCTTTTGAGTCAGGGTTACCTCACTTAGTATGATGTTCTCTAGCTCCATCCATTTGCCTAAGAATTTCATGAATTCATTGTTTCTAATGGCTGAATAGTACTCCATTGTGTAGATATACCACATTTTTTGTATCCATTCCTCCATTGAAGGACACCTGGGTTCTTTCCAGCTTCTGGCTATTATAAGTAGGGCTGCTATGAACATAGTAGAGCATGTATCCTTATTACATGGTGGGGAATCCTCTGGGTATATGCCCAGGATTGGTATAGCAGGATCTTCTGGAAGTGAGGTGCCCAGTTTTTGGAGGAACCGCCAGACTGATTTCCAGAGTGGTTGTACCAATTTGCAACTCACTAATAAGTGGATATTAACCTAGAAAACTGGAATACCCAAAACATAATCCACACATCAAATGAGGTACAAGAAGAAAGGAGGAGTGGCCCCTTGTTCTGGAAAGACTCAGTGAAGCAATAATAGGCAAAACCAGAATGAGGAAGTGGGAAGGGGTGGGTGGGAGGACAGGGGGAGAGACGGGGGCTTGCGGGACTTTCGGGGAGTGGGGGACTAGAAAAGGGGAAATCATTTGAAATGTAAATAAAAAATATACCGAATAAAAAAAAAGAGCTTCACAATCATGCAAAGAGGGACATCTTTATTCTGGAGATGTTAACAGAAAAACTAAGATTCATTCAACTTGTAATTTTCCTAAAGAAATGGATCATTACAAATTGTGCAGACATCTGTGTTATTGCATCTGGCCACACAGTCCAGGTGTCCAGCTCCCTCAATTTGAAGCTTTAGTTGGCCTGAAACAAAGTTTAGCACTATTTTCCCCTCTATTTCTTTTTTAAATTTACTGATGCCATTCTGGATAAATTCTTTTTTCCTGAATTGATGGGATTTTTTTTTTTTTTTTATAAAATAAGTTTTCAAAATGTCTTTTTTTTAATGTTGTAAAATGAGATATTACAAATAAAGATATACACAAACTCAAAAAAATATATATTTGAAGGAATGATACCTGGAAACTTCTCACACTTGGTAAAAAATAAATTAACATGTGTAGGAAGCTTTAGGAACCTAAAGCAGAGCAACTCTGAGAAAAATATGCCAAGGTGGATCATAATCAAAAAGTCCAAAGACAAAACATTTCTGAAAGCAGGTGTGTAAAGTAGAAATTATATATGGAATAGCAGCTCAAGCACCCATGCATCAGAAACCATGAGAAGAAATGGAAACCAAGGTTTAAAAATAATGCAATCCAGGCAGCATATAAGACCAAAACTAGTTATGAATACATCTTTAAAACCTATTGTTAGCATGTTAACATTCCTTCTAGGCTCCACCCAACAGTTACCTAGCAACACCCGGGTAGGTGTCTGGCTTACTATAAAAAGACTGGCCTCTCTCACTCTCTCTGACGTTTTTTGCTCTCTGACCCTAATCCCTCTCTCTGTCTTCTCCCTTTCTCCCTCTGCCCCCTCTCTCTCCATGTGTTCCCAAACAGCCTCTCTCCTCTCCTCTCCTCTCTCCTTTCCTCTCTTCTCTTCTCCTCTCCTCTCCTCTCCTTCCCTACCTTACCTTTCCTTACCCTTCCCTCCTCCCCATCTGACTTTCTCTGTCTCCTATATTTCTCTACTTCTCCTTTCTCAACCCCCTTTCCCATGTCCCAAAATAAACTTCATTTTATACTAGAACTCTCAGGTGGCTGGTACCTGTGGAGGAGGATGCTTTAGCATGGGCCTGCTAAGTCACCCCCCTCTGCTGCATCACACTGAGTTGTACAAAACATATCACCCATTCTTAAGGGGCCTGGGGAGAGGGCTCATCAGACAAGAGTCCTGACTGATCTTCCAGAGGACCTGAGTTCAATTCCCAGCAACGACATGGTGCCTCACAACTATCTGTAATGAGATCTGATGATCTGATGCCCTCTTCTGGTATGTCTGAAGAATTAAACTATAATCGTGAATCAGAAGAACTGATGTTGTTAATCTGTGAGTTTCATAAAACATTGATGTATAGATTCAACTAGGTTACATTTGAGAGCATAGGATACAGAAAGCATGTTCACAGATATATATGGAAATGCAGTGAAACTAGTGGAACCCAGTTTCAAAAAGAAAAAAAAATCTGAATCATACTAGTTGCATTCAAGACTAACTATAAAGTGTAATCACATTAGCATTGGTAAAAGCATACCCATGAAAGTCATTGATGCAGGTTCATGGGATCTAAACTTTACTTTTGTGCATATGATATTGAGTATTTAACCCAGGGCCTCTCCAAGTGCTAGTTAAGTGTACTATCACTGATCTCCATCCTCACTCTTTTTTCTTTCAGTTTGAGTTTGAAAGTTATTGTGTAGCCCATGCGTCCCTTGAACTTGTGATCCTTCTGGATTGATCTTCAGAGTAGCTGAAATTACTGGCATAGGCCACCGTATCCAGAAAACAACAACAATAACAACAACAACAACAACAAAACGGAACTTTTTCTCAAAGTTATATCTACTTAATTCCTTTGTTTTGTACACTTAAACATACCCAGTAATTGCTTTTGTATGAAAAGAAACTTAAAGGATTGATCTACAAACATTAAAAGGGGACTTCCTAAAAATAGCTTACAAGCTGTGATCAGGCTAGACCAATAATAGTTGTCTATCTTCCCTTGCTATACTACCGATTCAAGTCCTTCCTACATGACAGGAAAGGCTACAAGGCTGGATGCCTCAGTTGCTCTTCCAGGGAAGAGCATTCCAGAGATGTAGGTTCTAATACCAGTGAAAGAATTCCTCAATGGCATCATAGGTCAGCTTGCCAGAAGGGCTGAAGTGAAGCAGGCAAAGAGCAAATGCTTCTTTCTCCTAAGTCCTTTTACATGGACTAGAAGGTGTGACCCAGACATAAGGTAGGTGTTCTGACCTCATATGTTCCAGGTTTAGGGTAGTTCTTCCTGCCTCAATTGATCCAACTGAAACTTAACTCTCATAGGTATGACTAGATGCTTGTGTTTTAGTCAATCACCTGTAGTCAAATTGATAACCACAATTTGCCATCACAGCTGTTTTTAAGTACATATGCCCAAGTGTCAGTGATATTAATATTGCACACACCCAGAATGTTTTGGCCTTGAGAAACAAGTTGCTTGCCAAGATGTGGTAGCTAGTGATGTCATCCAAACATTTGAAAGGTGATGGCAAAACAGTCAGGAATTCAGCATTAGCTTTCAGTACATTTTGAGTTCAAGGTTAGTCTAAATTATCCTTGAGACACAGATACACAAACAAGAAATTGAAACAAAACAGTAATGCATCTCTCTAACCAATATTTAGTAGAGGGAAACTGGAGGACTGAGAATTCAAGGCCAGCTTGGGTAATTTAGTAAAATCTTCTCAAAGAAAGAATGGAGGAAGGAAAAGCAGAGTATCTGTTGTCTCTTGCCTCAGACCATTTCTACTACTAGAGCAAACAAACAAACAAACAAAAATCTCAGCATTTCAGTTCTTTTACAAGGCATCAACTTTATCACTTGCTTTTATAATCTAAAAGGGAATATTGAAGTGAACAGGCATTCAGTCAACAGCACCTTCCCTTGCTACACTACCAATTCAAGTCCTTCCTACATGCAAAGTATGTTCAGCCCATCCCAGAAGGTTCAAACTTCTTGACTCATTTTAGCATCAACTCCAACATCTAAATTCCAAAGTCTAATGGAAATAGCATATAAATCAGACTAGCCTCAAAAGATATGCTTTAATCTAAGGGAAATGACTCTACTACAGCCGTGACCCTATTAAATAATAAAAATGTGTATGTAAGTAAACAACGATAGTTAAAAAATGAACATATTGAGTACTCATATCATAGTTTGCAATACTAGTCTCTAAAAAAGGAACCAATGATCCATGAGCCATGGCTACTTAAGTCTGAGGAAGGAAATAGTCAAGATATGCCTAGAGCTTCTTTATGATATCAGGAACTGGGGATACATTTAAATAAAAAGCAGGCAAACAAAATACATGTTAATGGCTAGGTCTGTGAGTATTTAAACAACAAAACAAATAAAATAGTGTCAATATATAATATAAGGGCTCCTATTGATATAAATAATACTGAAAGTAACATAAATAGGACTTTCAAGATGGCTAAGTGGGTAAAAATGATTGCTGTCAAGCCTATCAACCCAAACTTGAATATCAGAATCTACATAATAGAAGTAAAAAGTTCTAATTACCCCAAGTTCTTCTCTGACCTCCAAACCTGCATCATGGACCACATGCATACATGCAGATACACAAACACAACACAACAAAAAAAGAAATATATTTCATTTTGAAGAAGAAAATAGCATGAATCAAAACAAAATTTTGTTTAGTTTTGTAGTACCCTAAAGCAGCCAAATTTTAAAAAATGCATACTTTGTGAATTTATTAATATAAAATAAAAGTGTAACCTAAGATGTAGTGAGATAAAGCAAGTCAGTAGTTGTCTGGAAGTGGATGTTGCAGATAGGGTAGTTTACAAAGGTATTTAAATAATCCCTTTGGGCAGATTGAAATATTTGCTGTCTTAATCATGGTATGGTTGGATGTAAAAAATAATTCAATTCAAGGATTCAAATTGCTAAGTCTGTTTTAACTCAAACACAATTCAATAACATTTAAAAATATAATCTGACAGGCTTTATCTAGAATTCTTGTCACTACATCACAGTTGTCTCTCTGGAATAAGGATGGAACCTCTAAGGATGGTGAATAGAGAGAAAGGAATTACTATTTATAAGGTGATTCATTAATTAGGATCTTCCAGGTCGTAAATCATAGTATCAGGTCAGACTTCAAACAATACACTAAACATATAAAATACCTCTTTTTATAGGTCCTGACTAACTGAATATCGAAATTTCATATACTTGAATCCCTAGTAATTTGAATTCGTCCACAGGGCCTATGACTAAGAAGAGCATATAATACACACATTGTATTTAGAGGTAGACATAAATCCTTAGAGTGATGAAAAGTGACATTTGTGAGCTGACATAAGGCAGACATCTAATGGTAAGTACAATTCACAAAGACTCAATATAGCATATGAGTTCTTTATTTTAAATATAAGTAGCTTCACAATAAAGAAAATTTAAGAAATTAGCTAAGAGAAATAATTATTAAATTTTGTATGAATTCATAAGGATATTTTTCCTTTTGTTCTTTTTTATTAGATATATTCTTTATTTACATTTCAAATGTTGTCCCTTTTTCAGGTTTCCCACCCCATGAAAATCCCCTAACCCACCCCCCTCCCCCTGCTCACTAACCCACTCACTCTGCTTCCCTGTCCTGCCATTCCCCTACACTGGGACATTGAGCCTTCTCAGGACCAAGGGCCTCTCCTCCCTTTGATGTCCAACAAGGGCATCCTCTGATACATATGAGGCTGGAGCCATGGGTCCCTCCATGTGTACTCTTTGGTTGGTGGTTTAGTCCCTGGGAGCTCTGGGAGTACTGGGTGGTTCAAATTATTGTTCCTCCTATGGAGTTGCAAACCCCTTCAGCTCCTTGGGTCCTTTCTCTAGCTCCCCCCTTGGGGACCCTGTGCTCAGTTCAATGGCTGGCTGAAAGTATCCTCCTCTGTATTTGTCAGGCACTAGCAGAGCCTCCCAGGTGATAGTTATATCCAGCTCCTGTCAGCAAGCACTTGTGGGCACCCACAATAGTGTCTGGGTTTTGTAACTGTATATTGGATGGATCCCTATGAGGGGCAGTCTTTCCCTCAGTCTCTGCTCCACACTTTTTCTCTGTATCTCCTTCTGTGTGTGTTTTTTCTAGTGGGCCAGTGAGATGGGTTACAATGTTATGGTACTTGCCAGCAAGTCTGACAACCTGAGTTTGATGCCTGGGATCTATATGATGGAAAGACAGAATAAATTCTCACATGCTATACTCGGACTTCCATGCAAGACCTCTTTTTTACACACACACACACACACACACACACACACACACACACACACACACACACACAAATAAATATAATAAAGTTCTTTCTACAAATGCCTACATTTTTATAGATTATATATATACATATATATAATCTATAGAGTAAGACATGTGTAAAACATTTTACATACATAAACATGTGCATGCACACACATATACACACACATATATACATGTAAGAGAGAGACAGAGAGAGACACAGAGAGAGAGAGAGAGACAGAGACAGAGAGATTGAGAGGAAGGTTTTCTTTTTAGTCCTGGCTCTCCTGATACTAGCTCTATAGACTAGGCTAGCCTCAAACTCACAGAGATCTACCTTTTTCTGCCTTCTAAATGCTGGGATCAAAGGATGTAGCACCACCAACTGGCTGATTACAGGTTTTTTTTAACTCTAAAGAGAGGATCCTGCCATAGACACTAATCCAAGATGCCGAACACATTTATTTTAGTTTTTTTTTTTTTTGGGGGGGGGCATCTTTCAACGGCAAGAAACAATAGTCTTTAAAATTATAGTGCCTACATTATTTTGTTGGATACCGTGTAGAAGAATCCAAAATTCTATTAGTATTTATTTTATTGAAGCAAGAACACTTGAAGTGATTTTTACCTCTAGTACAACATGTACAAATAACACATGTACAAATAACATATTGTTGCATTTACTGTCACAATATTATACAGCAGGTCTGTAGATCTTAACTTGGAATAGTTTGCGCATTAATTATCAATCCTCTTCTCTTCCACATAGGCCCTGACAATCTGTGATTGGCTTGTTTCATGTAGTTTAATCTCAGGATCATCATGGTATTCTGTATCATAAAGTTTCATCCTTTGTAAACTCTGCATGATATTATGCATTTTTAACTATCTGTTTATGGATATATAAACAAACATATACTCATATATGTGAGGTGTGGATCTTCATTTATGCTGTTCCTGGGACCAGTTTATGAGCTGGGTATTATTCCATGCTGTGTCACACTGTAGGACTGATGTTTTCTTCAATATACAAATAGAAATATGTTAATGGTTTGTTGAAAATCTCATAACTTCTCAATATACACATGCACTTTATAGTTTCCTGGTCCATACCTATTGAAATTCTTGGCATCCTTTGTGTGTCTCCAACAATTGCCTTTGTTCTTCACTTAACTATCTACTGAGCTACACCCTCCTCAAGAAAAACCTCCCTGAATATCCTATGTAAAGAAACAGTTCCTGCCTGTTTCCTCTGCTCCCTTTAATCTTCTTCTTATGCCTGTTCATGGTTTTGCTTCTTGTTAGGCTTTAATGGAGCAACTCTCCTATGTTGAATTTAGGTTGAATTAAAAATTAAAAATCAAACCCACAAATATTTGAAAACCGCTGTATTAAATATCAAGAGGCTCAACAGACATGTCCTAGATTTATAAAATGAGTGAGCTTACATTGAATAGGTAGAGAAACATTAAGCAACAGGTTATATTTCTACAGAATTTTGAAAATTATTCCTTTTCCTTTTTTAGATTACCTCATCCCCCTCATCACTTTCCCATCTTTAGTCCCATCCATTTCCTTCTCCTTGCTCCTATCTCTCTTTCAGATTCATGGCCTCTTTTTCATTACTTGTTTTACACACACACACACACACACACACACATTCCTAAACACATATGTACAAACTTTTCAGTCTGTATTATGCTACATATGTGTGTGTGTGTGTGTTGTGAGATTGTGTCTCCTAGGAATGTCAAAATCTACACCAATGAATTATCACCAGCATGACTGCCCAAACATGATCTGAACAAGAACAACACTATTTATGCTATGGCCATTGATGACTGGGGTCGGGGGGGGGGGGGGCGCAGGAAGCCTCAGTCATAGACAAAGAACTACAAATGCCTAAAGACCACTGTCAGCAGAAGTAGTCTTCCTGAGGGAAGACTATGTTGTGGATAGCCCTGGGCTTGTATTTTGATCCCAATTCTACTCCTCAGAGGGGCTGTAGATGAGGAGTTGCCTTGTGAAATTTCTCCCCACCTTAAATTTTTTTTTTGGGAGGGAATAATTTCACTTGAACACTTTTATTCTGTTTTTAAAATTTAGAAAACTTACAAAGTAAACAATTGAACACATAATCAGATACTGTTACCTTCTAGAAAAATAGAAATAATTCAAGAGATGGCAGACATCAAATGAATGACACAGAAGTCTAGCTTCAGCTTAATAGGCGTGATAAATACTAGTTTTTCATTTTTTCTTTTTATTACATATTTTCTTTATTTACTTTTCAAATGCTATCCCCCTTCCTAGTTTCCCCTCTGAAAACGATCCCATCCCGCCTACCTCTGCTCACCAACTCACCCACTCACCCACACCTGGGATTTCCCCTACCCAGGGGCAATGAGCCTTCACAGGTCCAAAGAACTCTCCTCTCATGTTGAGCCAGGCCATCCTCTGCCACCCATGTGGCCAGAGCCATGGGTCCCTCCATGTGTACTCTTAGGTTGGTGGTTAAGTCCCTGGGAGCTCTGGGTGGGTGGTTCATAATGTTGTTCCTCCTATGGGGCTGTAAACTCCTTCAGCTCCTTGGGTGTTTCTCTAGCTCCTCAGTTGGGATTCTGTGCTCAGTTCCAGGGTTGGCTAAGAGCATCCCTCTCGGTATGTGTCAGGCACTGGCAGGGCCTCTCTGGGTTCTACTGGATCCATGGTTCCTCATGTGCTTTTCCATGTGTGCTATGAATACTTACCAATCATAGAGAATTTTAATTTCTGTGTTGGGGGTTGTGTATTGCATTCCTATCACTAAAGTATAATTTAGGAAAGGTTATTGTGTGAATAAAGTGGCCCTTCTCTTGGGGTGCAAACTGCCAGGGATCTGCCTGCACCCAGAAACCACCTTAACTTTTCAAATAAAGGCTCAAGCCAATGATTGGCCAGGAGGAAGTGGGAGGAGCTGAGGGTCTAGGGGTGGAGCCACGGGGGATCAACAAGAGATAGGAGCTTGTGGCCTGGAGAAACAGCAACTTATATGGGATAATATAGATGGAAATAGAGTAGTGTAGTGGGAAATCTGCCCAATTCAGGCTTGTGGCTTGTTTTGTTAACTCATTGAGCTGAGATTTCTTTTACTGGGGAATTGGGTTGGAAACAAAGTAGCAACAGAAGAGCACATCAATTCATCATCTAATACCAAATGACTAGCCCTGAAAACGTATACATATAGCATTTCACACCATTCTAAATACATACATAAATGCCATCATGATTAAGTCATGCCATCACAGCTAGCTTCGGGGGAGCTAGCACTATGTTAATTTCACAAGTCAGAAACACAGCCTGTGAGTGATTCAGGAGTGTGTGGTCAGCTAATAGAATGTTTTCTGGTTCTAGAAGTACAGTATTAGTAAGGGGAGCACCCTTATAGAAGCAGGGTGTAGGCAGGGTTGGGATAGGGGGTTTGTGGAGGAGAAACTTGAAAGGGAGCAACATTTGAAATGTAAATGAAATGTCCAATAAAAATTTTTTAAAAAGTTCATATTTTTTTGTGAACAACAACAAAAATTATCCTCATTTCTTTGTTCCTCCAAAACCCAATGTTACTTAATAGTTTTTTAGTCTATCATTTATTTTTTCTGCAGTTCACATGTATTCCTTGTATTGCCTTGTTTCTGCAACTAAAACTGCATAGTTCAGTGTCCAGGGAAACAGGATAATGTAGTCGTATTGGCGTAGATAAACATTTTTTTCCAAAGAAGTTATTAGATGCTTGTACCAGATTGAAAAAAAAGGATTTACATAAATGGTGTTTTATTACGGAATTATAAGGTAACTGAAGAGGAGATTGAATTTAGCAGATTGAATCTGGCAGCTTAATAGTAATCAATGTGCCAGACCAAGTTACTCTGTGCCAGACACATTGCACCACAACAAACCTGTTGACAGATGATGAATAGAGTCCCCTTGTCTTTACATGTCCCTATGCTCATCAAACATAAGGACAAATTTTATTTTATTTTCATAAATAGCATTCAATTTTTAGAGATACTTGCATTCTTTAATAGTATGTTCTATCTAATACTGTCACTTAACAATATTTAAAATTAGAAACATGGCCCCAGCTTTCAGGAAACAGGCAAGAGGATTGTTAAGTTTGAACCACCATACTGAGCTACGGAGCAAGACCTTAGCTAAAAGGTAAAACAAAACAAAACAAAACAAACACACACACACACGCAAAGACAAAAACACAGAACAAATAGGTTTGGATAAGAAACAAAGACATTAAATCTTTCTCAGAACTTTAAAGAAGGGAGGGGTGTTGTGGTGCATGCCTTTAATCCCAGCACTCAAGAAGCAGAGGCAGATGGAACTCTGAGTTGGAGGCCATCCTGGTCTATAAATGGTAGTTCAGAATAGCCAGGGCTCTGTTACACAGAGAAACCCTAAACTGAAAAACAAAAACAAACAAAGAAACAAACCCTGCCTCCAGGCAATGTGAAGATACTCTATTACTGCACAGGCAATGTTTGTCTGGTACTCTGTGCATTTGCCATTTACTTGGTTTTACCTTGCCTCAAATTCTGAGACCACTTCCATTTTCATGCAAAAGAAATGGGAAAGAAAGTAATGACATCTGTTGAGTTCTTTCACTGTGTCAAACACATAATCTAAAGAAAGATATTTGGTTCCTCACAGCTGCACAACTGGTAACCTAGGTATGACACATATGATACTATTGTCAATAATTTGTGACTAGTTGAATAAATAGGCAGAGTAGATCCTATTATTCTAATTTGCAACTGACAAAACCTATGTTCCAAGGTGTCAAATATACTGCTTACACACATAGTAAACTTCTTTCACTCTTCTATTTTTATTTCTTAAACCTTGAGAAATTCTTGAAGGCCAACCTTAATCGCCACAAGCCTAAATCTTATGAAATTCTGCTCTGTCTGGCTCTTCTCTCTTCTTCTTCCTCCTCTTCCTCCTCCTCCTTTTCTTCTCCTCCTCCTACTCCTTTTGCTCCACCGTTCATCCAATCTGTAGAGATAAGCACTCTGTAGGATTTGTGTCTTCTTGCCTGTTCTTTTTTTTGTGACCATTGAACCCATTCACTGTTGCTGTATTTCAGGTTTGAATGTTAGTCATTTCTGCATGGATTCAATTAGCAGAAATACATGTGTTATGTTTAGATGTGTAGTCTGATCTCCCTACTTAGCAACTGAGTGTTTTTATTGCAGGATCATCTTGTCTTTGCTACCATCAGCAAGAGTGTGTTACTGTTGTTTATAATAAGGGTATTGTTCTAGCTGAGTTTTAAAGAATCAAATCTTTTCTGTTTGAGTTGCAAAGTATACACTTGGGGAAAATGACAGATGGTACTATGCAGCAACTGTTTTATGACTGTGTTGGCAATTGAAAGGGTAACTCTAGCAGCAGTATACACTAAAACTGATAAATGCATTGTAAATGGAAGCAACAGACAATCTAAGAACTGACAACCGCTTGTCTCCACTCTGATTTGATGTGGTACTGATGTGAGAACTGTGCTGTTTCTGGAGGTAACCTATCTTAATAGATCTTGAGTTTATCATCCCATTTCTCCTTGCTCGGTGTCTTGCAGTAGTTTAGCTTTTACAATGAAAGATCCGTGGTGATTTCATTTTCAGCAAATTGCTCCAAAGTGTTCTGTATTCAGACCATTTAACTGTTTCTTCAGTATGCCATTTTTAAGAACAAGCTACTACTACTATGTGATCATGTTCCCTTATCGTCCTTATTCGATATTGAATGTTTTTATTGCCATTCCCCCACCCCAATAATCTCCAATCTCATTAGTTCTACTGATGAGATTTTTATCGTATTCTCCTACTTCCCTACTTGTACTTGGATCCATGCTATCCCCTTATTAAATAAAATAAGCCACTATTTCATTACTACCTTGTTAAGACTAGAAAGAAAATTGTCAGCCCAGGAGATAAACTTCCTGACTTTTTTCATCTTTCTACATTCACTTCTGGGCTTTGAAATATTTTGAAGTTATAAAACCACAATGAGTGAGGTCTCTCTCTCTCTCTCTCTCTCTCTCTCTCTCACACACACACACACACACACACACACACACACAATTGGACTATTGAACTTTTGCTGGCTTTTCCACTTTGCTTCCTAGTTTTGTCTGCCTCATTGGCCTTTTCTGAAAATTTCCGAAGGCACACTGTCAAACTGTAAACTGTTACCGTTGCTTAATTCCTTGAGTAAGCTTTTTTTCTTGCTTTTCTTTAAGTCAGTGTTTATTGAGAAAAAAACAAAGCAAAACATTGCCATCATGTCTTTGCCCTAGGAAAAAAATCTTTTCGAGACTGGTAGATCTTGTTTCCCACCATGTCCCATTAGTCTGACATATCTTGCTACCACAATAACCTCCTACTTTCAATGTCAGTCTCTCTACCCTTCCCACAAATATGACCACTCATCTGCAGAATTGTTCATTCCGTTCTCTGAAAGTGGCTAACTCCTAAATTTACATGCCATTTCTCTTCCACATCCCTTATTTTCAGGATTTTTCAAAGAGTCAGCTACATGGCAGGGAGATGGCTCAGAGGTTTAGAGTACTTGCAGCTCTTTCAGAGGACCCTGGCTTGATTTGCAGTGTCTCCTTGGTGGCTGACAATCCTGTGTAACTGCTGCTCCAGGGGGATCCATTGTCTTGGTCCTGACCTCCTCCAGTACCAGGTGCCAATGCACAGCACAAAGATACATGCAGGAGAACAGTCATACACAAATTGGTAATTGTAAAAAGTTAAAACAACAGTGTTTTCATCTCTTATTATTTGTTTCAACTGCTTAAAATCTCCCATCTAAGGTTCACAATTGTTCCAGAATTCTCTAAAGTTCCAATGTTCTGATATTATTGTGTCTAATGACTTCTCCAATTATCATCTTAGGTCCTTCTCTAGGCCCATGACTGATGATTACCATAAGCTCATGTTTTTGTCTATTTATTGATAACTGCTCTATTCTGGACTTCTTTCTATGTGAACATCTGAGGTATATTATAAACTTCTGCATAGGGAATTGAAAGCACAGTTCCCACAGATCTGTACTGCTATGTGCAATGGCTCATATCTGGAATCTCATTCTTTGGGATTGTAATAAGTCGAAGGCCATACTGTTCAGTACTGTGAGTTTCAATCCTATCCTTGTTATACTGTCAGACACAGTCATCCAAAATAAAAAAAAAAATAACCAAACAAGAGCAGATTTATACTCAAATGTTTATGGGAGTTTATTCAAAACCTGGAATCAGCACAAGTGTAGTATAATGAGTACCCAGACAATGAATAAACCACTCATTATCAGACTCACAACATGGATATTTTTATGAAGCATTATGTAACATGAAAGGACCTGAACACAGAAAATGGCATAACTGAGTGTTCAACTTACAGCTTTGACATATCCATGGTTACAGCTGATGCAAGTAACTAAGACTGGGAAAGAGTAGTGACTACTGAGGGACAAAAGGAAGTGCTCCGTTACTGTGGGAACATTCTGTGTAATTATTGTAGTGAGAAGCCATGCAATTCAATACATTTTTCTTTCACGGAAATTTTAAAATGTGACTGTATACAAATCATACTTCAATAAAATGCACAGATATTTTTAAGAAGTCAAAAATGATACAATGTTTTATTTTTAATTTAAAAAATTCAGGTTGATTTATTTTTGTGCTACTAAAATCAAAGACTTTTCTTCAATTAACTTGCACCCTCAGTCCCTTTTCCAATCTTAAGATTAAAGAATATCTAATGCAATAATTTCATATCCTTATATATTCTCACAAAATACCAACTTTATATTCATTCTTTTCTCCAGTTCTATTTTATTGCCAGATAGATTATAAAATTAGCTTTTACTCTACCATTGAATTTAATAACATTTCTTATATAGAATATTCTCTACAAGTACTTGATTTATTGATTCTGTTATTCTTGGGGAGTATCTGTCATCTAAAATCTTCCCACCAGACAGATGAAGTGATATATTATTTAAACATCTGCTGCTAGATAAATGTAAATGAAAAATGCTGTTCCTCTTTAATTGTGTGAATTCCTTGTCCTATATATGCTGTTGTTATTTACCTATAAAATTGGGAAAGTAACAATACACCATTAAGTCCTATAAATTAAACATTGTGCCTCCAAGTAGTTAGCATGCATAAATCAAATGCCAAAGGCATTGAAATTAATGGAATTGATGTATCTGTTTGTTAGTTAGTTTGTTGTTGCAGTGCTGTAATCTAACCCAGTGACTCCTGCACTCTACTTCTGAGCTACACCTACAGGTCTACCGACTTTTTAAATAAAAAGTTATTCAACCACCCAAACAACACAGACTATTGCCAAAGTTATTGATTCTTCTGTACAAACTGATGGTAAAGCCCTATTGCTAAATACAATAACTACACAACTCATTGAACATAGAGAAGTTATTCTGGGATGGCCTCCCCTTCCTCATTTGATGCCCAGTCTTCCTACTGGAGGTGGGCTCTATTCCTTTCCTCTCCCTACTGTAGGGAATTTCATCTAAGGTCCCTCCCTTTAAGTCATGAGAATCTCTCACCTCCCAGGTTTCTGGAGCATTCTGGAGCATTCCCCAACCTCCTGTCTCCTAAGGTTGCCTGTTTCCATTCACCTGCTGGCCTTCAGGGCTTCAGTCTTTTCCCCTCACCTGATACTAGATCAGGTTCCCATCTCCCATCCATTCCCTCCTTCCCCCAGTCCACTTTCCCTCCCAGATCCCTCCTGCTCTCCCACTTTTGATTGCTTTCTTCTCCCTCCCAAGTGGGACTGAGGCATTCTAACTGGGGTGCTTGAGTTTGTTGACCCTTTTGAGTTTTGTGAACTGTATCTTGGGAACTCTGTACTTTTCTTGGCTAACATCCACTTATTAGTGAGTACATACCATGCATATCCTTTTGCTTCTGTGTTACCTCACTCAGGATATTTTCTAGGTCCATCCTGCAAAACTCAGGATGTTCAAGCTCATAACAGCTGAGTAGTATCCCATTGTGTAAATGGACTACATTTTCTGCATCCATTCTTCTGTCATGTGACGTCTGGGTTGTTTCCAGCTTCTGGCTATCACAAATATGGCTGCTATGAACATAGTGGAACTCATGGCCCTGTGGCATGATCGGTCATCTTTTGGGTATATTCCCAAGAGTGGTATAGGTGGGTTTTCAGGTAGATCTATTTCCAATTTTCTGAGGAACCTTCATATTGCTTTCCAGAGTGGTTGTACCAGTTTGCAATCCCACCAGCAATGGAGGAGTGTTCCTCTTTCTCCACATCTTTGCCAACATGTTTTGTCACTTGAGATTTTGATTTTAGCCATTCTGATTGATGTAAGGTGGAATCTCAGGGTCATTTTGATTTGCATTTCTCTGATCACTAAGGACTTTGAACATTTCTTTCTTTTTTTTTTTTGTTTTTTGTTTTTTTTGGATTTGGTTTTTTTTTCAAGACAGGGTTTCTCTGTATAGCCCTGGCTGTCCTGGAACTCACTCTGTAGACCAGGCTGGCCTTGAACTAAGATATCTTCCTGCCTCTGCCTCCCAGAGTGCTGGGATTACAGGCATGTGCCACCACTGCCCTGCTGAACATTTCTTTAGGTGTTTTTCTACCATTCAAGATTCCTCAGTTGTGAAATCTCGGTTTAGATCTATACCCCATTTTTTGATTGGGTTGTTTGGTTTTTTGGTGATTAGTTTCTTGAGTTATTTATATATTTTGGGTATTAACCCTCTATTGGATGTGGGGTAAGTGAAGATTTTTTTTCCCAATCCGTAGGTTGCTGATTTGTCTTATTGACTATGTCCTTTGCCTTACAGAAGCTTTCCAGTTTCATGAGGTCCCATTTATCAATTCTTGATATGAGAGCAGGAACCATTGGAGTTTTGTTTAGGAAATGTCCCCCCTGTACCAATGAATTCAAGGCTCTTTCCCACTTTCTCTTCTATTATATACATTGTATCAGGTTTTATGTTGAGGTCCTTGATCCACTTGGACTTGGGCTTTGTGCAAGGTGACAACTATGGTCTATTTTCATTTTTCTATATAAAGACAGCCAGTTAGCTAAAAAGTAACCATATTCATAATCCAGATATCAGAGGTCTCTGGACAACCTTTGAGATAACCTTTGATGATAACAAAAGTAGTTAATATATTTCTATCATGCTCTATAATACGTGATGCAATATAGCTCACATCATATTCTATATAAACGAAATGGTATTGAAATGAAACCATGATTATTTGCTGATGTATATTGGTGGATTCTCTCTTAATACAGCTGAAGGATTGCTTGAATACTTGTGATAGATATAATAAAATCAAGTAGTTCCTAAAACCTCATTCTCCAGTGAAAAAAAAATTTGATCTCTTTGTCTATGTTATAATCAATTTCTAGAGACCTTGATGAAATTTGAGAAGCCAAATTTGCTATCTTTTATAGTATATTATTTGATTAATACTAATATTCCAAATGTAAATATTTTGAAAACCCACATGGTAAAAGGGGTAAACTGACTCCTGAACGTTGTCCTCTGAAACCCATATACTATGCGTGTACAGTTCCCACAGATAACAGAGGAAAAAGGAGGGGAAGAATAATAATAGAAAGCAAATAAGAGATTTCAAATGTATATATGTGTATACAAATATATCTACCATATATTTATTTACATACATATATGCAAATATACTGGGAACTCTTGGCTAATTTTATAAGTAGGCAGATATCAGATTATCTGACTAAGAAAATGCAATAGAGATAGTTGGTGATGATCCTTTCCTAGGGACCATACTCGGAGTTGTTAGAAAGATATAGTTAGCTCTTTTTAATTTTTAATGAATTATTTATTAATCTGAAGGAGTCAGAGAACAACCAACAGGAATGTGTTTTCTTCTCCTACCTTTGGACCTTGGGGATGGAATTCATGTCTACGGGATTGATGGTAAAATACTTTATCAATTGAGAAACCTCTCCGATCGAAGTTCTAGGTAACTCTTGATTTAAAATGAGCACTAAGAACTGGAGAGTTGGCTCAGCAGTTAAGAGTACTGGTCATTCTTCCATCAAAGGTTATCTCAAGGGTTTTACAGAGGCTTGTGATATCTTGATCATGAATAGCAGTTATTTTTTTTCTTGAAAAGTAAACCTACTATTCATGTAAGAAAATAAACATTGAATAACTTTTTCTTTTATTGAAAATAAAAATCTGGGCTGGAACGATGGCTCAATAGATCACAGCAGTTGTTGCCCAGAACTCATCACCCAACCAGCCACCCATTCCTAGCACCCACAGTGCTTTCAACTCTCTCTAATGCCAATGCCAATTGATCTTAATCCATTTTGTCACCTCTGATGACACCAGGCATAGAAATGTCCACAGATAGGCACTCTAAGTCTTCTATAGAATGATGTTTAAATGAGGGAATAAATACCCATAAGAAATACATGATTTCGTTGCTCTGAATAAATTTGGGAAATATTTCATTAAATAATGTAATTAGTGTAGATTGTGAGACATTTCAAACCTTTTGATTTATAAATACACACCAAATGTCATAATATAAGTAATAAATTAGTCAACGATCCCAATACTTATTTTATTCTTTGGCCTTTCGTATCTATTGGCATTTTGTAGAATTAATAATCTGTAAGAAATGTTGATAAATGTGTGATATATGTAGTTACATAGTTAGATTTTTGTGTTTTTTTTGCTTGTTTGTTTTTGAGACAGGGTTTTCACTATGTAGGTTCAGCTGGCTTGGAACTTGTAGAACAGAGTAGCCCTCTACTCACTCATACAGATCTATCTGCTTCTGCCTCTTGAGTGCTAAGATTCAAGGCATGAGCCAACATGGGCATCAGAGTTTTGTCTTAATAAAAGAATATTTTTAGATCTCATTTATCAGTGTATGGATAACAGTGCTTTGCCTGCATGTAAAAATGTATACTACGCATTTGCGTGGTACTATCAGATGTAAGAAGAAGGTGCTAGATTTGGTGGAACATTAGTTATGGCTGGTGTGACAGTTGGGTGGTGCGTTCTGGGCAACGAAGTCTATGATCCACCCAGGAATTTTTGTAGTTACAAAAGTTAATATCCTGTCAACTAAAACATAATTTTGCAATGATTAAGATTAAAAAGGATGGTTTTAAGCTAGGTGTAGTCAGAAATAAGAGGCAGACAGATCTCTGTAAGTTTATATAGCAAGTTTTAAGACAGCTAGAACTACCTAGTAAGTCCCTGTTTTAAAAGAATAAATAAATAAAAGGATTTTTTAAATTTTTATTAGTTTTTATTTTTTATTTGTTTGTTTCGAGAGAATCTTATTATATATACCAGGCTGGGCTCAACTCACAGAGATCTGCCTGTCTCTTGCTCTAAGAACAGGTTCTATCATGTCTGACTTATTTTACTTCTTTATGATTTCAATCAGCACATCTTTTGATGTATAAAGGTTGTGCATAGACTAAATGAAGTAAAAATTAGTCGATTCAAAGTACATTTCATATAAACTTTAAAAATTTGTCTGTTTGGCTGGTTTTATCTAAGCAAAATCTCTCTCTGTAGTCCCTGCTGACCCAGAATTCATGATCCTCCTGCCTCTTCATACTGAGAGTGCTGAGATTTCCAGAGTCATCATCCTCAAGTCTATTTTAAAATTTAACAAAAAAGGATACTTGTAAGATTGTCTTTGCGATAAGGCTTTTCTCTGTTGTTTAGACTGAGCTTTTAACTTGCCTTGTAGCCTTGCAAGGTCTTGGGCTCAATAACCTAAATCAGACTCATGAAATTTTGCAATTTTGATAAAACAAAAGCTTTATTGCCTCTTGACAGAATGATGGAGGACACACTATTTTCACTTTCAGCTCTCTTGTAAACAACACATTTTAAGTTTCATTAGTGTGACTCATTCAAATAGATCATTAAGTCGTGATTGCAGCCTAAAACCTGATTAGTCAATGCTGAAAGTCAGCATATTATGTGTATCGTATTAGACCAAAACCTCTATTAGACTCTACCTAACTAGCCTGAATTCTCAATTAAAGTTTCTCTCTCTCGTGTGTTAAAATTTTAAAAAGAACAAGACAAATAACAGGACAATTTTATAACCAGTACAGTTTACGAAAATCATAGGTTGTCCCAATGAGTAGGCTTATTTATTGGATCTTTAGAAAAGTCTATAGCTCCCATAGCATCCAATTACTTGAAATTTTGCTTGCTATTAGTTTTTCTTTTAAAGAATTAAAAAAAAAAGTTTTGTTGAGTAAAGAATTTTATAACAATAAATAAGTCATACTTTACCAATAAATAATTTATTAGATATTTTTCAAAATAAAAGTTTACTAAGAGATCCATAAAAGGTCAACTTTAATGAGGCAAGAAAGAGTATATTGAAGCTCAAGAGAAAAACAGTGGCCAAAGGTAGCAAGCTTTCTATCATTATCACATAGCAGACCCTGATCATGTTGTGATAAGAAAAAAATGATATTGCAATGAAGTGAAAGTTGATAGTGTTTTTTAAGAAAGGTTAAAAAACGTGACATAGTGGTACACTCTATAATTCTATCTCACAAGAAGTAAAGACAAGAGGATTGGTAATTCCAGGCCAACCAGGATTACATAACAGGCCTTGTCTCAACAAACAAGCAAACAAACATAGAGACAGGAAGCTTGCAGAAGTTCAGTGACTGTTTAGTCTATAGAAATGAATTTCAAGCTAGCCAAAAGCACTGAGTAAGAAGTTATTTCAAAATTAACAACAAAACAAGCAAACAAAAAGTTTCCAATCAATCAAGCAAAGTCCAACATAATTCATTGTATGTTTTTTCTAATGTCGACCTTCTACTCACTCTCAGCATTTAGAGGTGCCAAGGTGAGTTCTGTCTAATAGACTTGGCCTTATGTTTACTCAGAAAGTGAGTGGCTGCTTTCACAATGTTTATGGTGCTATTATTCCATTCGGCTTATGGGTTCCAGGCCAGATGTTATTATAGCTCTTGGAATCTACTGATAAGGAAGGCTGCTGATGAGTTGACTATTCTGGTAGCATGCATAGATCCTTGCATCTCTACGGTAGTATTCATTTTTCTTCCTCATGTCCTCCGCTCTACCCTGCTCTCCTCTCACCTTTCCTGTGCAACTCTGCTTCATCCACTAATCCCTATTCTGATTTCTTAGCAAGCTTAGTGTTTCTCTCTTTTCTTGAAATCCTAGCCCATTACAAGTTTCCTGATTTCTGAGTACTCTAATTTAAACATACAAAATATGAAAAATTTTATGATTTGAATTTGCATGTCACCATTGCCATTGCCAAATAATCTTTTCTGTATTGTTCCAATTTTAGTGTGTACACTGCTGAATGGCGGAACATTTACATCAAACTTCTACCATGCTTATTTTTATATTTCCATGGGAATTGTAATTTTACATAATAGTCTCCTTTTAAAGGAAGATATTAGCAACCAGACTTTTTTGTTGCATTGGTATAACATTGTCTTAGTTTATATTATTAAACTTATATTTCTAGATAAGGAAATGAAACATAAAACATATTTTTAAATTATCTTCATAATAGTGATGAATGTATTTTCATGGATTTGACATTCTAGTGCAGCAAACAGTAAAAGAAACAACAAAAACAGATGCGCAGCCAGAGAAGAAAGTATGCAAGGAAGAGTATGGCATGGAGCAACGGGTAGGATGGGCTAGCATTCCCATTACATGGGGGTTTAATAGGAAGTCTGTGATGGAAAACTACAACTAACATCACACAATGTGTTTTTATTTCAGATACAGCCCTCAAATTTACTAGAAGAGACAATCCACATTAATTCTTTGAGTACTCTTTAAAACATCATGTATCACTTGACTATTTTATCAGTGGGAGGGGCCAGCTGGTTATTTTATCTCATTTTTTATTTCACTTGGGGGAAAATCTACCCCCACAGTATTCTCTGCCAGTATCTTATCTTCATCTAATGCTAACTGGTGGCTTGCTTTCAACCAAGTCTTCTAGAGAAAAGTAATCTTATAGCTTTTCTGGTTTCAAGCACAGGATTATAAAGTTTTTGAAAGAATTGAAGGTTAGGAAAGTTTTATTTCATACCAGAAATTTCTCTCAAGTATTGGTATCTCTTCCAGAATAAATTAATACATGGAAAAGTATGTGCTAAACTTTGCCTTCTATTGAAAGGCATGGCATTAAGTGTCATTGGAGAGAATATAAAAGAGGAAAGTACTATAGAAAATAAATTTAACTTAAACTGAATAGAAATTGGAGCTTTTTGTAAAAGAAAATTAGAATGATTTTGGTCCTGCCCTGTTTATAAGGGATGCATGCAGTGTTCTCATTTATGCCTCTTTAATTCAGAAGTATAAATAAAATTTTAACAGATAATTGTGTGTGTGTGTGTGTGTGTGTGTGTGTGTGTGTGTCTTTATTCCTAACAGTATCCACCCTCTTTTGTCCCTGATTGTCATTGCTCTCAGGAGTACTGTAGAGCATCTTCTGAAATATTCTATTTCCAAATCATGATTTCAAAGTTGCAATCTAAGGAAAGTGTTTTTATGCAGTTGTTGAACTTTACCATATAAACATTACACATAGAATTAATGAATACACCATTAATTTAAAAAAATCAGTTCAATGGTTTTACAGAGAAATGAGGGAGGCCAGTTTGAAGTATTGGCAAAGCAGATTTTTATACAGGTCATCTATCTAGATTGTATCTTCACCACCAGGACAATCTGCTACTCCTGGAGATTTGTGAATGTATGCACCATGGCTATGTATATGTTGTGACAGTACATCAGGGACACTGCCACATCCAGCCTTTAAGTAACCAGTGCCATGTCACATACATTAAAAATACTACTTTAATTCTTTTCCTGAGCTCAGCTGTCTCTGATATACAGTGTCAGATCACCAGGTAGAATTCTGCATAATTAATCCAGAAAGGCAGCACTGTACTTTGGTTCTCTAGTTTGCATTTTTATGTGTTAGCTTTGTCCTTTAAGATAAACAGTAAGACCTTTCTATAAATGGCTTTTCCACAAATAAGTTAATCTCATATACTTGTGTTGGTGACATTGTAAAAACTCCATCACTGAGTTCATGGATTCACAACCTGAGGAAAGGAATGAAATAATTTAGGAAAAAAAAATATGAAGTTTTAGCAGTACCTCGGAAATTTAATTGTGTAATCTGGTAGGTCTATCGAATTAAATCACTACCAGCCATTGATTAGATTAATTACTACCAGTCATTTGTTAAATTAATTAATTAATTAATTACTACCATTCATTTATTAAATTAATTAATTAATCACCACCAGTCATTCATTAGACTAATTAACCAAATGAGTTTGATGAGATTTCCTAGGTGAGAATAAGTCACACTGAAGAGCAAATGTTGAGCAGATTCAGGAAGATTCTGGGAGACATGAGCCATATTAAGGTAGTGGCAGAGCGGACTCTCCCATGAGGAGCATTGGACTTTCATTTATTCATCAGCTATTTATTAGCTCTGGGATAACGTAGGGTCTAGGAGCAGAGTGAGAGGCAAATAAATGCTGGGTGGAAAGAGACAAAAATACAATGTAAGATTTGTTCTTTGGATCCCTAAAGGTTTTGTTTCCTCCAAACACTTTATCTCTTCTTTGTTTTAGATTCCCTGGGAATTTTCCTCATCTTTGTGTTCCTTGTCAGTTCCTAGTTCCTTCGCTTGTGCATGGACAGCGGGACAGACAGTATCCACAGTGATCTCTGGCTCCCTCAGCTTCCTCTTTATACCTTTAGAAGATATTTTATTTTATTCTCTATATTGCCATGGCTGAGCTTTGGAGATTTTAATAAGGAGATTTGAAAGAGTCATTTGTGATTAATAGTAGGCATTTAATATAATGTTGAAAATATAAACTGCTTTGATAAAAAGGGAAATAACAATAAATTTATTGAAGGGTTACAGTTGGCTCCACTTTGTAATTGAAGAATTAAATGACAGTTTCTTCCATAAAATAGAATAAATGTCTCCCTGGGCAGTGCGGAGTCGGTTTTATGGATAGAGAAGAACGGAACAAAGAAGAAACAGAACAAAAATAGATGAGGTCATTGCAAAGTACTTTTCCTTGTAAAGTCACGATAGTGAGACAGATGACAGAAAAATAACTTATAGCTTAATATCAGATTCCTTCGGTTTAAAGCACAGGAAATGTCATCATATGGAATGAAAGCAGCCTGCTTAGCTTGATGGCTATCATATTCTTGATTTTGCAAAAGGTCAGACTAAGGGAATAGTTTTGGTTTGGTGACAGGTCATCATCGCATGAATAACTCCATTTTGAATTTTAACCTGGTTTTAGTCTTCTCAATGGCATACTGTCCCTTTCTCCTTTTAAATTCAGGCAGTTTCTGTTTAAGCATTCCTTGTCAGCAAATAGCCCTGGGCACTACTTTTTTGAGTTTTTGTTTTTATAAATTCAGGTTTGATGAGGAAACATTTGACAATTCTATTGGCATTTAAAATCAGCTGCTAGTGTGCATGGATCTAAATAAAAATGTTTTAAAAAACCATAAGCAACTAAATTTAATTAATTAATTTTTGGAAACCGTCTCACTAAGTAGAACTGGCTGGCCTGCAACTCTCTTATGTAGATTAGGCTAACCTACAACTCGATTACATAGACCAGGCTACCCTAAACACAGAAGGATTACTCTCCCAACCTCTGCTTCCTGAATGTTGGGATTAACAGCATAACTCTACACCAAGCCAATTTATTTCATTTGCTTTTTATATTGAATATTGTCTTCATTTACATTGCCAATGATAAAATCTTTCCCAATATCCCCTCTCCCCTAAGACCCTTAATCCCTCCCCCTCCTCCTTCCCCCTGCCTCCACATATATGCCCCTCCACTCAACACACTTCTTCCTGCCCCTCCTCCCTCGTTTTCCCTTTGTTCGGGCCTCTGTTGAGCCTTTACCTGACTAAGGACCTCTCCTCCTATTGATGCCCAACAAGGCCTTCCTCTGCCACATTTTTGGCTGGAACCACTTGTGCCCCTTGGTTGATGGTTCAGTCCCTGGGAGTGTTGGGGTATCTGGGTGGCCAAAGTCATTGTTCTTCCCATGGGGCTGTAAACCCCTTCAGCTCCTCTGGACCACCCTCCAGCTCCTCCATTGGGGACCCCATGCCCAGTCCAATAGTTGGTTGCTAGCATCTGCCTCTGTATGTGTAAGGCTCTGGCAGGGCCCCTCCAGAGACAACCATGGTATGCTCCTATTTGCTTTTAAGAATAAACCCCAAGTCACACAACAATTGAAAAACTCATATCCAGTAACCAAGATTACACAGCCTTTCTGTCAACTTGACTACTCAGAATAGCTTGGTAGAATAGGTGGAAACAGACCCCGTGTGTCCATTGTATGCCATTAGTAGAGTGTCCTCATGCCTCCTGTGTGATACTACATGGACTGGACTTACATTCCTTTTGGAAGTTTAAGAGCATTGTGTTCTGTGTATACAGAACATTTTGTTTATCCATACATACTTCTGCTGATGGAAGTTTGGCTACTGCTATCTTTATGTTATTCAGAAGCATGCAGCTGTGAATGTGCATGCATAATTATCTGAGTCGTTCCCTGATTCCAATAGTTTATATAAATCTAGAAGAATATACATATGCTAATTCTATGTTTAATTTTTTGAGGAATCAGCAGTTGCAATATTTTATAAGGTTGCCATGAACACACAAGGATTCCAGTTTCTCTTCTCTTTGGCAACACATATTTTACATTTTAAAGATTTTATCAGCCCAATGGATTTGTAGTACTTACAGTTTCCACTTGCTTTTCCCCATGGCTAGTGATTGTGAGCAATTTTTTCTGCATGCTTATCAGCTGCTGTGTATATGCTTTGGAGAAGCAAAGTAGTTTGCTCGTTAATTTTTTTTTTTTGAGATAAAACTGCTTCAGATTTATGATATATACCAGACCGGGCTAAACCAAAGTGGCTTTTGCCACTCTAGTGCTAGGATTAGTTATAAGCCACCATTTCTTCTTTCTCTTTTAAAAGGCCTTAGTTTTCTTATGTCTAATTACATGCATTTGTGTATCAGATGCTTGCAGAGTCCCCTGAAGCTGGATTAACAGGTGGTTATAAACCACCCCACATTGGTGCTGCAATCTAAACTCCAGTCCTTTACAATAACCATGGGGCCATTTCTGCCAGCCCCATTTTCTTATCTTTTCTCTTCTTTTCCTTTTCTTTTTCTTTTCTTCTTCTCCTCTTTTGAGGTAGGGTCTTTCTATGTAATTCTGGCTGTCCTGAAGCTTGCTATGTAGGCTGGTCTGGAAGTCACTGAACTCTTTCTGCCTCTGTTCACACTTAGTCACTTTGCTCATTTTTAAATTAAAATTTGAGTAAAAATAAAACTAGTTTACGAATATAACTGATAAAGTTGAATAAAACTTTCAGGGATTGAGGCCAATCAATTGTGTTTTCTATGTGAAGGGGAAAAAAGGGAAGGAATGCAAGAAGCAGAGCATGGCAGAGAGAGGACGAGACATAAGAAAGTCCTTCAGGTTAGAAAGTTAGGCAGGGAGGCTCGTTCTTTCTTAACTAAGTCAAATGTATGCAGAATAATATTACCTACTGAAGGTTAAAAATCAAGGACAGTCAATTCCATACAGTTGTAGATAGGAAGATTTCCATCCTGCTAAAAACACTAATACATTGTGGAGAAAGATAGGTTCTATTATAACTTTAGAAAAATGATTAAATTTTCCTCTGTGCCCATGTGCTCGAGGCTCTTCCCCACTTACTTTTCTATTAGTTTCAGTGTATCTGGTATTATGTGGAGACCTTTGATCCACTTGGAAATATGCTCTACGATCAAGAATTGACAAATGCAACCTCATAAAATTGCCAAGCTTCTGTAAGGCAAAGGACATGGTCAATAGGACAAAGGGGCAACCAACAGATTGGGAAAAGATCTTCACCAACCCTACATACAACAGAGGACTAATATCCAATGTATACAAAGAACTCAAGAAGTTAGACTCCAGAGAACCAAATAACCCTATTAAAAATGTGGTAAAAAGCTAAACAAAGAATTTTCACCTGAGTAATATTGGATGGCTGAGAAGCACCTAAAGAAATGTTCAACATCCTTAGTCATCAGGGAAATGTAAATCGAAACAACCCTGAGATTTCACCTCACACCAGTCAGAATGACTAAGATTAAAAACTCAGGAGACAGCTGGTGCTGGCAAGGATGTGGATAAAGAAGAACACTCCTCCACTGCTGGTGGGATTGCAAGCTGGTACAACCACTCTGGAAATCAGTCTGGCAGTTCCTCAGAAAACTGGACATAGTACTACCTGAATACCCAGCTACACCACTCCTGGGCGTATACCCAGAAGATGCTCCTACATGTAATAAGGACACATGCTCCACTATGTTCATAGCAGCCTTATGCATAATAGCCAGAAGCTGGAAAGAACCCAGATGTCCCTCCACGGAGGAATAGATACAGAAAATGTGGTACATTTACACAATGGAGTACTATGCAGCTATTAAAAATATTTAATTTATTCATGAAATTCTTAGGCAAATGTATGGAACTAGAAAATATCTTCCTGAGTGAGATAACCCAATCACAAAAGAACACACATGGTATGCACTCACTGATAAGTGGATATCAGCCAAGAAACTAGGAATATCCAATATATAATTCACAGAGCATATGAAGTTCAAGAAGAAGGAAGACCAAAGTGTGGATACTTTGGTCTTTCTTAGAAGGGAGAACAAAATACCCATGGGAGGAGATAAAGAGACAAAGTGTGAAGCAGAGCCTGAAGGAAAGGGTTTCTAGAGACTGCCCCACCTGGGGATCCATTCTAACAAAGTTACCAAGCTCAGACACTATTGTAGATGCCAACAAGTGCTTGCTGACCAGAACCTGAGATAGCTGTCTTCTGAGAGGCTCTGCCAGTGCTTGACAAATACAGAAGTGGATGATCACATCCAACTAATGGACTGAGCACAGGGTCCCCAATGGAGGAGCTAGAGAAAGGACCCAAGGATCTGAAGGGGTTTACAGCCCCATAGGAGGAACAACAATATGAACCAACCAGTACCCCCAGAGCTTCCAGGGACAAAACCATCAACCAAAGAGTACATGTGGAGGGACCCATGGATCCAGCTGCATATGTAGTGGAGGATGGCCTTGTTGGACATCAAAGGGAGGAGAAGAGGTCCTTGGTCCTGTGAAGGTTTAATGCCCCAGTATAGGGGAATGCCAGGAAAGGGAAGCAAGAGTGAGTGGGTTAGTGATCGGGGGAGGGGAATGGGATAGGGGGTTTGGGAGGTGAAATGAGGAAAGGGGATAACATTTGAAATGTAAAAGAAGAAAAATATCTAATAAAATTGATTAGAAAACCCTGGAATTCATTATCTGACATTTGTCGTATTTTCCAGTGAGTTATTATTTAAGTTTATAATATACTTTTGATAATAGCAAGGTAAAAAAGAATTTTTCTCCCCAATGGAGGAGCTGGAGGGTGGTTCGGAGGACCTGAAGGGGTTTACATCCCCATGGGAAGAACAATGAGGTCAGTCACCCAGATGCCCCAGGACTTTCAGGGACTAAACCTTCAACCAAGGGTACACTTGGTTCCAGCCAAAAGTGTGGCAGAGGAATGCTTTATCGGGCGTCAGTGGGAGGACTGGTCCTTGGTCCTGTGAAGGCTCAATAGATGCCCCAGTGTGGGGAAATCAAGGTGGGTAGGTGGGAGTGGGTTGGGTTGAGGGGCATATTCTTGGAATCAGGGGGTGGGAGGATAGGGTCAGGGTTTTCTGGGAGGGGGAAACCGGGAAAGGGTATAACATTTGAAATGTAAATGAAGAATATATTCAATCAAAAAAATTTTCTCATGTCCATCAAACATGTCTTTGCTTACACCCTGGGGCTCATGGCTCGTAACTGCCATCTGGTGGTTGAATGCTGGTATAGCAATTAGATATTTTCAAACAAACAGGAAGGCAGAAAGACAGACACTATTTGGAAGCAGAACCTAGAGAGATAGTGATTTCAAGTGCCTCTAGGACCTAGATTAATAAGGGCGTTATCCACGACAAGCCAGGCTGCATAGTAGACCCTGTGTCAAAAAATAAAATGCATGTATTTCTCACTTATTATTGGCAATATAAAAACTAATGGTTTCAGACAGTCTGCAACTGTGAATAGTTTTATTGTCTTTATATTTTAGACTTTAATGTGCTGTAAATATATATAGCTGAAGAGATTATTAAACTAAAAAATGTACATGTGAAGGCAATATGTTGAAAGCTCAAAGTCATAGATTTTATTTATTTTTAAATTTATTTTTGAAGTTCTTCAGAGAGCTGAGAAAAACACCTTAAGAAATGTTCAACATTATTAATCATTAGGGAAATGCAAATCAAAACAACCCTGAGATTTCACCTCACACCAGTCAGAATGGCTAAGGTCAAAAACTCAGGAGACAGCAGGTGTTGGCGAGGATGTGGAGAAAGAGGAACACTCCTCCACTGCTGGTGGGATTGCAAGATGGTGCAACCACTTTGGACATCAGTCTGGCGATTCCTCAGAAAACTGGGCATGACACTTCCTGAGGACCCTGCTATACCACTCCTGGGCATATATCCAGAGGATTCTTCAGCATGCAATAAGGACACATGCTCCACTATGTTCATAGCAGCCCTATTTATAATAGCCAGAAGCTGGAAAGAACCTAGGTGTCCTTCAACGGAGGAATGGATACAAAAAAATGTGGTATATTTACACAATGGAGTACTATTCAGCCATTAGAAACAATAAATTCATGAAATTCTTAGGCAAATGGATGGAGCTGGAGAACATCATACTAAGTGAGGTAACCCAGTCTCAAAAGATCAATCATGGTATGCACTCACTGATAAGTGGATATTAGCCTAGAAACTTTAAATACCCAGGACATAATCCACAAATTAAATGATGTCCAAAAAGAATGGAGGAGTGGCCCCTGGTTCTAGAAAGACTCAGTGCAAGAGTATAGGGGAATTCCAGAGCAGAGAAGCAGGAAGGGGTGGATGGAAGAACAGGGGGACAGAAGAGGGCTTATGGGACTTGCGGGGAGTGGGGACCCAGAAAAGGGGAAATCATTTGAAATGTAAATAAAAACTATATCAATAAAAAAATGGAAAAAATATTTTTAATATTCTTGAGAGACACATTCTTGTCATGTAACTAAAACTATTCTCCTTGAGTCTCCTGAGTGCTGGACAGATATGTGCCACTATACCCAGAAAAAGTATTTATCTTATATAAATGCTTTATTTAAAATGAGCCTCAGCTTATATATGGTGTCCTTCAATCTCTCTCTCTCTCTCTCTCTCTCTCTCTGTGCGTGTGTGTGTGTGTGTGTGTGTGTGTGTGTGTGTGTGATTTTCAAGAGCTTGGAGGATGTAGGTTAGCAGTAGATTGCCTGCTTGGCAGGTACAAAGTCTGGGTTTTATTCCCAATGCCACCACGAATAATAAAGGTGTATTACTATATGCTGGAATAATAAACTGGAACAAATAAATTGGTAGTTGAAAACCCATGATAATTTTAGAGGTAAAGTCCATCCTTTTGAATTTTTAACGATTTATTTGATTTATTTTATGTTCCTGAATATTTTAGCTGCCTGTAACTGTGTGCTTCTCATGACATGGAATGCTCACTGATGTCTGAAGACAGCATCAAATACTCTCTCTCTCTCTCTCTCTCTCTCTCTCTCACACACACACACACACACACACACACACTGTGAGTGATAAATGTAATGCTGACAGAGATGAATGATCCAGTCTTTAGTCATCTTCTCTTGGGAGTCCAGATGACAACAAAGTGCCTTTCTTTAGTGTCTCCTTAATTAGCTACTCAGGGCTGGTAACGATGAAATGCTCTGAGGGAAACCCCTGGGCTACTCCAGTGATATTATAAGATTGGCAAGGTAGACTTTCTGGACCAAGAAAGCCGAAATTATCACTTAGCTTTAAGGTGAAAAACATGGAGCTAGTTAGCAAGTAAGAAAGGCCTTAGTGGATTTGTTATTGCCGAATTTTGAAAAGGTTTTTCGCAAGAAATTCTAATTATATAAAGAATATTACTTCCCTGAGGAAAACAGCCACGTGTGCTTCAACTTATAATATAGTTATTTCACAATAAATCTACTGCAATCTCAAAACTTCGGAGATGGAGATAGGAGTATTACAGATGCAAGGCTAGCTTGGCCTCAGAATTCCAGGCCAGTCTGACCTATATAGCTAGACCCTGTTTCAAAACCTACACCCAGGCAATCACTTATTCTCCATTAGGGACTGGGAGCTGGGGCCTCCTTACACAGCATCACAAGACTTGATATACAGTTTGTCCTGAATGCATACCTTCTGTACCAGTACACAGTTCAAAAATCCTAAATCGTGTTGTCATATTAAGTCAGACTGTATTTTGTTGAATAACATTGGTTGAGGTTGCAACTTCAGTTTCTTGGCAGGTCCCACTGTGAGCAATTAGTTTCCTACTTCTTTGCTTCATAGTCAGGAGTTCCAGACAAAGGAAGAAGCCGAGAGTGACAGGAAGAAATTTTGTACAGTCATCAAAAGGAAATTGCATTGACCACTTTCTTGACCCTTGCTATTTTAAAGAATCACATCTTATTATAAGTCTCAATTGACACTTTACACCTTCATCCAGTTGTACATTAAGGTACATCTTTAGTGTTAGCCCATAATATGACATAAATAGATAGACGTCTTTTAAAATAGACATAAGCTTATATTTTTCATGCACTTTTATTTCCATCTTCCTCCTTTTAGAGGTGCTTGGAAATTAAGTACTCCAGTCAAAGAGCTTTACAACTGAACTGTACTCTTAGCCCCTTCAGCTCTTCTGTAAGGTTTTTACCCATTTGAGGTGTTATTTGAACAGTACTCCCTGATAATCAGTAGTTAGAGTCAAATAGACCACTTGCTACCTATAACGTTTGTATCCAAAATATTTTAAAGTTAAGATTTATTCTCTATGTATCTTTGCAGTGGATACTGCTTATCAGTGGGCATTGATATATAAAATGCAATAATTAAGTGGTCTCTCTGCTTCTTATTTTGGTCCCATCTGACCCATATTGTGTGGAGAAAAGAAATGTTATTGAGCATAATACTCTCATTTTAAGTTCTTAAAAATTTTACAGGTTATGGAATATAGGCAGTTTATATTTGATGACTTAATCTTCAAAATTCTCCTTATGCCTCCCATTTCTTATTTTCACAGTTCTAATTTTCGATTCTGTATATATATATTCTGTATATATATATGTGTGTGTGTGTGTGTGTGTGTGTGTGTGTGTAGGTTTGTGTATGTTGTGTGTATGCAGTGCCTTCAGCGTCCAGAAGTGGGCTGGTATTGGATTTGGGTTATCTGAAGCTATAGTTAGAGGTAGTTGTGAGCCATCTAATATTTGATGGGAATCGAACTCAGGTCTTCTGGGAAAAGCAATGGGTTGTCTTAGCTGTGGAGCCATCTCTCCAATCCACATATATTCCATTTTGAGTTCCCAGAGTTATTACTTTCCTCTACAAATTCAAAACATCATAGATAGTGCATTGTCACATTCCATCTGTACAACGACATTATGATGTAAGTAGTTTTAAAACTTTTGGTTGTTTTCAATCTTGTTTATGATGAGGTTTCCCTGTTAGTATGGGCTGGCCTCAACCTAGCAAATCTTTCTCTAACCCCCACTCTGTGTGTGTGTGTGTGTGTGTGTGTGTGTGTGTGTGTGTGTGTGTGAGAGAGAGAGAGAGAGAGAGAGAGAGAGAGAGAGAGAGAGAGAGAGAGAGAGAGATACATATGTATAGAGGCCAAAGAACAACTTTGGGTGTTGCTCCTCAGTTGCCATTGACCTTGATGTCGCGTCAGGGTCCCTCACTGATCTGGAGATATCCAAGTAGGCATAGGCTGTCCACCGTGCTCCAGAGATCTGTCTTTTTATTTCTTTAGCCCTAGGAGTAAAAGCATGTGTTACCTTGCTTATTTTTTTAAACTGTGGGTTTTGAGGACTAAACTCAAGTCCTTGTGCTTGCACAGAAAGAAATTCTCTTCCTCCCCAGTCCCACTGTTGTTCATCATTTTCTTTTCTTTTCTTTTCTTTTCTTTTCTTTTCTTTTCTTTTCTTTTCTTTTTTCTTTCTTTCTTTTTGTAGTAATGAAGATTGAACCCAGGCTCGTGCGAGTACTCTTACACTGAGTTATAACCCCAGTTATTCATTCTTACTCCCATTTTATAGACAAATTAAAGAATTTCTCTTAAGGTAATGAAACTCGTTGGTGGTACACCTAGGAAATGGAATAATTGTTTGAATACACAAGAGCTGAATGTTAGTGTTTTCTGTTTCAGAAAAAAATAAATGTGTTTCAAAAGTCAGTATTTGTATTAATGGTAATGGAAACTATGGGGGGAAATCAGAGCTTTCTCTATCTTTATTACATAGTTTTTGTTTTCCTTGGTTGATGTTATTGAGCTGTATTACAAGAAAAGTGATATATGGATTAATATGTTATCTTTTATAAATTTGTGTTATTGAGAAATTAGAATGTAAAGCAACTGTTGAGATTTCATCACACTCCATTCAGAATGACTAATATCTACGAAATAACAGACAACAAATGCTGGTGCAGTTGTAGGGAAAGGCAACCCTTCCTTTACTGTTGGTTGCAATGTAAACTAGTATAGCCACTCTGGAGGTCAGTGTGATCAACCTCCACAAACAAGATGCAAGTCTACCAAATGATGCAGCTGTATAGCTCTTTGACGTGTGCCTAAAGGACTCAGCATCTTACTCCACAGACATTTGCTCAGTCAAGTACATTGTCACTCTACTCACTATAGCTATGAAATGAAAATGACCTAAGTATCCTTCAGATATAATTAATAACCATGTTCCACCATCCAGAGGATCAGAAAATATTGGCTATGTTCTGGAATTTTGGAACACAGAAAAGTCACCAACTAATGTAGTTTGGAAGGGGCAAATGAAAGACTATCACAATTACAAAAAGGTGCGATGTTTATTATTACTATCAGAAGTGTAATTAACTGTGAACTGCAACATTTATAGATATAGAAACAGATGTGTGACAGCTGGGTTTATTGAGTGTTTGGTGAGTCCTTGTCTATATAACATAATTCCTTGTGCATACTTTGAGTAAGAAAGTAAATGTGACCAGTCAATTGTCAAATGAAGTGAATAAAGATCACCCTGGGGGATGTTCTGATCTACTAAACTTAATGCTTTGTTTTCCTTAGCTTGCAAGATAATGTAGCAATTAAGTTCTGATGGTGAAACATTTTTTATACCTTGAAAGCTCATGCTCATATAAAATTATATGGCAGAGAGTTTGCTGTAGTGTGTCCAAACTTTAACTTTCATATAAAAGATTTGTAAAGATGAAGTTCTGCAAACACAACCCCTTCCTAACACCACCATGTATAAGTAGTATTAAATGCCAAAGATGTCATTCACTTTTTTTTTTTTTTACTTTTTTTTTTTTGTCTTTTTTTTTTATTTGATATAATTTATTTACATTTCAAATGATTTCCCCTTTTCTAGCCCCCCCCCACTCCCCGAAAGTCCCGTAAGCCCCCTTCTCTTCCCCTGTCCTCCCTCCCACCCCTTCCCAGTTCCCCGTTCTGGTTTTGCCAAATACTGTTTCACTGAGTCTTTCCAGAACCAGGGACCACTCCTGCTTTCTTCTTGTATCTCATTTGATGTGTGGATTATGTTTTGGGTATTCCAGTTTTCTAGGTTAATAACCACTTATTAGTGAGTGCATACCATGATTCACCTTTTGAGTCTGGGTTACCTCACTTAGTATGATGTTCTCTAGCTCCATCCATTTGCCTAAGAATTTCATGAATTCATTGTTTCTAATGGCTGAATAGTACTCCATTGTGTAGATATACCACATTTTTTGTATCCACTCTTCTGTTGAGGGATACCTGGGTTCTTTCCAGCATCTGGCAATTATAAATAGGGCTGCTATGAACATAGTAGAGCATGTATCCTTATTACATGGTGGGGAATCCTCTGGGTATATGCCCAGGAGTGGTATAGCAGGATCTTCTGGAAGTGAGGTGCCCAGTTTTCGGAGGAACCGCCAGACTGCTTTCCAGAGTGGTTGTACCAATTTGCAACCCCACCAGCAGTGGAGGAGTGTTCCTCTTTCTCCGCACCCTCTCCAACACCTGCTGTCTCCTGAATTTTTAATCTTAGCCGTTCTGACTGGTGTAAGATGAAATCTTAGGGTTGTTTTGATTTGCATTTCCCTAATGACTAATGAAGTGGAGCATTTTTTAAGATGCTTCTCCGCCATCCGAAGTTCTTCAGGTGAGAATTCTTTGTTTAACTCTGTACCCCATTTTTTAATAGGGTTGTTCGGTTTTCTGGAGTCTAACTTCTTGAGTTCTTTATATATATTGGATATTAGCCCTCTATCTGATGTAGGGTTGGTGAAGATCTTTTCCCAATTTGTTGGTTGCCGATCTGTCCTCTTGACGGTGTCCTTTGCCTTACAGAAACTCTGTAACCTTATGAGGTCCCATTTGTCAATTCTTGCTCTTAGAGCATACGCTATTGGTGTTCTGTTCAGAAACTTTCTCCCTGTACCGATGTCCTCAAGGGTCTTCCCCAGTTTCTTTTCTATTAGCTTCAGAGTGTCTGGCTTTATGTGGAGGTCCTTGATCCATTTGGATTTGAGCTTAGTACAAGGAGACAAGGATGGATCAATTCGCATTCTTCTGCATGCTGACCTCCAGTTGAACCAGCACCATTTGTTGAAAAGGCTATCTTTTTTCCATTGGATGTTTTCAGCCTCTTTGTCGAGGATCAAGTGGCCATAGGTGTGTGGGTTCATTTCTGGATCTTCAATCCTGTTCCATTGATCCTCCTGCCTGTCACTGTACCAATACCATGCAGTTTTTAACACTATTGCTCTGTAGTATTGCTTGAGGTCAGGGATACTGATTCCCCCAGATTTTCTTTTGTTGCTGAGAATAGTTTTAGCTATCCTGGGTTTTTTGTTGTTCCAGATGAATTTGATAATTGCTCTTTCTAACTCTGTGAAGAATTGAGTTGGGATTTTGATGGGTATTGCATTGAATCTGTATAGTGCTTTAGGCAAAATGGCCATTTTAACTATATTGATTCTACCGATCCATGAGCATGGGAGGTTTTCCCATTTTTTGAGGTCTTCTTCCATTTCCTTCTTCAGAGTCTTGAAGTTCTTGCCATACAGATCTTTCGCATGTTTGGTAAGAGTCACCCCAAGATACTTTATACTGTTTGTGGCTATTGTGAAGGGGGTCATTTCCCTAATTTCTTTCTCAGCCTGCTTATCCTTTGAGTATAGGAAGGCCACTGATTTGCTTGAGTTGATTTTGTAACCTGCCACTTTGCTGAAGTTGTTTATCAGCTGTAGGAGCTCTCTAGTGGAGTTCTTTGGGTCACTTAGGTAGACGATCATGTCGTCTGCAAATAATGATAGTTTGACTTCCTCCTTTCCAATTTGTGTCCCTTTGACCTCCTTATGTTGTCGAATTGCCCGAGCTAGTACCTCAAGTACAATATTGAAAAGATAAGGAGAAAGGGGGCAGCCTTGTCTGGTCCCTGATTTCAGTGGGATTGCTTCAAGTTTCTCTCCGTTTAGTTTGATGCTGGCTACCGGTTTGCTGTATATTGCTTTTACTATGTTTAGGTATGGGCCTTGAATTCCTGTTCTCTCCAAGACTTTAAGCATGAAAGGATGCTGAATTTTGTCAAATGCTTTTTCAGCATCCAATGAAATGACCATATGATTTTGTTCTTTGAGTTTGTTTATGTAGTGGATTGTATTGATGGATTTCCGTATATTGAACCAACCCTGCATTCCCGGGATAAAGCCTACTTGATCATGGTGGATGATCGTTTTGATGTGTTCTTGGATTCGGTTGGCAAGAATTTTGTTGAGTATTTTTGCATCGATGTTCATAAGGGAAATTGGTCTGAAGTTCTCTTTCTTTGTTGGATCTTTGTGTGGCTTTGGTATCAGCGTAATTGTGGCTTCGTAGAAGGAATTGGGTAGTGTTCCTTCTGTTTCTATTTTGTGGAATAGTTTGAAGAGTATTGGTGTTAACTCTTCTTTGAAGGTCTGGTAGAATTCTGCACTGAAACCATCTGGTCCTGTGCTTTTTTTGGTTGGAAGACTTTCTATGACTCCTTCTATTTCTTTAGGCTTTATGGGACTGTTTAGATGGTCTAGTTGGTCCTGATTTAATTTTGGTATTTGGTATCTGTCAAGGAAATTGTCCATTTCCTCCAGATTCTCCAGTTGTGTTGAGTACAGGCTCTTGTAGTAGGATCTGATGATTTTTTGGATTTCCTCAGTTTCCGTTGTTATGTCTCCCTTTTCATTTCTAAGTTTGTTAATTTGGATACTTTCTCTGTGCCCTTTGGTCAGTCTGGCTAAGGGTTTATCTATCTTGTTGATTTTCTCAAAGAACCAGCTCCTAGTTTTGTTGATTTTTTGTATGGTTCTCTTTGTTTCTACTTGATTGATTTCGGCCCTGAGTTTGATGATTTCCTGCCTTCTACTCCTCCTGGGTGAAATAGCTTCTTTTTGTTCTAGGGCTTTCAGGTGTGTCATTAAGTTGGTAATGTATGCTCTCTCCATTTTCTTTTTGGAGGCACTCAGGGCTATGAGTTTTCCTCTTAGCACTGCTTTCATTGTGTCCCATAGATTTGGGTATGTTGTGTTTTCATTTTCATTGTGTTCTAAAAAGTCTTTAATTTCTTTCTTTATTTCTTCCTTGACCAAGGTGTCATTGAGTAGAGTATTGTTCAATCTCCACGTGTTTGTGGGTTTTCTGTTGTTTCTGTTGCTATTGAAGACCACTTTTATTCCATAGTGATCAGATAGGAGGCATGGGATTAGTTCTATCTTTTTATATTTGTTGAGGTCTGTCTTGTGACCAATTATATGGTCGATTTTGGAGAAGGTACCATGAGGTGCTGAAAAAAAGGTATATTCTTTTGTTTTAGGATAGAATGTTCTATATATATCAGTTAAATCTAATTGGTCCAAAGCTTCAATTAGTTTCATTGTGTCCTTGTTTAGTTTCTGTTTTCCTGATCGGTCCATTGAGGAAAGTGCAGTGTTGAAGTCACCAACAATTATTGTGTTAGGTGCAATGTGTGCTTTGAGTTTTAATAAAGTTTCTTTTATGAAAGAGGGTGCCCTTGCATTTGGAGCATAGATGTTCAGGATTGAGAGTTCTTCTTGTTGTATTTTTCCTTTGACCAGCAAGAAGTGTCCCTCAGAGTCTCTTTTGATGACTTTGGGTTGAAAGTCAATTTTATCTGATATTAAAATGGCTACTCCAGCTTGTTTCCTGAGACCATTTGCTTGTAAAATTGTCTTCCAGCCTTTTACTCTAAGGTAGTGTTTGTCTTTGACCCTTAGGTGTGTTTCCTGTAAGCAGCAAAATGTAGGGTCCTGTTTACGTATCCAGTCAGTTAGTCTGTGTCTTTTTATTGGGGCATTGAGTCCATTGATGTTAAGAGATATTAAGGAATAGTGATTGTTACTTCCTATCATTTTTGACGTTATTTTTTAAATTTGATTGCTTAACTTATTTGGGTTTGATGAAAGGTTACTATCTTGCTTTTTTCAGGGTGGAGTTTCCCTCCTTGTATTGGTGTTGTCCTCCTATTATCCTTTTTAGGGCTGGGTTTGTGGATAGATATTGGGTGAACTTGGTTTTGTCGTGAAATATCTTAGTTTCTCCATCTATGGTGATTGAGAGTTTTGCTGGATATAGTAGTTTTGGTTGGCATTTGTGTTCTCTTAGAGTCTGCATGAGATCTGCCCAGGACCTTCTAGCCTTCATAGTCTCAGGTGAAAAGTCTGCTGTGATTCTGATAGGTCTTCCTTTATATGTTACTTGGCCTTTTTCTCTTACTGCCTTTAGTATTCTTTCTTTGTTTAGAACATTTGGTGTTTTGATTATTATGTGACGGGAAGTATTTCTGTTCTGGTCCAGTCTGTTTGGAGTTCTGTAGGCTTCTTGTATATTCATGGGCATCTCTCTCTTTAGGTTAGGGAAGTTTTCTTCCATAATTTTATTGAAGATATTTGCTGGCCCTTTAAGTTGTAAATCTTCACTCTCATCTATGCCTATAATCCTTAGGTTTGGTCTTCTCATTGTGTCCTGGATTTCCTGGATATTTTGGGTTACAAGCTTTTTGCACTTTGCATTTTCTTTAACTGTTGAGTCCATGGTTTCTATGGAATCTTCAGCATCTGAGATTCTTTCTTCTATCTCTTGTATTCTGTTGTTGATATTTGCATCTCTGTCCCCTGATTTCTTCCCAAGGCTTTCTATCTCCAAAGTTGTCTCCCTTTGAGTTTTCTTAGTTGTTTCTACTTCTGATTTTAGATCCTGGATGGTTTTGCTTAGCTCCTTCCCTTGCATGTTTGTGTTTTCCTGTAATTCTTTAAGAGATTTTTGTGTTTCCTCTTTCATGAGCTCAGCCTGTTGACCAAAGTTCTCCTGTATTTCTTTAAGAGATTTTTGTGTTTCGTCTTTCATGACCTCAGCCTGTTGAGCAAAGTTCTCCTGTATTTCTTTAAGTGTTTTTTGCATTTCCTCCTTGTTGGCTTTTGTATTCTCCTGGATTTCTTTCAATGATTTTTGTGTTTCCCTTGCAAGGGCTTCTAACTTTTGATCCATTTTCTCCTCAATGACCTTCATGTGTTCCTGTACCAGCATCATGACCAGTGATTTTAAATCCAAATCTTGTTTTACTGGTGTGATGGGGTATCCAGGATTTGCTGGTAGAGGAGAATTTGGTTCAGATGTTGCCATATTGCCTTGATTTCTGTTAGTGACGTTTCTGCGTTTGCCTTTTGCCATCTAGCTCTCACTGGTGTTACTTGGTCTTGTCAGTGCTGGACTCACCAGTGCAAGCTGCCCCTTCCCCGTTGGCCTCTGGTGCACAGCTTACACTCTGCACTGCCTATAGACAGGGTGCTGTTTTCCAGGCTGTTCAGATCCCAAAGCAGGCACCTGAAGGCTCCCGCTGGGGCCCGCAGGATTTATCGGAGCACACCGACTTTTCCCAGCTGGCCGCCCGGAAGCCCCCACTAGCCTCTTGAGGGACCTGGAGATGTGGCGGCCACCCAGGCTGATCTGAAGCGGAGAGATTTGAGCTGGGGGCTTCTGCCTGAGGCCTTGCCCCAGATTGTGTCTGTGGACCAGGTGGAACCCGTGTGCACCCCCAGGGAGCTCCGAAGGTGAATGTTGCTGTGACCTCCCCTGTGCTCCGCTCACTCTGCTGGGCAGCCGATTTCCCCAACCGGGCTGGCGCACACTAGGTTAGCCTTGTCGCCTGGGCCCTGAGTCCAGGCAAACGCCTGGGAGGCCAAGGTCCGAGCAAAGTTCCCCTAGGGCTATGTCTGTTATTTGGGTCCGCCAGGTGACCCGGATGGCGGGCGTGCGCGTCCGCGCTCCGCGAAAGCACCGGGAGAGTCTGTTGTGCTAATAACCTCCTGGGCTGGTTGACACACAGATGGCCCACCAAGCCGCCCAGTTCTTGGGGTCAGTCCTGTGCCTTTTGGGGCCTAGACCCCCGTTTTGTTAGCCTCAGGCTACGCTTGTTAGCAGTCTCTGCCCTCCCGAGCACTCTGGCTCCTGTAGGCAAAATGGCGGCGCGTGCACCGGCCGGGGCAAAAAAAAAAAAAACTCCTGGCTGGGTTGGCGCCCCGATGGCCACTCGAACAGCCCAGGGCCTGGGTGCAGGCCAACGCCCGTCTGGCTCAGACCCCTGCGGTGTTGGGCCTAGGATTATGTTTGTGTACCTCAGTCTGACCGATCTCTGGAGCCCGGGATCAAGATGGCGGTGAGTCTCTCCTGACTGGCGGGCAGCCGAGTTCTGAAGTGGCTTCCGTGCAGCGAAAGGCTCCGCAGAACCGCAGTTGCTTGCCGCCCGGCTGGTCAGCGAAGGTCAGTGGTCGTGGGCGCAGGGCCTAACTGGACCCTGTGTCGCCTTGGTTCCACTGCTGATGGCCCTTCAGCTGGAGCAGCCACTGCTACCGCCGCCGCCCGATGTCATTCACTTTGATAGACTCACTGACTTAGAGTCTTACCTGAGTCTTGACTAACATAAGAAAGGACACTTGATTGTCAATAAGAAAACCCTAAGTCCATTCACATATGTGTCTGTTACTCAGTAGTTCTCAAATTTTAGTGCTGATCAGTATCATCCAGAGGGTCAGTCTTGGAGGTGCATACCCACAATCCTAGCACTTAGGAAACCTAAGCAACAGGATCACTTCTTTAATACCACTGTGAACTATATAAGGACTTTAAGGGCATTTCTTTGGGTAAAGAAGTATCCTTTATTGAATTATCTTCCTAACTTTACTGCAGTTGTTTTGTAGCTATTCTGTCTCCTTCCTTTCTTCCATCTCCTCTCTCTTGCCCTTACATGGCTATTCAAGCATAGTGGCTTTTGAGGTGGAGGGGGTTGTTTTTTGCAGTTTTGAGATGGGGTTCTTAACTCTACAGTTCAGGCGGAACTCCTCATGGCAGTCATCCTGCCTAATGTAGTGCTGGGATAGCAAACATAAGTCATTAAACCTTGTCAATTATGATTATTTATTTTGGTGACTACTTCTGTTTTATTGAAGGCAGTGACTCTCAAGAATAGCCCAAAGATCTTCACTGTATAGCTTGAGTCACTGAGCTTTAGTAGGCTTGGAATCTCCAGCAGAATGGAGAAGGATTTGATGAACAGAGCCTTAAAAACATCAATATTTTCATGGAAAGCCAGGTTCATTGTGGCTTGAGCCTGTGTATGTGCTGTCTGGTAGGTGAAATCATACTTTCTAAGCATTTTCAATCATTGTGAACTGGTTGTCTTTGTGCAACTACTGCTCCTTTGGCAGCCTCTTCTTGAGTCCAGCTTGAACTTGGTGTTTGGTACTTTTTGGTTAGGATGATAGATTTGTGGCATGAAATGATGAGAACCATGTCCATCAGAGCGTTTGACTGTGACTGGTCATACCATTAATAACCTCTCTTCCTTCCTCCCTCTTCTGCTGTGTATATATGTAGTTAAGCTTATCGTTAACTACCTTAACTAAAATCTTAGTTTTAATTCTTCCTTGATCACATTCCCTTATTCTCTTCTAAATTGTTTCATTTTCTCATTTACATGCACTAATCCTGGTATACTATCTAATATACAAAATCCAGGCTATCCTATAGGTCCATTCCAGTAGTATCAAATTTCTCTCTCATGAGCATTCAATACTTGCTTGTGTCCCCTTTGCTCTGTGTTAGAGTCATAAAATCAAATGAGATAATGCCGTCTAAGTTATACATGGGGTAGACATTGAAGACTAGAACAAAGCTGGTGAAAACTTGTTAACTATAAGAAACCTCAATAATAAATAAGAAGTAAGGAGATGGATAAAAACAAGCTAGGCTTATATAATAAAAGGAAAGCTAGTGGAGTTATTTCACTACTACATATTAATTATATCCATACTTCAAAGCAAGGAAAAATCAGGTATAAAGAAAAAATAATAAAAATAGTAATTAACTCTCCTAGAAGACATAACTGTCTTGAATGTGTTTATGCCTAACAATGGTTTGTTAACATGACAGGACAAAGCATAATATAGCAAAAATAGAGAGGAATATTTCATTATATCTCAAAACATTACCACCACTCTTGATAAATTGAGCTAATAAAAAATCAGTGAAAGATGTAGGCAAACTGACCAGTAACATAAACTGGATCTAAGTGATATTTACAAAATACTTTATCGACCAGAATAAAACATTTAAAAGAGGAGCAATCACATGAATTTGTTTTAAGATGTTGTATTAGGGTTCCCCAGACTCACAGAATTTATGGAATGAATGAATCTGCCTGTCTATCTATCTATCTATCTATTTATCTATCTATCTATCTATCTACACACACAATATTATGTATGACACACACATATCACATAGCCACACACACACACACACACACACACACAAAGATTTAATGGAATGGCTTACAGTCTGCTGTCTATTTAATCCACCCATGGCCAGCTATGTACAGAAAGTCAAAGGGTCTAGTAGTTGTTCAGTTCCACAAGGTTCAGTAATAGAGTACTGTATGGAATATTAAACATGGACTTTAACCAGTATAGTTCCATACAGAACATGGGTCAAATGGAAATTCTCAAGGGGAATTTTAAATCTTGGAGCATAGAGCTTAGAGGGTATGCTCAGGGCTGGATAAGAAGCTAGTTCTATGTGAGGCTTTGTGTTGACACTCAGCACCAAAGCAACTAAATAAACCTTGGTATTTTAAGGAAAAGTGAAAACACAATTTATCAAATTTCTGAAATGTAATAAAGGCAAAGCTTAGGGGAATTTTTCTGGCATTGAATTTATGTGCGTAAAAACCCCTCACAAGATTTAAAATCAATAACACACTTTAGAATGTGGAAGAAGTTTCCTAAATAAAAATAAGAAAAGCAATACAAAAAAATCATAACTGAATTTTTCTTCAGAAGATAAAAATCAGAGGAAAGACTCCATAACTCATTTTATGAAGCTAGAATTATGAGAATACCAAACTAAAGATAAAAAAGAGGAAACTTCTACACCAGTATCTTTCATAAAGATAGATGCAACATTTCTCAGTAAAATATGGGTATATCAGACCCAATGACATATATAAATAATTATACACAAGCACATAAGATTTATTAAAAATATATAAGGGCAGTCCAACATTTGAAACTTAATTAATGTAATCCATCATATTGACAGGCTCAAGAAGGAAGGTCATGTGATTATATTAATAGATGTTAAAGTATATTTGATAAAATATAAACATGAGATTAATAGATTACACTTAACTTCTTTGCTATACAGCAACAAGGCATGAAAATTTTAAATGAAAAACATGGGGAAGGGAGGTGGCTCAGTAGTGACAGTAGTGAGAGCTCTCAACATCAAGCTTGAGGACCTGAGTTTCATCTCTGGATCTTTCAGAGTGGAAGGACAGAACCAACTACCATGGGTTGTGCTCTGATATCAATATATACAAGCACACACACCTTGTCAACTCTCTGTCTCTCTGCTGTTCTCCATCTTTCTCTTTGTCTTCCATCCTCCTCTCCCTCTCCCTCTCCCTCTCCCTCTCCCTCTCCCTCTCCCTCTCCCTCTCCCTCTCTCTCTCTCTCTCTCTCTCTCTCTTTCATGCACGCACACGCGCACGCACACATACACACTACTATCTCTTTCACACATATACTCTCTCACACATTCTGTCTCTCTCTGTCTCTCTCTCTCTCTCTCTCTCTCTCTCTCTCTCTCTCTCACACACACACACACACACACACACTTGTACTTTAAAGTTTGACCTGCCTTACTGTAATTTTTTGAGGCTTCTCATGTTTATATTTTTCTGTTTATGGTATGATGCATGTAAAGGAAAAATGTACTACTACAACTTCAACCCCACATACAATTCTTTTTTTTTTTTACATATGTAACATTCCATTGTTCCCCTGGGAGTTTCACATCATGCACCCTGATCACTCTCATTTCCTTCCATGTGTGAGCTCCCTGTGATCACTCCCTCCAGAAAAAGTAAAAATGAAAATAGGAGTTAAAAAAATGTTCAATTTGTCTTCTTACTCTACTCACTGGAACATGGCAAACAATTTCTTTTTCATTTGTAATATTTAAAATAATTCTTTAACAATTAAATGCAATCCAACTTGATCATAGTCACCCCACATCTCTTCCACATTTCTTCTAGATCCACCAATACTCCTTACTCTTGTACTTCATGTCTTTTTTCCTTTTAAAATGTTTAGAAAAAAACTATCTAGTTGCAGATGTTCTCATCTTCTGACAAAATCTTTCTGCCCGCTCTTCCATCCTGTTCCAAAAGGCTTCATTGAACGGCTAGCACTATAAAATATATTGAGGATGGCCACTCCGTGGTCAATTCATTTCCACAGTGGAACAATGTAGTTTTCTTTAATGATTTCCATCTATTTCAAAAAGAAGCTGCTTCTACCCAGAAGCCTCCTCCCTGACAACCAGCACTCATGGTATTAGAAGGAGCCATGCAAGCTGCCACAGAAGAGAAGCAATCAATAGTTCTCCTTAGCTAGGAGCCACAGCAAAGACAGTATGTTACCTCCCATTGTGAGTGTCCAGTACCCGCTAAGTTCATACCCTCTGTAAAATGCAAGAGTTTGAAACACCTAACATATAGGCATTGAAGATTGTCTCTTTTCACTTAGGATTGTGCACTTCAATTTTATTTACATGTTTTCATACCTCTGTTATTTACTTTAAAATTTTTTGTATGGTAGCTCAGGCTGGCCTTGAACAAACCATTCTGTTCCCTCTGCCTCCACAGTATTGGTGTAGCAACTATTTCCCACACACCAGACTTTAGTACATTTGATATATTTTTTTTAAAAAACATGAAATACTGCCCCAGTTATATGGAGCATTTCTTTGGTCATCTTTTGAAGCACTACTTTGGTTGTTTCTAGTCTTTGACAACTATGAAAATTAACATTCAAGAAACATTTATGAATGTTAATCTTTGTGTGGATATAGTTTCTGGTTATTTGAGTAAATATCAAGAAGTAAAAATTGCAAGGTCATGTGATCAAAGTATGTTTAACTTAATAAATGCTACCAACTGGCTATATCGTTTGCCAATTCCTACCAGAAATGAATAGATGTTGCATTTCCTTGCTAGGATTTGGTACAAACTGTTTGAAATTTATCATTCTAATAGGTATATAGTGATGTTTGGCTGTTTTTATAAAAAAGAGGTGTCTCACTCTCTATTTAGACTAGGCTAGCTGCCAACTACCAGATCAGCCTGCCTCTGCCTCTTAAGTGCTGAGATTAAAGGCATGCGCTACGATGCCTGGCTACACTAAATTTGTTCTTACAACTCTTTGTTTTTCATTACATTTTGTATTTTGTGACTCATTCAGCCAGAAGCAGGAGACAGGAATAAATCTTAAATGTCTCACACTAAGTAAAACTCTTTAATAAGGTTTTTTTTTTTTGTGTGTGTGTGTGTGTGACATGGTATAGAATAGAGTTTATTCAGAATAGGGGATGGGAGTTAGTGGTAGAGAGAGAGAGGTAGAGAGAGAGAGGGGGGGGAGAGAGAGAGAGAGAATAGAGAGAGTGGAGGCCGGCCATGACCACGTGGAGGGGGGAAGAGCCCCAGGGGCAGAGAGGTGAGAGAGTGTGGGAGAGCAGAGAGCAAAAAGGATAAGGTTTTATTTTATTTACAAAACCAGAGGGTTCTGAGAGCATCCACATACTTTCTATAAAATTTATTTTGTATGGTAAATATATTTGGTATACAAAATATGTTGTTAAGGAAAACACATTCTGCCAACAAAAATACCAATAACTTTACATTTATTATTCTTTATTGTTGTTTGCTTTATGTGTGCCCCATGCATACACATGATTCCTGCACAGCCCAGAAGAAGGTTAGAATCCCCTGCAACTGGAGTAGCAAATAGTAGTGAGCTAGTGGCAGCATGTGGTGCTGAGAATTGAATCCAGCCCCTCGAATGGCAGCCAGTGCTCTTAAACATTGAGCCATCTCTTTCAGATCACAATGAGTATTTTAAATTTACGGTCATTTATTTAAACTAGATTTGAGTTAGTCTTCTGGTTCTTAGTCTCTTAGTAAGATACACAAACTATAAACACATTCTATTGCATCATGACCTTGCTATATATGAGCGGAGAAAATAGTTTTATATTTCAAACCAACTGTTCTTTTTTGTATATGTATTTTTCCAACTGTTCTATAGTGTCCTAAAACTTAGAAATGTTTAATGTCCTTAGTCATCAGGAAAATGCAAATCAAAACGACTCTTGATATTTCACCGCACAGCCATCAGAATGGCTAAGATAAAAACTCAAGCAATAGCACATGCTGGCTAGGATGTGGAGCAAGAGGAACGAACACGCTTCCATTGCTGGTGGGAGTGAAAACTCGTACAACCACTCTGGAAATATATTTGGTTATTTCTCAGAAAACTGGCACTAGTTCTACCTCAAGACCCAGGTATACCATCCCTGAGCATATACACAAAAAATGCTTCACCATATGACAAAGTGGTCCACTTGACCAACTATGTTCATAGCAGCTTTATTTGTAATAGCTAGAACTGGAAACAACTCAGATGATCCTCAACTGAAGAATGGATTCAGAAAATGTGGTTCATCTATACAATGTAATACTATTAAGCTAATAAAAACAAGAATTTCATAAAATTTGCATGTAAATATCCTGAGTAAGGTAACCCAGACCCAAAATGAGTACATATGTATTTGCTTATAAATGCATATTAGCCACAATGTACAGGATACTCACACTACAACCCCCAGGTGCAAAGAAGCAGGTTAACAAAGAGGACCCAAGGATGGACTTGTGAATCTCACTCAGAAAGGGGAAATAATCATCTGAGGTAGATGGGAGGAGAGAACTGGATGGAAGAGGCCATAGAGAATGGACAGAGCAGGGGGTCAGGTATAGGGAGAGCCTGGGTGAGAGGACCAGGAGAAGGAACACTGAAATTGGCTGTGGGCCAGGGTAGGGTGGATGGGGTCATCTCTAGGACTTGCCAGGACCTGGCAATGGAGGGAGGCTCCAGTGAGTCTATGAGAGTGGCTCTAGCTGAGACTCCTAGCAGTGGGGGATATGGAGCCTGAATTGGCCAACTCATTTTAGCAGGCAAGACTTAAACAGTGGAGAAATAAGGATATCAACCTACCCACAAAACTTTGGACCCCACATTTATCCTGCCTACAAGAAGTTCAGGGACAAAGATGGAGCAGAGACTGTGGGTCTCCTAACAACTGGAGCAGAGGCCATCCCAAAAGTTGATATCTGTCTACAGATTCTGTTCCCCTAACTGGGCTGCTTTGTCTTGTCTAAGTGGGAGAAAGTACCTAGTCCTGCAGTGACATGAGGTGCCAGGGTAGGTTGATACCCAGGGGGAACATCTCCCTCCTCAGAGAAGGGGAGGGGCAATGGAAGAAGTGGCTGTTTGAGCAGGGCACTGGAAGGAGATGGGGGCGCTGTGATCTGGATGTAAATTGAACAAACCAACAAATAAGTAAATGGGAGAAAGAACAGACTTGGCTAATATTTAATAAAAATGTCTGCTTTTAATATTTTATTGCAAAAAAAATTATCAACTCTATATAATCAACAAGGCATTCCAAATGCAGGTAGGATTCAAAAGTGCTCACTTTATGCTCCGTAGTCTCAGCAGTGTCTCATTAGGACCAATATGCAGAATTAAAATCTCCAGTATTTTCATTTGTTCTCTTCTTTCTCTGCACACTGCTGCCCAATATTCTATTCCTTGGACTTCCCTGTTTTCTTTCTAATACAAAGTGCTCCTCATGAACATTTCTTGCACAAAGAGAAGTATAAAAGTGAAACACAGTGTTAATTGGCAGGTTGGTGAAAACCATTGGTTTGCACAAAGGACAGCAGTTTCCTGAAAGCTAGAAATGTTCTGTAGACAATGTAGCCTGTACCTCCCTGCAGGATTGACTTTGAATAATGCCTCCCCTAGTGGTTCTAAATCATTACCCATCAGGTTTTACAGAACTCTAGAGAAGGCTTTCAGGACAACTTTGCACTGTTAATGTTTAATGTTCCATAAACTATTTCAGGCTAAAACTCTCTTTTCTATCTTACCTATCAATTCAGGGTGTTACCATTACATTTTCTCAAAAGGTCGCTCCTGCTTGTCAAGGTGATTCACATTCTGAAAACTGTTATCAAAAGACAGGATGTGTAGCTTGTGTTTTTATGCCAGCATCCATTTTTAAGCTATCCTTTCTTCCTTTGTTTTCCATGACACACAATGTTCCTGTATTTATTTTAACCCTCAAAGGGAAGTTTTGTTCTATTTATAGCTGGCATGTAAAAATTGTATACACATGTAGATTATAATGTGATGTTCTGATGCATATAGTATATCAGATCATATAGTATATCAGATCATATAATGTATCAGATCATATAGTATTTCAGATCATATAATATATCAGATCATATTGGCGTGCTTACCATTCGTTCGTGATTAGGTCACTCAATAACCTGTCTTGTGGAAACCTTTTAAAAGTAAACATGAGATTGCGAACTGTAGTCTCCCTCTTCCAGTGTAACTTTAACTGAATAACCCTGGAATAATGTGTCCCTTTCCTCCTCTGTCCAGCCTCTGTGACCACTGTCCTATTTCCTACTTCTTTAGATTTAACATACAATGCATGGGGTCATGTGATATGTGTGGATGTTTTGTTTGTTTCGTTTTTGTTTATAGGTCTTATCACCCTATGGCATTTCCTGACTTTTTCTTCATCATGAATTCTGAGCTAATACATATTTGCAGCTCAAACTTAACATTATCCACATTGGTCTCCCAAGGCCTCTTCTTGTGTAAACTTCTTTTTCCTCTTTCCCACTCTATTAAGAAGGAACAGCACCCCAACAGTACAGAATCCTTGTAGTAATTCTGAATGAAATCTCCTTTCAATATTAGAGATTTCTAAGTATTGTGTTGCATAACTTAATCCCCAGACTTGGAAGGCTGATACTATAGAACTTCCAGTTCAAGGCCAGGCTTGGTTACATAATGAGATTCAGTCCACTCTGGGATATGAGAATCTCTCTCTAAAAAAAAAAAAATACAGAACAGAGCAGAACAAAACAAAACAAAACACAAAACAAAGTCAAAGAAATTTTG